>NC_052047.1:86230595-86530595 GCF_903992535.2 Arvicola amphibius
GTAGTTATAATTAATACATTCCGTACTGGTTGTAAAAAGTGTACTTGCATTTAATTGCAAGTCAGGGTAAATTAATGGATATGATTTAAAACAAAACTCACTTAAAATATTCTTGCAGGGGATGAAGGAAGGGGCAGTTCCTGCATTTCATTTGTTCCCTGGGTGACAGTGGAGAGAGCGTGGGTCCCAGGGGACGGGGTGTGTGTAGGGTGGCAGAGGGGGAGGGGCGCCCAGGAGCTTCCTTCTCTTCTCCAGGCTCTGAGGTTGCCAGGAGGGGCTTAGGCAGCAGTGGTCAAGTCCATCTCTGCTGGAGAAGGTGGGGAAGAAAAGGTTAGTGGCAAGAGTGAGGGAGCACAAAGGGAAAATTGTACGTCGGGAGCCTGGCCTCCCTGGCTATGGTGTAGCCAGACTGGTTTAGCAGACAGAATGATAGATTGTTTTGTCAAGGGTCCCAGGGTGCGCCCTGAACTTGAAGCACTTTGCTTATTTTGAATAGAAAGGGGAAAGCGCAGACATAATCGATGTCTAGTTTTTAGGAGCCCCAAAGAGGTGGGAGAAGAGAGAGAAGACTTGGGGAGGGGCAGGGGAGGCGCGCGGGGGGGGGAGGGGCAGGGCTGGATTGTGGCTGTCCATTAACAGATGAACTTGGCTGTGGGCCAGGCTTTAGATGAGCGTGTCAGGGCCTCAGTGCAGTCAAGCCTTTGCAGTGTTTTCCCCCCCCCCCCCCCCGGTTTTCTTTTCTTTTTTTCCTTTTTTTTTTCTTTTTTAAATACCTGCTGACTGTACATCAAATGTTCTTAGGTCTTTTGGCCAAAGGCAGAAGACATACACACACACACACACACACACACACACACACAAAGCTTGATTTTTTTCTCCCCCTCTTAAACCAGTTGAGGCTAGTCTTTTGGCTACATACTGGGGTTCTATCATCTTTTCTGGCTTGCCATGGAGGGGGGGAGAAAAGGCTTGTGATAACGCCAGTACCCAGAGGGCCTGGGATCCGTAAGGGTTGTGTGTTCTGGGGAGGCCAGCGTGTGTAAGTTCCTGGGTGCTGCTGGCTAGGGTGTGCCCAGTGGGCCTGCGTCTGCAGGTAGGAAATTGGTGGAAACATTTTTTTTTTTTAATGGCTGATGTTGAACTTGTGGGAAAGCACCTGTGAATTAATCTCTTGGTGGCTGAGAACGATAATCTCGAGAGAGGCCCAGAGCGTGTCCGTGCTGGCAGCCCAGCACTCCCCACACGGGGCCCATGGCAGACCTGTGTGCTGGGGCTGCTCTTGTTCCGATTATCTTATCTTTTTCGGTCTGTTTCTGTGTTTTGGGCTTATTGTGACATTATGCATTCCACATATGAGTGCTGGAAGCCTGAGCGACCAGCCCAAAACTCTGACACACTTAGCTCTTTTAGTGTGCCGCCGTGCCCCCCCCCCCACCAGTCAGGGAGGTAATTGAATTTCCCTGTTCTGTGCCTGCAGGAGGCAGGTTCCAGTTCCCACCTGAGGTGCTGCTTCCCCCCCCCCCCCCCAGCTGGCCTTGTAGGATTCCAGCTAGGGAACACCAGGGCTTCCAAGTGGTCTGAGGACCTGTCTGAAATGCTGGTCACACATTGTTTTTGTCCCCATCATCTTGCAAAGACATAATTTCAAATATCCCTATAAAATGAGATGAAACCATATTTCTATCCCCAGCCTCATGGGGAGATGTATTAAAAGGAAATCTCCTTATTTAGTAGCAAATAGAAATTGGGAAAATTTGGGGGCCTGTGGGCTCATTCTGTAGCCACCCACAAAACTCAGTCTTAGAGGCAGTCGGATTCTCTTCCACCAGGATGTCTTTGTGACTGAATTGGTAAGAAAGAGAAGCAGGACCAAAAGGGGAAATGGCCCTTAAAAATGTGTTTCATCTTCTCTCTTTTCTTCTTTAGTATCCGAACACATAAAACACGGTGGAGGGAGAATGTAGAGACGGTGTCATTTCTACTTGTGTGACCTTGAGCAGATTTTTGTCTCTCCAGGCCTCAGTTTCCCCAACTATAAAGTGAGGGAAACTGTAGGGCCCACTTCCTGGTGGGGTGACTATCCAGCGAGGATGGGTAGAGTCATTGCACTTAGTGTACAACACTTACGAAGACCAGTTACCGTTATGACCATGACTCATGGTTAGAACTGGGGTCTCGGTGGGGTTCTTCAGGTGTGAGATGAGGAGGTGTGGGGTGAGGGGAACAGGCCAGCGGGATTCCTTCTGATGTGAGCCTGTGCAGGGGGATCCCCAGGTCTGGAGAGGTCGATAGTCACTTTGTCACTTTGGATCTGATGAGACAGGGCATCGGGGATGCTCCCACAGGGCGTGGGACCTCACTCTGGTCAGAGACACCTGTTGCCTTGTGAAGAGTAGGTTCCTGGGCGTGTGATGGCTGTAGGGAGTCATGCCTGGGTCAACTTCCTGCTTTACCACCAACTGGCTGGAGAGATTGCCAGGTCATTTAACCTCTCTGTGAAAAGGCAGAAACCTAAAAATCTTATGTCCTTGGTAAGAGAGGTCAAGAGAGAACTCCCACAAATCCCACGCTCTGCAGGACACACTTGAGAGTGATTGTTGTCTCTGTCTGATGCGCTGTTGCTTCAGCTATAGCTGCCCGCCCCCCCCCCCCACCCAAAGAAGTACTCCTATTGGTGCCATTAGTTCTGGGAGAAAATGGAGACCCATCCAGGGTTGGGCAACTTCCTTGACGACCCATAACTACTTCAGAGACTGTCCTTCGATGGAGAGCTTCCTGCAGTCGGACTGACCCTTGCAGGGCAGAGAGCTGTGATGCCGGACATTTGGCTCCCCTGAGGCTTCTGGGGTGAGGCTTTTCCAGTTTCCTGGAAAAGGGAAGAATGTTACTGTCTAGTCTGGGAGGGTGTCCTAGGCATACTGGAGGGCTGTCTAGGAGTGGGAATACTGCTTTCAAGTACTTGCTTCACATCTATCTAGAAGCTATAGACATTTGGTGACCATCTTGTGAAGTAGGAGAATTTGTTACCTGGTGTGGTGTGACTTGGTTAGGAAATAGAGGTGGGCTGACCACAAGACTAGGCATTTTGAGGGCTTTGAAGTCTGGCTTTCGGCAGTTCTGATTGTCTCCTCTAAAAGGTGTGTAGAGTCAGAATTACAGAGTGTGTGTGTGGTGTGTGTGTGTGTGTGTGTGTGTGTGAACGAGAGAGAGAGAGAGAGAGAGAGAGAGAGAGAGAGAGAGAGAGAGAGAGAGAGAGAGAGGGAGGGAGGGAGGGAGGGAGGGAGAGGGAGAGGGAGAGGGAGAGAATGAGTGAGACCAGGTGCTGGAGGCAATAACCTGCTTCAAGGAGGTTTTGTTTCTGGCTGAAGTCTGTCATGGTTAGGCAAGTCAGGAAGGCAGGCAGGAAGATTCAGGGGAAGTTTTGGCTGGAAACTAGAGTCAACAAGTCCACCTCTGACTTCCCTGGAGGCAAATTTTTAGCTTCCCCCAGCCCTCTCCTGTTTGTTCCACACAAAACTCTGACACTATTAATATTAGCGTTTGCAGAAGCAAGACCTGAGGTTTCTTGTAGATTACTCGATATATCCCCAAAGCAAACGGTGTTCTCTTCCCAGTCTCCCCTCATTTCCACAGCCGATCTTGTTTGGAAGCACCTACTGTGTGACTGAGGCGGCCCAGGGAGGGGAAGGTTGGCAGAAGGAAGTGTTGTTTGGAAAGCTCTGCTCCATCCCAGGTCCACCACCAAAATGTTGTGTTTGGCTTGTACCCAGAGGATGCTCTGAGCTGATGGGGGTAGTGGAAGTGACCGCTGAGAACACTGGTGGGCAAGGATTCCCCACGCCTCTGGCTCAGTTCTGCTGGCTGACAGCCTCTGCAGTCTAGGTGGCTTCTGTCAAGGCCCTGCCTCCTGCCCTCTTCACTTGCTCTCCTGTATGTCCGTGGGTGTGTGTGTGTGTGTGTGTGTCCGTGTGTGTGGGTTCAGGAACTCAGTGGGGCTCCATGATTGCCCCAGAAGAGAAGCTCTTGGTTTTGTTTGTTGGAACTTCTAGACTGGGAAACAGGATGGTAAAGGGCACATTACTTTAGAACATCCCTCTGTCCCCACCACTTTCCCTTTTATCCCCTTAAGAATCAGGCCAGATCTCTGATGGTGGCCCTTTTGTTTCTTTTCCTTTTTCTTTTATTTTCCCCCTTTTTTGGGTCTGCCTTCCTTAAGGGTAAGCATGAATTTAATGTCCCAGGAGGCAGGCCGGTGGCCCTTCCAGCCAAGTGCCTGGATGTGGCAAAGCGACAATAAATATTGGATGTTGAGCACAATGGAGATTTAACAGAGCCGCGACAGAGGAGACCTCAGAGGGGCCGTGGATGGGCCAGGAGGCTGCTGGATGAACTGGGTACCGTTTCTACTTCAACCTGATTGAAATGTCGACTAAAAATCAATGCTGTTGACTAGTGATAATTTACAGCGCTCCTGGCGCTAAGTAGCTCCCTGCTTAAGAACTCGTTGGCTGTGCAGACGCCAGTGCAGGGTGTTGCGTGTGTCACGATGAGTCAGGAGCATTATAGGTCAGTCCTTTATTTGTCTCATCATGACGTTTACACAGTTGTCATGTAATTTATGGCTGCTTTCACACTGTCAAACATTTTCATTGCATCTTCTTCTTAACGCACCCCTGACACAGACACGATGCCTTTGGAGGCCTGGTATTGTTTCCTAATCTGAGAGGAGGCCTATAAACCATCAAATTACACTATCTTCGGGTTAATCTAAATGCACTGCAGATTAAAATCAGAGCTCATTTGTCCCCGCTGCAAATTATTAAGTTCTAATTATAAGTATCCGTTTAATTACCCCATACATTTTTGTTTTGTGGATGGTTTTGAGGACTGCTGTCGTGGACGGAAGGAGGGTGGCGGGAGGCATGAGAGAGAAATCTGTGGTAATTGATGTCCACGTCCCGAATGGTGAAGGTGGAGTGTGTGATGCTTGTCTGGCTCATTGTTTGATTAGATGTACAGAGGGTTTGGCATGGTTACAAGCCAAAGTTGAAATCCTTTGAAAAAGTGGAAATTACAAAAATCTTTTGGAGAAGAAAGAGCAAAATATAACCAACTAGTAGCTATCTGCTGGAACACATCACATACAAGTATGGTGTTCGGCCTTGTGACCCAGTCACCTGCTTTGGAATGCGATCCTGTCCAGAATTTGCAGAAGTTGCTGGTAAGAGAAACCATGGCTATTCTGTACCTAGAGAACGGAATTCTTGTTATAGAAAAAAAGCCATGTTCCCTCTTCCTCTGTGTGACCCTCTGCTAGGAAATAAGTCTGCTTATCATGTGAAGAGACCTCAGTTAGGAGAAACTTAAAGTAAGAAGCCAGCTATACGAAAATCAGCAAAGGTTTTACAGCCAAATATTTGCTTTTCCTTGAAAACAATGGGAAAATTACCAAGACCTGCGAAGGGGTCATGGTGATCTGAGGTCTTCTGGGCATTGTAGATTTTTCTAGACAGGAAGTGTTAACTTCTAACGATATTAAAAGACCCTGGGGACTGGAGAGAGGGCTCAGTGGTTAAGAGCACTCATGCTCTTGCTGAGGATCCAGCACCCTAACTCACAGCCATCCAAGACTCTGGTTCAATTCCTAGCCCCCACACTCACAGTCATCTATGACTCTGGTTCGATTCTCAGCCCCTACATCCACAGCCATCCATGACTCTGGTTCGATTATCAGCCCCCACACTCACAGCCATCCATGACTCTGGTTCGATTCCCAGCCCCAACATTCATGACCATCTATGCAGGGGATCCAGCAGGCATGTACATGGTGCACATGCATGGTAAGATTTTTACATGTAAAATAAATAGTTAAGATATTCATACATGTAAGATAAATAGGTAAAATATTCATACCTGTAAAATAAATAGAGAAGATATCCATACATGTACAATAAATCTAAAACAAACAAGGACATTGGACTAGATAACCAAGAAATCTGAGCTCTGATCCTGGTTATACTATGCCAGGGGGCCCTGCGCTCTTATGACATCTATTTTCCTAAAAGATTAAAAAAACAGCTTTTTGTTTTTTAAAATGATGTTCCTGTGTCCACATGTGGGTATGTCACATGCTGAAGGTGTCCTCTGAGGTCAGGGGCTCCAGGTCTCCCTGGAGCTGGAGTTAAAGGCTGCTGTGGCTGCCCATGGTGCAGGGAGATGGAATCTTCACTACTGTGTGTCTCAAGCCCCCTCACCACAACTTGGCGTCCTGTTCTTTTTCATCCATAAGTCAGGTCTTTGGGACTGGTGGCTCTCAAAGGCCCATCACGAGCTAGCAGCCCACCGTCACCCCCACTTTAGTGTCTCCTCTTTGGGATCTCCTGACTGAGCGTGCCTCTCACCTGCGAAGAGGGCTGGGCATCTTCCTGATTGGCCTCCTAGGTGGAAACTCTGGCATCTTTCAAATTGCTGAAAGCACAAACGAAACATGGAATAATGGAACGGTGGTAATCTACAGAATTTTCCACCTTACATAGCCCTCTCTCTCTTAATTGTTGCAAGCTGGTTTTTGATAAACTCCAAAGAATATAATGTGTACTTTCTTCAAGCTTCTTTTTTTTTTTTCTGGCAATTCTAACTATATCAAAATAGAAATACACTTTAAAAAAAAAACACTTGCATTCAAACAAGCAGGTATTTTAAATTCAATTAACTGGCTGCATTCAGTGGTATTTTGTTCCTTCCTTCCCTAAAAGCTGGCTTCTCTGTGTGGACACAGCCCGCATATGCTGAGTTCTTGGAGTTTCACATTCTTGCTTGTTAGAGGCATCCGATGCAATGTGTTTAGAAGAACTCGCCCTCTGTTATTGTGGGAAGACAGCATAAGTTGAGGGGAACTGTTCTTTTTTTAATTCTTCATGTAGGTAAAAAGCATATGGCCTGTTCTAGGACACGCGATCTTGCAGTCCATCTTTCTAAACACTGTTTACAACCGACGTTTAGTGTGCACGCGTCTGCCTTCTACCTTGCTCAGGAAGGGCCATGTGTAAATGTCGTTTCGTCAGAGGGAAGATGATGCTTTCAGGAGTATGCCGCACAGGGCCGTTTGCGATCGTCCTTTGGGTAGTGGTTGTCTGAAACTTTTCTTTATGATCCTCTGGGCTCAGAATTAGGAGGAAATGAGCCTATTGAGAAGGATGTGTTTCTTATAGGACACAGACGCACTTGAGATCATAACCTCCATAAGAAGTAATTTATTTAAATTATTACTTCTTTAATTTATAATGTTTTGTTTGTTTTCCCGCCCTTAGATGTGCTCTGTACGGGTTCTGATATAACAAGCTGTTTGAGGCTTGGAATGCTCTTCTATCTCTGAAAAAAACAAAAAATTACAATTAAAGTCCTCCCAAACCAAAGGAAGCTAGCAGGCCAAGCAATTGTATAGTAGCATTTGTGCCAAGAAGACAGCAACAGTACATGAAGCTGAGGATTTCTTCTCCCTGACCGCTCACCGTGCCCATGTCTCAGCTGGGTGCGGTAAGGTGGGGAGCTACTGCTGGGCGGGCCCGGGGCCCTGGTGGGGTTGTTTGTGTCATGGTGTGGTGTGTGGATGATGTCTACCGCGGCATATTTTGTTTCTGAGCTCGGCTGTGAGATGGGAGCAAACGATAAGGAGAAAACCGCAGTTTTCACAAGAAAACACTATTTCTTGTGGTCCCGAGTTTCCAGAATAATCCAGCACTTCCGATAAGGCCAGGTGTTGGTGAGGACACCGGCTGACCTTGCAGCAGAACTCTGAAATCTAAGCTACGACAGCCCATTAAATCGGTCACTTTGTTTAGGGCTCCTGTCTGACTCTAGTAAGTCCTTTAGTGCTGTTGTTTAAACTTGGCAAATCCATGAACTTTTGGGTTTGGCGGAAAGACTTACAGGTAGCTGGTTGTCACGCACACATCTGTACAAGCATGTGTGTGTGTGTGTGTGTGTGTGTGTGTGTGTGTGTGAGAGAGAGAGAGAGAGAGAGAGAGAGAGAGAGAGAGAGAGAGATATTCATTTTCTTGGGCTTCTGTTTGAGTACTTCTAAATTTAACTCTCAGGTTTCTTCTGGCAATGAATGATGTTTTTCTTACTGAAATCTAGTGTGGCACACCCATGCAAGACTTACTGTGTGTTTTAGAAAGAAAAAACAATCCCCAAGCAGATCAACAATATCACCACAAGACACGCATGCACATGCGCATATATGTGCACATGCCTCTGTCTGTCTGTCACCAGGGGAGATCAGATGGGCTCACGGTGGTATGGCCATAGTATTTATCAGTCAGTCAGGTCTCAATCAGTCAGATGAGGAGGAAGGGCCTTAGGCTTTGTTGTGCTTCTGTTAAGTTAGTATTGAAGGTTTTAAAACATCCCCCATAAAGATACCACTTTTCTTCAAGCCCAGCTTAGAACAGCCTTGTGTCTGACAGTTTGTTATTTACACCCTGCTGGCTGAGAGTCCTAGTTGTAAGTGTAAGGGCATGGCCCAGGCAGAACTGGCCTCTCCTGAGCTGGGAAGGCTCGCCCTGAAGTCCCTCTCCTCGAGAGTCCTGCCCTGAGTGTATTTCCTGTGAGCTGCCTCCGCGTTAAAATGGTTAAGAGGATGACACCATAGTCTACACTGTTACTTCTTATTTACTGTACATCCCCAAAGATCTTAAGTCCTGGGTGATTTTACCCACTACGGCTACAGAGAAAATGGCCAGGCCGTTTTGTTTTGGTCTGAGTCTCTCTGGAGCACTAGCTCCAAAGGCTGATCAATAGGTTTTATTGTAGACCTCACTGTCTCTGAAAGCACTGTGACCTTATCCTGTTTAAAAATAGTATTTGCTCTTGCCGGGGGAACCTTGACCTGTGAAAACCCACTTGGAACATAACTGACATATCTAGTCAGCTGTAGGTCTAAGACATGCTCGGTGAACGAATTCTGTGCTCAACTGTCCACGAGAATGTGGCCTTAGAAGAAAAATAAATACCAGTTCCCAAGACTGGGAGCCAGCCTGCTTGGCTGATGCAGTTTTTGGGGCATGGTGGGGAGTTAAGGAAGTGGGGACCCTGGAGGGTGGTGCATTCAGCCCTAAGTGGGCACAAGACTGCAAGAGGCAGGACAGGGGGCTGATGTGACAGGTGGCTTTAGACCAGGGTGGCCACGCTGTAAGGCACTGTAACCCTGAATGCTTTCTTTGGCAGCTCTAGACTTGAGTGTGGATGGTTGGGGGTCCCCCAAAGTACCCTCGGATGGGAAGAAGTGGTTTCCGACTTAGAGGTGTTCTGCCCTGTTTGATAAGGAATTGTTTATTATTACTTCTAGGTGTGGTAATGGTTTTGTGGTTGTGCTTATGATGAAGAAATAAAAAAGAACCTTATCTTAAAACAATACATATTGAAGTATTTACTGATGAAATGATATGTTGTAGGGGATCAAGTCAAATAATCCAGCTGGCAGAGGAGGCGACAGGGTCATGGACGAGACTAGCACAGGTGAAGCTGGGTGGTGTACTCAAGAGCGCTGACTGAGGCCATGCTCGCTGTTTGTATGTAGCTGAGGTTTTCTTGGAAATCAAGGGGTTCCTGACTACTAGGCAGGAAAGCTGCTTTGCTCCCACAAGGATTTGGGCTCAGGATCAGGCAGGATGAGGTTCCTTGCATGGAAACCAGTGCCTGGGAGCTCAGTCTGGTGTCCAGAAAGGCCATTGTTAAGAGGGAAAAGAGAGGAGGACAGCTCCTGGGGTCCGTGCTATCATGGTGCTCCATATTTCTTAGAAGAGAGAATCCCTTGCCTGCGGTGGTGTCTGTGTGGAAGAGTTGGGGGTAGTGGGGTCTGGTCAGGCCAGTGCCTCTTTCCTCAGAGTCTCGGGAAGCAGAGCTGGGCATGCTTATGAAGACGAGGCCTTGGACTGGAGAAGGGTTACGTCTAAGACCACACTCCATGGAAGGAGGGACAGAGAACCCAGTCAAGAGTCTGCAGCATCTGCCTGACCTGAAAGCGAGGTCACTGTTGGGGATGGCCTTTACACACACAAGTAGTGGTGAACCCCATCTTCGCAGTGTCTGCCTCATGGAAGCGGAGGCCACGTCTTCCAAGTTCTTCCAGGCCCAGGTCCCTCCAGCTACACAAAATGTCTGCTTCTGCTTGCTTCATGCAGAGGCTATTATTAGCAAGTGTCATTCAGTTATCTGTGAGTGGTGCTTTTAGCTGCCATCTAAGTGCCTGACACTTGGGCTTACGGCAGATTAAATTAAATTTTAGGCTGGTTTGGCTTCACTGGCAGTAGACAATAGGGAGCAGCTGCTGTGGAAATGTAACCTGGCACCCTCAAGGACCAGTTTTTTGTGTGTGTGTGTGTGTGTGTGTGTGTACGTGTGCATACATACATGTTTCCTGTCTGTGCTCTTATCTGTCCATCTGGGATTTCTAAGTATGGGAGTGACTCTTTGAAGAGTAGATATGATTAGCCTTTAGGATTACTGGTCTCCCTGCCACACGGCTCCGGTAATAAGGATGGTGCCGGTCATTAGGCTACACCTCCATTTGCTCTGGTCCTGTTCCATTCCCTCCCGAAAGGTTCAGATGCGTTCTCAAACCCAGTCTTATCATTGTGCTTGATTGACAGGGAATTTGCGAAGCTGGAGTCGTTTTTGTTTTCACTGTTGCACACTGTTCCCTCGTTGGTGTTTCTCTTCAAACGCCAGTGCCACCACGAGCCAGTGGGAGGAGCGTGGAGATGGTTTCTGTCTTGAGACTGATGAGCAAGGTTAATGGTGAACGGGTTTGTGGATAGATCCCGTAGGGTCAGCAGGCGGACCAGCATGGGTAGGGTGGGGGAACGTTTGCTCTTTGGTGGCAAAGATACTTTTTATTCTCCTTGGCGTTCTGTGGCCTTGCCTGAGAGTCTGGGACCTTTATGTTGTTAGGTTGGAGCATGACAGTGTGCATCAAAGCTACTTATTTAAGAATTTTCACAAAACTCTGTGGATAATTTCCCCCTTTTACAAACAGAACGCAAATGTGTATATTACTGTGTATATTACTCCGTCAGAGGGCAATGCTCTTTATTTTTTATGATCTAGAGTTTTAAGAATTCAGATTCCAGAATTTATACTCTCTGATTAGGAATGCATTATGCAAATAACTCAGTTTACATATCCAAATACTGTTTTGCATCATTCACACCTCATGTCTTGGGGAAAAAAAAAAGTGAAATGTTTCCTCAAAATAAACAAAACCTGCAGAAGAATTTATTGTGAGGGTGAGAATGAAACAGGGACCCATTCGCCTGGGAACTTTTTAGGGAAACTAATAATCTTGCATAAATAACTTTGTAAGTTTTGGGGGACTCCTACCTATAGAATGTGCCACTTAACATATATTACAATGTTGTTGGCTTTTGAATTGTTAAATTTTGAAAAGAAGATGTCCCAACACTTTATAACATACGTGTAGCCAGATGGTGGTGGCGCACGCCTTTAATCCCAGCACTGGGGAGGCTGAGGCAGGCGGATCTCTGTGAGTTTGAGGCCAGCCTGGTCTACAGAGTGAGTTCCAGGACAGCCAGAGCTGTTACATCAAGCAGCCCTGTCTCTAGGGGGGAAAAAGAAAGAAAGAAAAAAGAATCATGGTTATGTCATACACTTATGCATAGATTGTTATAGCTGTGCGTGAGATTTAGGGACAGTTATTAAGTACGATCATGCTTTAGCAACATGTCTTGTGAAAGAGAGGGGAGAACCAGTAGGTGCCAAGGGAGAGTTAGCCAAGCATGGCCATTACTTCCTAAGTCACGGGCTGGCAAATGGCAGTGCCAAGCAAAAAGATTCCATGTGCTTTCTGTGGGAATTTTTACAATTCCTGGAGTAGCAAGTAGGATGTGACCTAGAGCTTGTGTCTGAATAGGTGTGACCCCATGCCCGTGCAAGTGCCTCTGCCAGCCGCACCCAACCCCATGCGTCAGAGCAGAGCTGGCACTGGTCGACTACCCAGGACTCCAGCGGTTCCAGCCTCGCTGTCTTGTGTGATTAATTTCTTGGTGTGGCAAAGCACGCCACATTTCAGTAGCGCTTTCTTTCACAAGAGAGAGGAAGGAAGGGAAGAAAGCCAGCGAGGTTCTTAGTTTCCTCTTCAGCACGAACACGTTGTCTTTCTCCTGCTGCGCCCCGCACTCATCTCTCCTTACAAGTTATAGACACATTTTTGGCACTGCATAGAGTAAGCGTTCCAACATGTTTTTAATCTTTAACTTTCACGTCGTTAAAAGTCTGATGTACTGACTTTCAGCTGCCTAGAGATAGTTCAGGGCCCAGCACCTGACAGGTGTAATGTTCTGTGTTTTATGTTTTTCCATATAGAGGTTAAAGAAATTAAAAAAAAAACACACCATGAAATGCCTTAAAGACGTTGATGCCTATAGACGGAGAATGCAGATTCCTTAGGTGATGTTGCTTGCTTCATTTCCTACTCCCGTCCCCCCTTCTCAGTATCTGTATTTAAAAGTGTTCCTTGGTGCATTTGGTTAGAAAGGAGTGTTCTGGCTTGATACGACCTGTCATGGACTTCTTGTACTCTGCAAGGTAGGGGGTGAAAATCCCACCTCTCTCAGCCATGAGAGATGAACTGTAGCATGGTGATGGCTGCTCACGCTGCTGTTAGCACTCACTCTGAGTGACAGCTCAGTCTTTCTGCTCTGAGGAGGGGCCTGTGCAGAGTCTGCCCAGGTCATCTTGAATAGTAAGGGCCGGGTCTTGGGAATGCCCCTCCCAGAATGCCTTGTGGCAGGCACCCTGTCTCACATTTTAAGTTTGGATGTACTTCAATTTGTTTTGTTTTAAGAGGCAGAGGCAGGCAGATCACTGTTCGAGGTCAGCCTGGTCTACAGATTTAAGTTCCAGGCTGGCCAAAGCTACATGATGATAGCCCTTTCTTAAAAAAAGAAAAGTGTGTTAGTTTGTTTTGGCTTCTGAGACAAGGCCTTTTGTAGCGGTTGACTGTCCTGAGACTCGTGTCTGGAGCAGTGGCTGGGGTTACTCATATTCACTACTCCATTTGGCTCGGAATGACCATTTAAGTGGAACTCCATAACGAAGAGTAGGCTGCCAGGACCCCAGCGGCCTTAAATGGTCTTTAAGGGTCTTCTGTGTCACCTTCTCCTGCTTTGCTTGTCTCCCGTGTTGTGTGAGGACCTGGCATTTTCATGGCTCTTCCACCTGGTCTCCGGTTCTCACCCTTCCCCTCCACTAAGCTATGGTGCTGCAGGTCAGATTGGTCCACTTTACAGGCCTAATGTTAAGTCTGCTCTGCATACAGATTGGTCTCCAGCAGTAACGTTCTTCGGGTCTATTGCAGGTAACCTGTTATGTGAGACAATAGTCTGATCCGATGCTTTCTTTACCTGTGATACCTGTGCGGGATGGGAGCCTAGGAGGCAGCAGATAGAACAAGATGAGACAATTGCAGGCCCTGGCTTGCTGGATGGAATCTGGGTAGAGAAAATTTTGGTCTCATTCTTAGATTAAGAGAGCTAAATCTCAGTAATTATTTTAAACAGTTTTTAAAAGTTTTGTCTTCCCATTAAGCTGACTTTTAGGGCAAGGTATTTTTTTTTTCTATAGTTGACAAGAGTGTCTGAGAGATCATAGAAGAAAGAATAGATATTTGAGAACAGGTATTTTCTATCATAGAAGGCGCAAGAAAATTTTATTGAAGATTAGGGTGGGGGGATTATAACTCAGTGATAGAGCTCTCTCTCTCTCCATCACACACACACACACACACACTTTGATCTAGGCAAGTGAGGAAGGTTGAAGGGAGTGGTGGACAGAAATACTGCTTGCTAGACGGATAAAGATGTAGCCCAGAGCTAGATCTCCCCACTTTCTTTCTGGCTGCACCAGCTCACACCCCCGAATCCAGCAGGAACCAGGCAGGAATGGTGCTTCACCTCATGTGACTGCAGCCGTTCTCTGGCCATGAGCTTTGCTCTGGCGATGGAGTTTGGAGCGTTCACGCCTAGCTCAGAAAGAAGATGCTAGTTTGTTGGACGTAGTCAGGCATCTTTTCCTTCTCCCTGATTGCTCTGTCCTGTTGCAGTCAGTTTCCCACTGCCGCTTTTGGGTCTCCCTGGTGTTGGCGGTCCTGATGTTGCACAGCGTATCTCCGGGCAGATTGTCTTTCTTCTTTCAGCCTGCTGGGCTTCTGAGAAAGATGGAGTTGTGGTGGTGGAGGGTGCTTCTCTGAAGCAGACAAGTCTTAGACGGAGACAGGTCTAAGACTCAGCCAGCCTGACCTCTTCCCAACCATACAGTTCTATTTTTAAAGACGTCTCTCAATAGCAGGAAATCCTTCCTTTTGTCTACCTCCAATCCCTTATGCCTCAGTTTAAACCCATTTCCTCTGCATTCCAGAGAAGACAAAGTATCTCTTCACTAGCGTGGGGCCAAAACTCCCTCATATTTCAGAATTCTCTGCTCTTGTCTCTGGCATTGTGTCTTCTTGAATAGTCTTTCTCGCCTGAACTGAACTTCTAGACTTGGTCTTGTGTACAACCCTGCTGTTTCCTCAGAGCCGTTCTTCACACACAGCCTGATGATTGTAGACCACAGTGTCAAGCCACCTGAGTGCTTCCCAGGTCCCTCCCTCTATGCCCTTACATCCCACTTGCCTTTTGACAACCCACTGTTTGCTGGGGGCTTTTGCCCAGCTTGATGTCCACAGGAATCTTGGTTCTTTTTCACTGGCCGCTGCCAGCCTGGCAGGAGCCTCTCTTTTCTGGTAGCACCTCTGTGGCCTAGACGATGTTGAGCTTGGTTTTCCTGCCCTATCTATCGCCCAGCTTTCTAGGGTGGAGGAAGGAGAATTATGATCCTGTCCCCAAAGGTACCTCTTCTTCCTTGGCTAATCTGCCGGTGACAACATGGAGAAATACAGAGTGGCCTTTCTTGTCTGTGCTGTAACTCAGCTCGGGGGAAGACTTGTTCATAACTTTCTTCTGACGTGGAGAACAAAGGTTTTGGAGAGGCAGAGCCCAGATTCGCCGGGAGCCAGTCAGGCCAAGTCTTTTCATTTCCGACAAAACCCGTGTTAAAACAACAGGAGTTGGCCATTGTGCTTCGTGGTACAACAAAGCCTAAATGCAAGGGATAAGTGCATCTTTTCTGTGTGCCGGGGTGAGGAGAGGTGACGGTGAGTGTGTAGGATGCTAGGAAAAGCATTACAGACATGGGAAGGCATTTCAGAGCACACAGACGTGGCATGAGTAATCGCAGGCGTATAGCCACAAGGCTGGCTTTTCAGTTCCTGCTTCCCCTGTTTGTCCTCGGTTCAGCGAAGACAGATGAACTGAAATGGTGAGGCCGGCCACCTGCCCCCCGACTTTAAGGACCGTGGGACCCCCTGCCCCAGTGGTGTCTGGAGAGCATCCCTCCGTGGGGCCTTTCTCAGATTGATTTTCTTTCTAACCATCTTGCCCTGCCCTGTGCTGAGTCTGATCCCCACAGGATGACCTCACAGTGGGCTGGGTGAGTTGGGAACTTCTGCCTCAAGTATCAAGTCAGGAGCAGAAGTGGGGCAGCTGAGCTGCAGGGTGACGAGGAGTTCCTAGGAACCCCAAATCTACATCCGTCCTTCTCTCTGCCACAGATAGGGAGGGCAGGGCCATTCCAGAGAGATGGCCTGGCTCCCCAGGTCCAGCACCGGCTGTATTTTCATGGGCTGTTTAGGTAATTGGAGTCTCGGACTGGGGCGTGGCCAAGGCTTGACTTTTACCGCCAACTTTCCTTTCGAAGAGGGGCTTCTATGGGATTGATGAAAGGTGTCCAGTGGTATTCACAGGGCGCCACAGTGCCAATATTGTCTTCTCTGTAGGTTATGCGTACGTAGTCTTTGAGGAGGACAGAGATCATGTTCTTTTTTTATTGTTTTTGCAGTTTTATATTTTGGGGCCATCTCACATAATTCTGATTCATATTTGGTGCTCAATGTGTAATTTACTCAGGTAGAAGGATTTGATTTGAATATCCTGATTCCCTGTCACTGAAAGGTGTGAGCTGGGACAATCCCTATTTTGTTCCCGTGTTTCTTCAGGTGGAGGGACTGGGAATGGGGATGACATCTTGCAGGGCTTCTGGGGAGCAGAGGGAGCACCCAGCTGGAGCCCAGAGAGGGTAGGAACTGGAGCTTATTTATCCACAGAAGCTGCCTCTCATGGGAGGAAGGATGGCTTGGGCTCAGAGGGGCCTGAATGAATGTGACCTCCTTCAGGTAGCTCTGGCTGGATCTGGTCTCTGTTTCAATGCGCCCTCTCTCTCTCTCTCTCTCTCTCTCTCTCTCTCTCTGTCTCTCTCCCTCTCCCTCTCTCCTTTTATGTTTAAGTAGGGAAACCGTCTCATCAATGGGATTCATTTACCTTGTACATCATGTTGTATAAAGAGTCAGCCAGACCAGTAGATTTATTTGATATAATAAGTCTGATACCTTTCTTAGTGAAAAACCAACCAAATTTAGTTCCAGTTTTAGACAACTTGTTCTCCAAGACTTGATACTGTCCTCCCACCCCCACCCAAAATGCATTGACCAAGTGGGGCAATGGTTTTAGACTAGGAGTCCAGGCCTGGCCAGGTGGCGCACACCTTTGAAGTGCAGCTGTCTGTCCCCACCTGCATGCTGGAGGTGGCCCAGTATGAAGGCGTAAGGAGGTCACCACTACCGTCAGCCCCAGTGACTTGTATGGCCTGGAGTCCCCCTGATGCCTTAGCTTAAGTCCAGCAGCTACCTGCCCTCTGCTGGGGACAGTACCGACTGGGCTAAAGAGGTATGGCCCAGTGGGATTTGTTGGCAGCGCCTCTGGGTGTCTGGTTTTGGATGAGCTCATTCTCTGCCACATCTATGAACTAAGGCTCCTTTCTCCTTGTGTTATCCAAGAGGACGCCATGTAGGTGGGTAGTGCAGTTGTGTTTGTTAATTCACTTTAGGTGTGTATTGTCATGTAAAACCTGCTCGTGCTCCTGCCCTGTTAAAGGTGACTCATAGATGAGAAGAGAATAAAACATCTTCGCCAGACTCTGAACTTCCAGTAACTTCCAGCATGCCCCACAATTACGTCATGGAAGCTAACTTAAATTCAGTTACCGGGAGCTTGAGTTCTTGGAGACGCCGCCTCATCTAATCCTGCCGGCGAGTTCCTTCCATTTATGTGTGTTGAACACTTACCCTATGTCAAGTGTAATGGCGCTGGGAAGGAAGGTGAAGGGCGCAAAGCTGACTCCCTTGATGGATGCCAACTTTCTCATTTGGGGGCTGGATGTGTGTGGGTAGCAGCGCTCGAGTGAAGAAGGCAAATCCTTTCTGTCTCAGACCAAGACTTGGAGCCAGAAAGGCTAAGAACGCACAGGCCAAGGGAGGCCAAGTGACTTGTTTGGGTTACCTAGCAGAGCTCAGCCACAAGTCCAAACACACCAAGTCTCAAGGCCGTGCTTTTTCTGGGGGGTCAGGTTGTCCTCTTCAGCAATGCCAGAGCTATAGGTTGAGGTGTGAGTGATTTCTGAATTGTCCCAACTAAATAGGCTTCGTCTTTTGACAGCCATCTGAGGTGGGTCAGCACAGCAGCTCCTTCCTGACTCTTGAGCTTTGGTGTTTGCCTCTTTTGAGTTGGGAGACTGCGGTGGCTGCACACATTCCCATTTTGGAGTTCCTATGACATTGGGAAGAGGTGCCCCGTGCTCGGCTCGGTCAGCCCTGTGAGGTTCCCTCTACTTTGTCTTTGAACAGCTCCCCATCCCAGTTGTTGGGGCCACTTGGTGCCTGTGCCTGCACATTTGACTGCAGTAGGCCATGCACCCCACAAGCTTATTGATCTTTTAATGGTGGATGAGAAGTCCGTTCTCCCGCGTGTTTGCCATTCATTCTTGCTTTTGCAGAAAAGAGGGCAAAGCTGGGAGAAGAAGCATGCCTCTCCTCTCCCCTTACACCTTACACCGTAACTTACTATAGCTTTTCTATAGTAAGTATAGTAGTGGTTTGGGAGAAATACATGGATTGAATGACGATTGTTTCCCTGAAACTGTGCAGGAGAAGTGATGGTTGTCATTAGCAGAGTTAAGTAGAGTTGGGTTCTTTAAGACTTCAGTTTTAAATCAGGTTAGCTCTCCGTTAACTTAAAACAGCTCCCTACCCCCCCCCCCAAAAAAAAGAGAGAGAAGGGGAAAAGGAAATGAGAGAGAAATATTAGCAGTCTGAAGCATGCTAACGAGGGGTCATTAGCACTTTCTGTCTGCAGGAGTCCCATCTTTAAGTGTTTTATTGGTAAGGGAATAGTCAGTCACATCAAATGATATTCTTTTCCAAATTGGCAACTTCTTTCAATTCAGATTTTTTCTTGTTATTGCCTATGAAGGAGCATTTATTCACCTGTCAACGTGTTTGCCAAAAGGGGAAGGGCACTGTAGTCATTTTCGCTGCATCCTGGCCCTCAGTAGAGATTTGGTTCCATCGCCTTGTGCTTCTCTTAGCCCTTCAACCCTTGTGGGGGTCTGGAGACACTAACAGCAGCTGACATCTCCGGGGTTTGATCTGGCCTGTGTCTTCTGTGCAGCACTGGATTTGAGCATGGGCTCTCAGTGTGACTGACACACAGTGGCTGCAAGGGGAGCCATGGGACAAAGGGTGACCACCAACGGGTGCGTTGAAGTCAGGCCTTTCCCAAGTTTCTGACCAACTTTTCTCCTCCTCATAAACTGTAAGAAACAGATTCACATTTGATCTTTGCTGCCGCCCATCCTCCCATTCTTTTTTCCCTTTCCTCAGACCAGATGAACCCCTTCATTTATATTATAATGTAAAATGCTGTTCCCTCTAGGCCCCAGGGCCTGTGGGGAAAATGGAATTTGGCTCCAGACCAAACTCCAAAGCCAAGTGCCCCAGGTTGGGCTGCCTGACAGTTTTATAGATGCAGCATTGAGCAGCCTCCTGGCAGTTTGGAATGGTGAAGGTTCCCTCATTCATTTTTCAACAAATATTTTGAACACCTGCCATGCAGAGAGAACTATTCCTGGAGTTAGGCATGCCACAGTGGTCAAAGCCTAAAAGAAATCCTTGCTCTTTGGGGGCACTCTTATTCCAGCTGGGAAAGACATCCACTGTGTCAATAAACACACACACACACACTGTTTATTCTGTCCATGCCTCGGAGAACAATAAGGCGAGGAAGAGAAAGAGGGAAGGTGTGTTTGGTATGTAGACTGCCGATAGGCTGGGGAAGGCCTACCACGTGAGGAAACCAGCCCTGTGGGTCTGAGGAGGAAGCTTCCAGACAGTAATGTCAGACAGGCTCTCTATGTAGTGTCAGCCTGGTTGAGGGCTCTTCTGGGGAGGTTGAAGGAGCAGCAGAGGTTGGGGGAAACTGAGGCCAGGGGGATGAAGAGCAGCTTTGTGTGTAAGTTTTGGGTTTGATTGAAGGGAGGTGGAAATTACTAGAGGAAAGTGGTGTCACGTGACCAGGGTGTCGAGAAGACTAGGTGAGCTGCAGAAGCCATCGGGTGTAATCTAGGCAAGGTAGTGGGGGCTTAGGCCAACAAAGTGGGGGTGTGAGAAGGGGTTGGATTCCGGATGGATTTTGAGGATGAAACCGAGAGGATTTTTTAACAGGTTAGGTTAGGGGTATGAAAGGAAGAGCAGTCAAAGGGGAGCCTGAGCCGTTTGGCTGCGTGATTGGAGGAGTAGAATTCTTCTTTCTTGGGATGGGCAAGGAAGAGCAGAGGAGATGTGAGGGTGTGTGGGCATGTCAGGGACCCACCCTCCTCACTATTGCAACTGACCTTCAGATGGGATCTGTTGGGTGACCGCCTTCTTGTCCACGCTTGCGATTCAGATGATTTCAGCCAAATGGTAACAAAGTTCTTCAGGAAAGGCAGGTTGTCGCTGTGCCTTGCCTCCAAACCTTTCCTGGCGATATCTTTGCACTGTGCTCTGGTCTGACGGTCGGCGGGGGACTGAGATTTCTTGAGAGAACCTCTTAACCTCCTTCCACAGATCTCCTCCCTTCCCAGTTCCTAAAAAGACGAGGTTGGCAGACTGATTTCCCTTGAAGGAGAGTGAAAACCCTCTCTTGGAAAAGTGAAATAATTCTTGGAATCCTCACAACATCCAAGCCAGCCAAAGTTGAGATCAAGGAAATGATGTGGGGGTAATTTGCAAGGACCAGAGTCAAACAAATTGTTTCTTTGTTCTGACCTCGGTGCAGCTCTTCAGACTCGGTGACCATGATCTGGCAGATTCAATGAGAAACGCAGAAGTCCTTGTTTCTGTCCGGGCCACCTTTTCTTTTGAGGAAGTCCTCTTTCAGGGGAGGACTTTCCTTCTTTGTCTCAAGAAAGACCTGCTATACAGCATCCTTCATTTCAGCCTTGATTTTCTGTCTGTCTCTCCGCTCCACGGTGTTAGGCTGTCAAAACACAGAGCAATTCTTTGAATCAGAGGTGACCCAAAGGACAGCCTGTCCCAAGGGTCCAGGCTGTAGTTCACAAGTCCAGCCTTGTGGCCGGGAGCCAGGCAAGGAGATCTAACGGCCTCAGTCTTTTACAGGGTCCTCCTTAGGCCAGTGCCTAAGTCTTTGGGTGCATGCTGACATGGCTTCCTGCCATGTTCAGTCTCGTAATTGTGTTTGAGACCAGTTTTCTATGGTGGCTGAGTAAATTTTCATTCCTTGGTCACCAGCTACCTCCTCTGGCTATGGGAGAAAGGCGAAGTGCCGTGCCCCAGGGTGCCGTTCCCTGGCCTTGGTCTCAGTCCATCAGAACTGCCTGTCTGTGCGCCGTCCCATCCTGAGCGCACTTCCGGGTCTGCTCTTGTTCCTGAAGAATCCTGGCCTGGGGTGGAAGTGTGTGCACTCAGGAATCCTTCCCTAGATCTTCTTTTCCACCCAGCTTTTGCGTTCAGAAGCAAGTGTGAATGAGTCTGCGTCTCCTCTACTTTCGTTGGTCTAATGTGTTCTTATTTAAGGTAGGGCAGACAACCCCGCAGGTTTTCAGTGTTTTGGGCTGGCTCTTTGAGATGAAGAACTTCGTAGCTGTTGTTCAACTGCTTGTGCTTGTGAAATAAAGGACAACGAGTACCATGACAGGAGAGAAGTCCAGTTTTACCATGGCTTTGGGGAAGGGGGGGGTGTCACACCATCTTGCCAAGTTAGGGTGCATCAGTAACTGCTTGGCAACCAACCCTAAAGGCCGTGCGATTTTAAAGCTCTGTAGAAGGCTGTGCATGTGCCATGTCTTCTGAGAACCCCAGTCGTGTTCACTTCAGCAACTGCCATGACAACTCATGGTTCTCAATTCCCATGCAAACCATCCTTTGTTACAGGAGTATTGGATTTGCGTGGAAACATGTCTAGGGTACAGCTTCAAGAGCTTGCTTTCTACCCCCGCCCCACTTTCTGCCTAGTGCTATTTGCACGATGGTTTCCACATTTCTGCCACGTGTCTTTGGAAAGCTCAGGACTCAGAGGCAGCAGTAGAGTCAGGAGAGTGAGCTAGCTCAGGTGGGGAGGAGGCCAGGCGCGACCGAGTGCAGGGTGCATGCACGGTGTAGACAGTGAGCTGCTGCAGCAGCTGCACCGGGAAGCCGTTCTTCCCCCCCTTTTCCTGAGAGATTGCAGACCATTTGGAAACGCAAAAGTACTCAGCCAGGTTTTCAACTCTGCTTGCTTGTCCAGAAAGCAGCTCCGAGTTAGCACGCGCAGGCAGCTTAGTGGTGGTGCTGTGTGCATTTCCCATCCTTCTGAGGAAGACGAACACTTTCTTTCCTTTGATCCCGCCTTGCTGTCTCACTCTCTTTCTCTTGTTGTTTTTTTTCCTACTGAACTGGACGACCATTTAATCGTTGGCCTCCTGTCTGTGGGAATATTATGTCTTTTAACAGTGCTTGTTTATGGCCAAGGTCAAAGACAGTATTTCAGAACAAAAATTAGAGTTTGTTCATAATTGAGTACATATGTATGTTACTGTTTATTTTTATAGTTTGCTAATTTATTTTTAAACAGCTCAGCTACGCCAACATGTTTATAGCGCCCTTCATCACATGCCTTTCCAGTCAGGGTGCTAAAAGGCACATGCTCTTCAATAGTGTGGATCCCAAGTTAGATTAGATAGTGCCATCAGGTAACAATTCAATTGCATTGATTGAATGTTTAGGCAGAAAAGTACTTTTGTGGAGGATATAATGAAATAACATTTATAAGTACACATGTGTAAACTTCACCATTGCAGACATTATTTGAGGTTGCTGACAGAAAAACAGGTATGTGTCAGGCTTCGAGAAGAAAGCACAAGGGTGTTCACTCACTGGTGGAAATGCTGCCTTCTCACTTTAGAAGGGCGCTGGGCACAGCCACCTGCTAATCCTCCAAAAGGCAGTGCCCAGAGGTGTTTTGAGTACTATGTGTAGTTTTCCTGGGGTGCAGAAGACAAGCTGAGATGGAAAACCCAAGGCATAGTCCTGGGGTGCAGAGGACCAGCCGAGGCTGAAAACACAAGACATGGTCCAGGGAGGTTTTGGTGCTTGGAGGATCCTTAGGTGCTGGCATCCTTAGGTTTATGCCATGACACTTCAAGCCAGTGTGTCCTGGGGGATGTCTCACGAGTCAGGGGATTTACAGAGCAGGACGGGAGCCACTGGCAGAGCCCTGTGGAGTAAGATAGGCAAATTAGACTGCACCCTGTCTCAGGGAGCTCCGTGAAGAGTCCAGAGTCTCAGACCCTAGTCAGCACCTGCCCCAGTGCCCTCGGGCAGAGGGAGAGCTTGCATTTGAAGTCCCACACACTATTTTGGTCCTAGGTCTCTCTCTCTCTCTCTCTCTCTCTCTCTCTCTCTCTCTCTCTCTCTCTCTCTCTCTCTCTCTCTGTAATTTAGAGCTGTGGGCGTCAACTGATGGCTGAAAGAGCAGGCTCCTTAGCAGTGTTAACAACGATCGGTTGCCTATGAGTAATTCATTGTCTTCTCAGCCCATCTGGTGTCCCTTGCACTGCAAAGTCTACTGTGGTATCCCATACCCAGCAAAAAAAAAAAAAAAAAACCTATTCAGATTATTTGCCAAATACCACCACTCACCCCCACAGCGTCTGGCGGGTAACTGAGATGTGGCTGCTGTTGCTCTTGGGTGTGTGCTGGTTGCACAGTGTTCTGTTCATCACTGTTTTGAGGAGTACTTCCTCCCTCACTCAGTGGAATTAGTCTTCCCTATGGGCTAACCACGAAAGACTTAGTTACTCTAAAATTATAGACTCTCATGTGTGTGGGTTGGGGGGTGGTTATGTACCCCTTCCAATCACAGGGTGGTCGTCTTGGCTCCTGTCGCTGAGAGATGGGGGCTATTGGGAAGGGGCCATATTCTCTTACCTTCTCGCCTTAGTCATTGAGAGGGCACTCTGTCCTCCGTAGAGCTTAGGAAGCTGAAGGAGGGGTGGGAGGCATGTGTAGGAGGCCGGGGGAGGAAAGGGAAGGCTCAGCTGGCCCCTGAGGTAAGACGGGCGAGCTCCTGGTGTCCACAGCGCAGAGGTAGTGTTTGTCCAGCTGAAGGCAGCCCCACTCGGCTGACTACCCGATGAGTGATTTCCCCGAGCTGACGGCTGCTCCGGCACATCTCACCTACAAGTCTTGACAAAGTACTGTGTTCCTTTGTGGCTGTTATTACTGCAGCAGGCATTTGGAAAAATCTGGAAGAATGGAACTCTTAAAGGACAGCCATGAAGCAATTTCAGTGCCTGCTTCTTCCCTTCTCTTCGGCCACCCAACAGCTTTGGTTTATGAAAAACCAAGTCCATCCCACTTAACAACCATTCTGCTGTTAATAATGGAGAAAGGGGGGGTGGGAGAGGGAGGAAAAAAATCATGGTGTTTTTTTTTTGTTTTGTTTTCTTATTTTTTTTTACGGGTCTCATAACCTCATGTATTACCTCGTGAGGAAGCAGGAGAAAGAGGCACCCCCAGTCCAGAAAAGGCCAATGGCATGTCTGCTTTCCCAAGCCACAGACTCAGGGTTTCAGCAAGCACTGGGTTTTGGTGGATCTATTTTATGGTTTGGAGCAGCGAAAGAGGTGGGGGGTGCTGACTGCTGGGAGAAGCAGGTGGAGGACGTAGTTGGACCTTTCTAGGGTTTGAGGGGACAATAGAACATCAAGATTTTTATCGCCACTCTCCCAAAGTAGCAGCAGAAGGGCACCATGAAGAGTGGGGAGTGCAGCAGCGACTACTCTGGGCCTCCCCTTGTTCCTCATCTCACTGAGGCACTGAGGGACGCTCTGAAGGGGAGGTCACAGGGAGGCACGTGCAGTACTGGTTGTTTGAGCAGACCTGTTCATTCCTTTACTTTTGCTGTGAGCTTGACCTCTCCACCTTCCAGACTGAGACCCTATTTCAAGGAGAGCCTTAGTGAAAGTTGGGAAGCCCAACTGGTCTGAAGTTGGCTTTTCTTTTATCACAGTTTTCTCTCTAGAGCAGGTTGGCAGGTTCAAGTGTGTGTAAGATTTTGGTGTTCAGACAAGGTGACTTCCTTGGGCTGGGTTAGGTTGCACAGTGACTTAGAGGAAAATAAACTCAGTCAGGCCTGAAAGATTGAGCCTTGATCATTCTTGTACCCAGCCAGGCCAGGGGCAGCAGTTGGGGCGGGGGGCTGCTGGAAGGCCAGGGGCAGCAGTTGGGGGTAGCATGCTGGGCTTCCTGCTCTGTGGGTAAGTGTGGGGGTTCTGTTCTTGCTAAACACCTCTGCTCTGTGGGGGGCAGTCCTGACAGGCAAGTGTGAGACCAAGGAGACCAGGGTCCCATCACACAAGGGCACTTAGTCTAAATGACACTTCTTCAGTTATCAGACTATAAGCAAGTGTTGGGAAATACGGGCTTCAGTTGAACATGAGTACAGTGTGTCGTATCTTCTTTTCCTTCCTTCCCTTTCTCCCTCCTCCTCTCTCTCTTCCTCTTTTCCCTCTCCCTTCTTACTTCACTTCTAGAATAAATAAATTACTATCACCAACTTCAGGAGGCTTAGATCAATACAAATCGAAAAAAGATAGGCAAAAAATAATTGCACTCTGACAGAAGATCCAGAATATTCTGTCAACGGGTCCTAAGTTTGCCTATTGTCTTTCAGATCTTATACACAGGTTCAGTTAGTCCCCACAAAGTAAGTTTCCATGCACAAGGGTCACGTGGGTTTCTCAGTCCTGGGCTAGCATCTGCTAGGTGTCAAGCTCACTCAGATTTCGTAACCTTGGAAGGTAGCGTGGTTATTATGCTTAGACCCAAGTTCCATGGCTGTGTGTGTCAGACTAGGCTACAGCAGTCCACAGGCTGGTGAACCTGTGGGTGCGAGTGGGTGACCATCCTAGGAGTCAGTGGAGGAGAAAGGCCAAGGGGAGCTGTTATGTTAGTTCTCAAGAAGGGAGAGCCAACTGTATCTGGGCAGATGCTGGGCTCTTGGAATGCCCGTTGGACTGGAGTGGTGGTGTGGGTACTTTTAAAACTTCAGATTCCCTGGATGAGCAGCTGGCCTTCAGCCCTCAGGCTGTCTTGGTCCTCCAGTTGTGGTGAGGGTGTCTCCCAGCTGTTGAGGGATACCACTGAGCTTTGGGGTGGGCCTGGCACAATCTGATTGGCGTGTCAACACCCTCCAAGGAGTAGGGGCAATCGGGTTTGGAGTGAGTGGGTCCTGGTGTGTCCCTTCCACACAGACTCCTTCACTACTGCCTCGAGACTCTAAAACACACACCATGTGTTAAGATGACAGACACCTTGGTTTTGTTCCAAGCCAGTAGCTATTCATCCTACATAGGCCTGAGCCCTGGAAGACAGTCGGTGTCGGGAAGCCATGGTGTTCTTTTTTGTCCTTTCCCTATCTCTTTTTAAATCCTCATGAAACTCAACTTCCTTAAAGATTAAGGACCTCCTCATGGTCACATAGCTTCCCAGCGACCAGACCGGGATTTCTTTGTTGATTGCCTGATAAGTGCCTTCTACCTCTTTGTGTTACCATAATTGGAACCAAATTTGTTTTTTTTTTATTTTCCTCTGATGATGACAAATTTAAAAATAAAGTTTCGATCACGCATCAGGAATTGTGCCATCCGCAAAAGAATGTCATGTCTAGTAAAGTTTCCTAATACAAGACCTTACTAAGTCGCTTTGAGCTTGGGATCCTCCTGTCTCTGAGTGTCTGGTACTGAGATGATGGGCGTGTGACTTGACACCTGGCTAGAACTTTTTAAATGGCCCTGTACTCCTCTCCTCTAATAAGAAAGCATCATTCAGTGTGAAGGGTATGTTTTGTCTCGTGAGGATGCTCTAGGGAGGGAACCCAGGGGAGAATTCGGAAGCTATGTACGGAGTGCAGTGGCCAAGCTTGCGCCCGCTGTCACGGCCCTCTGCAGGGCTCCACGATGCCACAGTAGAGTTACTCTGTAATTTTCTCAGGCTGAGGTTATCCCCAAGGATTTGTCTTTCCGTGCACTCTCGGTCTGTCGAGTCAGGGCTGGCCTGCTTTAAGCCCGTGCTTTGGAGCGCTGCACATCTCCTGCGTGGCTTTCCGGTTAGTCGGGAAAAATCAGGATGCTAGAGCCTGAGTCCTTCGGCCCACATGAGGCCATGACGACTTAAGTCCATTGGGCCATTGAGGGGACAACAGAACCCAAGTCCGTCGGGCCATGTGAGGGTGCTTTGATGAGTGTCTACACAAATATTTATCATTCTGATAGGCCTGAGCTATGTCTTCATAGCACACAGAGCTGCCAGGTCTCCACTGCCCCTGGGTCCTGGCTTTTCTTTGGAGCCAGCTCTAGTCTCTCCTCCCTGGAGCGCTACTAGTCAGAGAATTCACCCAGGGTAAAGTTTTTTTTTTTTTTTGGTTTTTCAGGACAAGATTTCTTTCTGTAGCTTTGGGCTTTGGAGTGTGTCCCAGAACTAGCTCTTGTAGACCAGGCTGGCCTCGAACTCACAGAGATCCACCTGTCTTTGCCTCCCTAGTGCTGGGAATAAAGGCGTGCGCCACCACTGCCTGGCAGTACAAAAGATTCTTAATACTACTTCCCCACCTTCACTAACAAGTTAACTGGACCAAGCACCATTCTGGAAAGCAGAGGCGAGTGTAACTTTTCTGAATCTGTCTCTCTGCTCCTCTCCCCATGTTTTTATGTGGAGTGAACATTTGACTGGGAGAAGGCATGGTGGTACCAGCTCGGGGAAGGCCCGCATTTCTTGGGCACCTAAGGAGAACACACAAAGCAGGACAAACATTTGGAATTAATATGCCATTAATCATATGACAGAAGGCTCTTTCATTTCCCAAATGTCCCAGACTCCCTGGGACCCCTAATTCACGTGTACAGAGTTGGCTGCCATCGACTACAAGCAGAATAAAGATAGCATCTCCTAGTTAATAGCTGGAAGTAATGGTACAAAACCACTTTTACTGAGAGCTCTCTAGAAACAGATCTGGTTTGGGATGCTGCTGCAGAGGCATCTTGTCTGGGAGGGGTCCCTGAAACAGGTAAACATCTCCAGTTTTGAGTTAGTTCACCACAGGATGGGCCAAGCAGTTCAGGTCTTCCCCATACTGTGGATGAGGGTGAGGAGCCCAGAAAGGCGGGCATCCTACTCAGCTTTGTTTCCAAGTCCCAGGGACTTTGGGGCTCCTGCTCTGGACTTGGCTTTGTAGACAGTCCCAAAGCAGCCCCAGGTGGTTTGGCTTAATGTCAGCACATGCATTTCATTGATGAAGAAACTGAGGCTCAAGCAGATGAAAGAGCTGTTCAGAGTTCACAGCCAGGCGGGCGGGAGCAGAGCATGCCTGCCTGCCCACCCACCCTGGGAGAGCACGTGAATAGAGGATGCCTGCCTGCCTGCCTGCCCGCCCACCCTGGGAGCGCAAGTGAATGGAGGATGCCTGCTTGCCTGCACACCTTGGGAGCGCTCAGCATACTTCATGGCCAAGGCTTAGAGTAGAATATGCTGGTACTGATTTTTCAGGTGTGCCGTGCAGGCCATCAGTTTGATATCTCCAAGGGGTTGCCTTTAAGAATCTGGTGACAGACCACCCCGGTCTTCATCCCAAGGGACTGTCCTTGTGGCTTCTTCTCCCATCTCGCCAGGCCTCACTCTTTCCCTGCTTTTGCATAGGGTTCTTGCTGATGCCCATACTGGCTGCGTGATTGTGCTGGCCAGGCCACCTGCCACTCCCTGCCCTGCTGGGAAGGCATGTCTTTCAGCCCACAGAGGTGTGGTTCCTGGGGTGGAGGAGTCAGAGGCAGAAGTATTTGGGAACCAGTCTCAGGGAACCTTACCTGCCCCCTGTCCTCCATTCACCAGGGCTTGTCTTGGGGATTTTCACTCCCAGGGGCAGATTTTCAACCCTCGGCCCTGTGCTACCCTCAGACCATTATCAGGCATCCTGGGCAGCAGGGCACTGGGAGCCAGAGCCCTCGGTGCCCGGGGCATAGCCCTGACATGCAATCACATTGGCAAGCAGCCTCAGGCAGGCCTGGGCAGAGGACCGAAAGCAAGAGAAGGAGGGAAGGGAGCTGCAACAGGGCGGGCCAGAGACAAAAGCCAGCTGGAGTAAACAGCCCGTGATGGGGTGGGTGCCCTGGCTGAAGGGGCTCTCCCAGGCTGGCCTGCCCTGGGAATAGGCAGATTGGCGCCTGCTCTCTTCCCTTCTTAGTCCTGCTTGACGCCTGCCAGCTGCTGGCAGTGCACCTGGGGCTTGGAGTCTGGTGCTTCGGGGCTAGGAGAAGAGAGAGGACTAAGACAGCACAGTGCCGAGCATCTCTCCATATACTAGGGCTCCTTTGTAGCCCCTTTGTTCCTGGGGCTGGTGAATAAGTGCAAGACTGTCTTAAGTACTGTCTTAAGAAGACAAGACTCGCCTGGTGTGGTGGCGCCCACTTTGAGTCCCAGCACTCAGGTGGCAGAGGCAGGTGGAATTCTGTGAGTTCAAGGCCAGCCTGGTTTACAGATGGAGTTACAGTTTAGCTAGGGCCCCGGGGGGGGGGGGGGGGAAGGGTAGAACTCAAAGGAGCTTGGGCTCCAAAACGGTGTCCTGACTTTTCACCTCCTATCTGGATGGTCTTGGGCTCCTATGTGTAAAATGGAGCTCTCTTCTCTTCTTGCTCATAGGGAAAATGTGTGTCTAGCCCCTCCCTCTGAGATCACAGAGCCTCTCCCAGCAGATTGTTTTTTTGTTTTGTTTTGTTTTGTTTTTGTTTTACTTTTGTCTCAAACATGAGACAAATGTGTATGGCTGGGCAGGAATACAGAAGTGCCTGGGCCCTGGAAGCCTACTGAAGAACACTGTCTGCTCACTTCCCCTGACCAGACACTGTTCTCCAGGTCATTGGCTTGGACCCCAAAGATGGAAAAGATAACGGAAGCCCTAGTAACCTGAGTGAGTACCAGGGGGCACATCAGAGAAACACCCCAAGAAAGTCGGTGAGTGGAGCCCGGGCGTCCTTCCCTTTGCTTGTCCATGTGTGTGGACAGAGTCCGAGGGAGGGAAAATAGCAAGAGACATTGCCTTGTCTTGCTTCCCACACATCCGCTTCCTGCCCTAGCAGGGAGATGTACCTTGTGGGTGAGCTGGGTAAGTCAGAAGTTCAAGTGCTTGTGCGAGACAGGTATTAGGATATGAATTCAAGAGGTTTTCTCAAGCAACAGAGTCTCCGGTTTTCTCAAATTCTTGGCTAACAGTGGGTTGAGTCCAAACAGCCTTGGGCTTCTAAGACCCTTGGGCCTTGCTGCCTTTGAGCCTCTTCCCTTCTTCAGTGGCTCCCAGATCTTCTATGTTGAGTAGGTGTGGAGACCCAGGCCCTTCTGCTCAGCTTGGCCCACTGTCCTAAACCTATTTGCTGTTAAAATATGAGAGGACCAAGTGCCAGAAGTGACTAGCTTATGAGTATGCCAAGCCACTTCTAGGAAAAGAAGTAGGCTTGAAGCAGCCTGTTGCTTCCTGGTACCAGAGTCATGCAATGCTTGGAGATTGGGGCCTCTCTACCTTCTGGGGGTACATCCCATAACCTTACAGGGACCCCTCTTGTCCAACCCTGTTTGGGTGTGTGTCTTACATACTTGTCTGGCTCTGATAGGGGTCGTGGGTAGGGAGGAGTCTTTGGAGCACACTGATCCTCCCGTGAGCTGTCCTTGTGCCCAGCCTGCAATGTCCAAGGCCTCTTCTTCCAGGGCCCCCTGCTTATCACTGTGGGCATTATCAACACCTAGCACCTCTCTGCCCAGGGCTGTGGTGTCCCCTCAAGGAGCTTCACGCCCATCTCCCCAGGGGCCTGTCTTACTTAGAGTCCAACCCTGTCCTCCCTGCCCCCACCCCCAGCAACCAGGACTCCGGATATGTGCCAGCCCTGCTCAGAGTGTCCTCTTCCAAAGAACCAGACCCAACTCTTTAGGGGTTGCTCTATGGCTCTCCAGGTCCCTTATCTTCATGGTCTTCCAAGCTCTGTGCATAGCAAACTCTGTCATGCCAGAGTCTTTTCTGGGAGACATGCATGTTGATGGTAAGCTGGTCACTCAGAGAAAGGGAAAAGTAGATTGGTCTGGAAGGGCTTCCAGGGAAATAAAGGTTGTTAAATCGCTCTGCAAGCTGCAAAGTGCCATCCAGTGGAAGCTATTATTACTATGATCGTCATCATAATGGTCATTATCATTACCATTATAGGATGTGGCAGTGGGGGATGTGGTGGCTGGTGAGGGCCGATCAAGTTTCCAGCCCATTCTTGATGCTACAGCTCTGAGTTTGTCTGCTTTTGACATTCTAATTTAATTCCGGTGCTAGTGTCTGAGTCCTCACTTCAAACTGACAGCGAGTTTCAGGGATTGACGCAGCCTCCTTAGACATAGACTTCAGCACTAGTTATTTATAGTCTTAAACAAATCTGAATTTATAAGGCAGAACATTTCACTGATTTCACTGTATAAAAAAATGTCCCCCCCCCCCAGTGGTATGCCTTTTCACGGACTGTTTCTCTAGATCATTGAGCATTGGCGGGTCATTAACTACCCTACCAAAGGATGTTGGTAGAGAGGGAGGCTGAGACTCTTAGCTTGAGATTTCTAGAGGACGCTGCTCAGTTAGGACCGGCTGGCATTCGGTGCCAGCTGTGTACTCCGGCGTACTCAGTGCTGGCGGTGGGAGGTGGGGATCATGAACCCTCCATCTGAGAATCACGGTCCCTCTGGAGTCCAGACTGGAGTAATCCTGAAGACAGGCATTGAGTAGTAGTCCGTGCTGCTCACCTGTGTCCCATGGTTGTCTGTAGGAAAGGGGGGGGGGTGTCTCATTTTTCAGACACTGGCATTGCAGACGGGGGTGAAGAGCTGAGGAGAAGCTAATCTCACATTCCTCTAGGAAGCAGAGAGAGAGAGAGAGAGAGAGAGAGAGAGAGAGAGAGAGAGAGAGAGAGAGAGAGAGAGAGAGAGAGAGAGAGAGAGAGAGCGCTCATGTTGACACCCAGAAAGTGAAAGGCTTCTGGCTGGCCATCTTCCAGAAGGAGACTGGCTCGATTTAAGGGCCTCTTGGGGAAGATGGCTGCTGTTCCTGCTCTTCTTAGGGCAGCTGTTAAGGAACCATTTTTGCTGTGTCCCGAGCTGAGCAGAGGGCAATGGCAGACACCATGAGTCTCTTCAGCCTAGCACTCCGCCTCTGCTCTCTCTAAGTGCTTCATGAAGCCCCTGGCAAAGGTCCTGCTTCTGTCTGCCCCTTGAACATCCCTGTCCTGGTGTCTAGGGATCCCACAGCCAAGTCCCGGTTGCCTTCATTTACTTCATGGCTTCCAGTCTTGGGCCTGCTTGCTACCCGTGAAGCACTAGTCAGCCAGTGTTCACATTGGGGGAGGCCTCGAACCTCTTCCCTTTGGTTTATTCCCTCTTTTCTTGCAATATTTCTAGATCTACAGTATGTTCTGTAGGTGTTTTAAAAAAATATTCTTAAAAGATGGAAACAGTTATGTGTCTGGAGCCTTGGAGATGGGACAGTTCTATTGAAAGTTGGTCTTAACTTTGTTTCCAAGTTTGGGCACTGTGTGCCTCAGGTTCCCGTGTGGCAAGGGCTCTGGGCTGGGAGAGGGTGTTAAGTCACCTCTCTCTGAGCGGGAGGGAAATTCACTTGGCACCCTTACATCTATGCATGCAAATTCGGGGTCCTTTTCAAACATTTCACCTTTCAGGGAAACCCCAAACTCAAACCACAGGGACCACAGCGTACACACAATGTCTGCACCCCACTCAGAAAGCAGCGTGACTGCGCCTGCTGGCTGAACTGAACCAGAACTTGTGTCTAGGGTGTTGGGGTCTGAGGTTCCGATGGAGCCCACATGCTGTCTCTGAGATAAGGAAGCGAGGCAATATCTGGCAGCTCTCTGTAGCAGTATGGCTGATCTCTGCCCCAGGTGTGTGTGAGTAGGGAGCAAGCCGCTGATTCAAAGCCCTCACAGGTAAGAAATAGCCTTGGCTGGAAAGGGCAGACAACAGGCACTCCGAGGCACAATGTACCAGGCCCGATAAACCTTTGGAGTTGGCCGATTGCAGCCTAACGGTTCCTTTATCACCGGCCACAAAGAAGGGTTTGGCCCCTGCGGGCAGGAGGGAAGAGGAATGGCTGGGGGTCTAGGGCTGGGGCTCAACTGGCCTCTTTCCGAAGGCTCATGCCAGGGGAGAGTTCGATTTTATTTCTCAATTAGAATAAAATTATTTGTATGCCCTATTGGTTGAGTGCAGCCTCCCCTCCCTAAACTGTAAAGAAGGCGGAGGATCCCTTGTCCCGGCTTCCACCCCTTATCACCGCCCACCCAGTTTCCATGTGTCCATCTGTCTGTCTGTAGCTGCTTCTCAGGCTCTTCCTCCTGTGTTGGGAGCTGCATCCCTATTTGACATCTTCCTGTAGCCTTGAATTACTGTTTCTTCTCTTTCTTTGCTGTGGATTCACAAACTTGCTGTTGGGAAAGGATGCTAACCTCATTTCTGCTGAGGTACAAGTCATAAAGGCCGGGAGCTTTGCATTTTATCTCACAAGCTCAGAGCTTTCTTATGCCCTGTACACACTTTATAAATGCGGACTGGACTGGTTTTATTTTCCTAACAAGCCTACGAAGCAGTTACAATTATTATTTCTATTTTACAGATGAGTCTTGTTTTATTTTATTATTATTCTTAATGAAGAGTCAAGTTTGTGGTGAATCATTAGGAGTGAGCCTGAGGTCATTTGTCACCACAGAACCAGGCTGTATTGCCTGTCCCAAGTCTGGCTGTGCCAACCGGAGGTTAGGCACGTGGAATGGACACTTTGCTTCCTATTACATATCTCTTCTCAGCCAGCTTTGGGCCAATTCTATTCTTCTCTCCCTATTTCCCCGATCTCTGCAGCTGACACATAGTTTATAAGACATCAGGTATTAGAATTCATTCTGCTTATTTACAGTGGGTGTCTAGGATCAAGTAGGATAAGGCAAGGTGGCCTTGGTCATTGGCCAGTGTAGAGGACGGCATGGATGAGAGGCCAAAGCACTGAGTTTCTGCTCCAGGTATGGTAGCCTGTGCAGGTATGCCTCCTTTCTGGACCCTCATCTCTCCACCGTTTATTACCAGTAGCAGTCCTCCCTTCCGTTTTCTTCAGCTGTTTTCTCTTGAGTTCTTCCTGTTTAAGATGGCTTCCCTCCCTTTTATCCACACTCCATTTGTTCCCCTTGCTTTCCCTTAATCTGCATCTTTCGTAGCAGTGGGGTCTTTTCAGCTCTAGTCCTGAAACCCTAGCTCTCTCAGGGCCTTGCCCTGCCGTAGCTGATGAAGGAGGGGGAAGCAGGATGTCAGGCTCCTGTGCGGGTTCTTTACCATTGATGGTACTGGCCATCTTTCCTTGGGAGTTACCCCAAGGCTTGATGTTGTCTGTCTTTCTAGGGCAAATTCTTGACAAAGCAAGAATCCCCTTAGGATCCTCAGTTCAATGTCTGTTCATGGGAAACTCCAACCACCTCTCCTTTGACCTGACAGGGGCTCTTAGGGCTCTCAGTTTTCTATGGTTACACGTGACTCAAAGGATGCCTACCGTGTGAATGCTTTGGGCTCTGTACCCATCATTTCCTTGGTGTATTGGGAGGTTTCTGCTTGGAGGAAGGTGACATTTGGTTGTTGAGGGTAACAGATGGCTGGAGCACAGGCTTAGGAGTAGAGCTCCTCAGGGAATGGGGTGGAAGTGGGGCAAGCTGAGGAGAACAAAATGGGGCTCCCTGCACTCTCAAGCCCAACACACCTTTTCTGTGTTCTCAAATTGCCTTAGGTATATTTACTTAAGGAAAACAAAGATATGCATACTTGCAAATTTAATACATAGGCAAGATATTTTTTGTAGCATCATAATTATAGTTCAAAGTGGTAGCAACTCAAATGTCAATCAAAAGGTGGGTTGTCATATGATAACTACACCGCAACAGTAAAATAATGAAATAGTAATATACGTAACAACACGACAGATCTTCAAATCATTCTGCTCCGTGGAAAAGAGGTTAGATATGAAGGGTGAGAGCCTGCATGATTTCATTCAAATGAAATTCTAGAATAGTCAACTAAATTGGTAGGAAGCAGATGATAAATTGCAAAGAGGTGGGGCGTGTGCGTGGAGGACCCACAGCGAAAGGTCACGTGGAAGTGTTTCAGCGCAATGGAAATGGTCTATATCTGGATTTTGGTGGTGGTTACATGACTGTATAGCCAGAGTCATCAAGCTGTGCAGTAAAACAAATGACTTATTGTATGTAAATTACGCCTCTATGAAACAACAAAACAAAGCTACTAGAGCAGGACCAGCATGAAAGGCGACTTATCTGTCTGTTGACTCTTTGGGTTTTCTTAAGACTCAGACCAGCTCTGAAGGGACATAAAGCCTGAGACTGCTGTCTGGGTTCTGAGGAGGCACTGGTAACTACATGAGGGGTGGGCTGGGCTGTCTGGGCAGAGCATGTGCGTGTGTGTAGTGTGAGAGGAAAGGAGTAGACAGGGAACTTGTTTCTTAGGCTCCCAGGGCTTCACCAAGAGAGAAAGATTAAGTATTGACTCATGCCATTGATTGACAACACCTTTACATGGGAGGAGATGCTAGCAGTGACGGTCTCTGTTTGCTTCCTGAAAGTGAGTTTTTGTTTTTAACGTTCACCTTTTTACCCCAAACTGTCCCTCCTGCAGTTTCCAGCGCAATGGGCATATGTGTAGCATCTGAACGTCAGTCACTGATTTGGTAAACCTGAAAGGAGTGCCTTTTCTGAACCTGGATGGATGTGAATGGTTCTGTAGATCTGGGTCTAGTCAAAACCCTCAGTGGAAGGGCGTGGTGAGTGCTACCTTGCCGCTCTTCAGGCTCCAAGTCTTGGCTCTCATGGTTGAGTAAAGACATCCAGGATGCTTTGCTATGAACACTCGCTTGATCACATAATATTTCAACAACAGTTAAATTAACCACTGCCATCGGTTCCACCAGGGCTTCCTCTTACCAGACCCTGAGCTACTGTGGAACAACAATGTTTGTGTTTGCTGCTTACTGGCTTCGAAGTTGAGTCTTTTTAGTGTTGCTGGATATTAAAAATACGTTTCCAGAATTTGTCTTGGTGGCTCACTTTTTATAATTCCAATACTAAGGCATAAAGATTGCCTTGAATTCATGGGCAACTGGTCTACATAGTCATTCCAGACTAGCTGGGACTCCACGGCAAGACTCTGTCTCAACAAAACAAACAAACAAGAAAACTCGTTCTTTCCAGTTTTGTATCCAGGATGTGTTCTTGTAGAATCTAACTTCTTTGTAGTTGGAAATGCACACGGTTGTGGGTTGAGACACATCCACAGCGCTGTGCAGCCCCGAAGGTGGGCTTTACATAAAGAAGGCGCCATTTTGGGGTGATTCCTCAAGTCAGATTTCATTGCACTGTGCATGGTCTGGCTGCCCCAGGAACTTGAGGCTTTCTCTTCCTCGGGGTGTGGGGTGGCTGTTGGAGGAGGGTGGGTTGTCATGCTAATCTTTGTGTAGCACGACATGGTATTGCCACTTGCCCTTTTTATCTGGAAGTTCAAGCAGATATCGGACAGGGACTGTTTGTGGGAACCAAGAAGGTTGAAGTTACCATTTTGAACAGAAATAACACTTGGAAGAGCAGTGAGCGGTCTTTAACCGTAGTTTGTTGCATTCCTTGGGTGTCATATATCAGATGCTGTGCGTTTACTAGGGAATAAAGGAAAAACAAGTAGAAGACAGAATCCCAGCACTTAGGAAACAGCCTGAGAAGATGTATACTTAGTCAGAGGCAGAGAGGCTGCTGGACAGAGAGGCAGCAGCGAGGGAAAGCTGAGCTCTAAGTGAAGGAGTGCTTCAGGAGTGTCCAGGTGCCCAGGCTTAACCCTCAGAGCGACTCTGAAGCATGTACAACATTCTAGGAAGTTGGAGAGGAAGAAGAAAACCCAGAAAGGAAATGAGGGTACAAGAGAGTTTTCACTTGAGCAGGCTATTTTCATTGGTGGATTCAGGGAGCCAAGACCAGAATAGCGACTGGGACATGAATTATGGAACTCTGGCATGGCCGCTGCGGGAGTTGATCCACATCCTGCAGATCATGGCATGCAGCTAAGTGCTCCAAGCAGGAGCTACAGAAGCGTTCCAGAAGACCAAGCTGAAGGTTCCTGGAGTGGGGGTTCATTCTGGAAGACGGAGTTAGCTGGACTTCCTTCTCCAAATGAAGTGGGAGCCAAGTACTGTAGGCGGCTAGCGTCAGCCCGGCGAGTGTGCATGTCACTCTCTGTGGATGCAGAGGGCCAGGACTGAGGTTTGGTAGTATGAGCCCATCAGCTCCCAAGAGGTCTCATCCCTTTTCTCCAGTACCTCATGCTGGAGCATTGCTCAGTGTGGGGTTTGTCATGATGATGTGCGATGAAGCGAGGCAGGTACCCCAAATCCATACCCTCGTTTACTCTCTGGTAGCAGCCTACTTTCTATTTGGGGGTGAATAGGCTAGCCTGAGTTGGAGTGAGTTATTGGATTGGAATAAGAGTTGATGAAGAAGAGAATAGATAGGCAGTTGAAAGGGAAAGGAGCCTGGGTCTCTGGAGGTTTGCTAGCTAACAAAGAAAGGGGATAACCTAATGTCCCAGAATGTTCTAGAAAAACATTAGCCCCTTTTGGATTTAAGATGTCGGAACTTCTTTGCAGCCTCTTTCAGTCAAATGAGCTTTGGTTTGCAGTTGCTCTCTCAGACAGCAGGACTGTCCTGGACAAGAGGACACTGTCTCAGTGTCAGGCAGGTAACCATGTGCTCACTGCCAGGGATCAATGGCTTCTGGAAAACGTGGTAGGTATAGGGAAGCTTCCAGGGGCAGAAGTGAATTAGAAAGCAGGGTGGGACTGGATGGAATGACTGGAGACCCACAGATCTTGGTGCCGGGGGTTAGGTGGCATCAAGGAATTAGGGTGAGAAAGTGTGTGACTAGCAAGAACCTCGTTGGCAGTTGGGCTCTGTGGGCCGGCTCCCTCTGTGTGAATCTAGTTGGGTGGATACATTTTGGGCCTCCTACTGCTTGTTGGGCCGCAGCATTTTTTTCTTTCTTTGTCCGAAGGTAAGTTCGTTTGGGATGGTCGTAACTTTGGACTGGCTTGTCGTCTTTGGTTGTAAGCGTAAGATCGTCCTGTGACTATTTTCACACCAACCAAAGCTAGAAAGTCCCACCAGATCCTCCTGCAGAGCATCCAAAAGGCAACTAACTGTTGGCCGCCATCACAGGCTGGCAATGAATTGTATAAATGATACTGACTTCCGTGTCAGCAAAAAGGGAGATGCAGACTGATCACAGATGACATTACTTAAATGACAGTACCTACGTGTGTCCTTTCTTTCACATTTGCTGTAATCCTGTTATGGCATTGTCCTATTACTTCAAGTACTGTCATCTGTAAATGCTGTCAGATTGTAACTGATTGCCAAGGACAGAGGGGAGGGCTCAGGGAGAATGCAGTGGCGTTTCCCACATCCACAGAGATTAGGATGCTCCCCTCTGATAGGCAGGATTCTTGGAGGAATTCTTGAGTTAAAATTAGAAATCCCATCATTCATTCACAGGTTTTGATGAATTAGCCAGATCCACTCTTTGTGTTCTTAGGCAAAAAGAATGCTCTTTTAACAGAAGTTGAGACACACTCTTAGGATATTTTGATGCTTCTCCATAATGGGATAAATGGCAGGTGTTATTAGGTAGGTTTATAAAACCAAAGCAAAAGTAATATGGGAAGGAAGATGCATGCAGACTCAAACCAAACCACTCTTAGTTGGGTCTTTACACAGTGATGTTTCAGACCTAGGCCTCACTCTACAGATTGGGAGATGGAGTCAGAAGATCTTTAGTGTCAGAAATTATGAGGCAGATAGAGTTGGGAATAGCTTTATTTTGTGTTATTTTTACTTGGCCATTTCGGTCTACAAATACCTGGACCAACTTCTTGCTCATATCGTCCATAAAGGGTTCCTAAGTTCCTAGTCTCAATCTTGAGTGGCTGGTGGCAGCATCACTGATTAAAATCAAGCCTCTTGCTTCTTGCAGTCCACTACTCACAAAAGGGAGTGAGAAACAGTGGCTGTGGACACCCTTGTTAAAAGCTGGGTTGGTCATCAGAAAGTAAGGCTGACTTAAGGAGCACTCGCTAAGACTTGCGGCTCTGCGAACTTGAGCTTGGACTTCACGAGAACCTTACTCAGTTCTCCTTCTACCCAATTCTGTATTCATTTTAAAGTATCTAGTGTTGATTCGGATATTCTATTATTTATAGCTTTCCCCAAGATCCTGAGGGAAGATTATCTCCATTTGAGACTTCCATATGGATGGTCAAAAAGTACCTGCCCACTGCACTGTTCCCCTTGATGACTGCTTCATCCCATCTGCATGTGTAGCAATCGCAGTGTGTAATGGCATGGGGGTGCAGACACCCGAAAGCCCGGCTGGAGGTGCAGTGTGGCTGTGCTGGCATTAGCATAAGGAGCTTGGCTAATTGACTTGCAAAATATAGGTTAGGGAGTTTTACAGAATATCAAATCATCTTGAACTTTCCTGATTAAAGACAAAATATTATATTAAGTAGATCATTACATGGGTAAAAGGTTAAAACTGTGTGCACTTAGGCTTCCTCCTCCTGCCTATGGCGAGTAACAGATTGAAGGCAGGGAGCAGATTCCCTCCTCTCTGAGCTCTGGAGGCCTCAGCAGCCAGCTTAGGTTTATGGGAGGGCCACGTGCATTAACTTTGCATTTTCCAAGTCTTTTTTTCATTCAGACAGAAGTTCTCTTAAAATTAAATATTAATTTGCTTGAATTCTGTGTCTGTTAGCAAGGAAAGGGCAGAGCAGTGGTCAGGCTTGGGACACACAGGGATGTGTCTCAGGCTGCCTGCGATAGTGTTCATGATGTCGCTCAAGAAAAGGATGTAGTTAGCGTCAACTGCTTTCCTTGATGCTGTACCCAACAGAAGCAAACTAAGTGAAGAAAGGTTTATGTTGTGAGGTAGACACAGGCGGGCGGGGGGGGGGGGGCAACTCCTGCACACAGGGTCCGAAAGACCTGGGAAGGGCCAGGCTGTGAGGCGCAGGCTCCACAATCATAGACCTTAAGCTGACGGTCCTCGGCCTTCCTAAGGTTGGGACCCTTTAATACAGTTCCCCATGTTGTGGTTACCCCCAACCACAAAAGTATGTTCACTGTTACTTTATAACTGTAATTTCGCTACTGCTATGAATCGTAATGTAAATATCTGTGTTTTCTGATGGTCTTAGGCAACCTCCCACCCCCCAGGGTTGTGACCCACAGGTTGAGAACCGCTACCCTAAGTCTTCCTGAACAGTGCCACCTACTGGGAACTAAGTGTTCATGCTAAGCCTGTGGGGAGCTTTCAGATGCGAACATAACTGTCATTCTAAGTCTGTGGTCTCTTCTCTGTCACCATCTTGTCCCTGTGTCAGTTGCCAACTATTAGTTGTGATCAGAGCCTTCCTGAAAAGCAGCTCCTGGACCCACCGTGATGCTGAGATGGCATTTCCGTGTCCTCACCGTTACGTTTAAAAGCCCACTGCTGGGCTCCTGGTGCTTGGGAAGGGGAAAGGTTAGGGCCTTTCTAGGCCAGCTGCTCCCATTTTCTTTCGGTAGCTGGGACTGGTTAGTCGTGTCCACAGTCACCTGCCCCAGCGCTTTGAGCGTCTCTCTTTAGCGCCAAGTGGGGCACATGTGCATGAAGTGAGTTCTAGGGTTGAGCCATTGCTCTCCCTCTGCTTGAAGAAGGCGGCTCAACCTTTGCCACTTGGAGGTGAGGAGGCAAAGTGGGCTAGCAGAGTTGTGACTGGTGCTGTCGTTTGATGTGTGTGGGAGAGAACACGTCACCAAGTTGCTCTCTGGAAGTGAGCTGTGGTCTTCCTACAGAGCAAGGAGGGTCCGGAGAGCCCCGGTAGCAGTTTCCCAGTGAACACCTTGCCCTGGTCTTCAGGCAAACCCATCTTAGAATGCAGAGGCACTTTTCACAGTTCCGCTCTTTCTCTGCTGCCTGAAGGGTCTCAGAGGCCTTTGGGTGTATGTCTAATTGGACCCTTGGATATACTAAACATCTCTCATTTTTTTCCTTTTTCCTTCTGATAGATAAAGGAGCCAGAGTAGCCAAAGTTTGGAGAAAGAAAACGGGGGAGAAAACCCCCCAAATGAGCAATCTCATTCCTCCTGTTCAAAATGGGAGTCCAATGTGGTCCTCTGTGTTCTATGAGAAGGAAAACCCATCCTTTTGGTGAAGGGCACGTGAAGAGGTCTTGTAATTGGTGTGTGACCTTAGGACAACACTAACCTCTGTGTTGAGCTCATCTTATTGTCCCTAAGGGGCATTGTTAGTATGTATAGATCCTGCATAACAGTCCCCAAAAAACGACAGCATCTCAGTTCTCACTCTTGAATGGCGAGGGCTGTTTCTCCTTTCTGGGCTGCTGGGACAGCTCCTAGTATCTGGCAGCTTCATGACGTTGGAGGGAGGTTTTTCTTTACACAAATTGATCAGGTTTTGCAACTTTTCATGTTATTTTCTGAGTCTAGGTTTGCTTTGCTCTCACAGGCAGAATCTAAAGGACGAGGGGTTTGCTCTGGTTCCCTGAGCTTAAAGGCACAGAGGGTTTCCCTGGGTCTGGTGTCTGAAAGTGGATGGCAGAGCCAACGGCAGCAAGAATGGCAACAAGGACGTCTGCGGAGGCCTGGCTCTAGGATACAGCTGGTGCCATCCCAAGTGCCCTGCTATGACTGCCTTTCCGTGGCAAGCATAGATGCTGAGCCATGCAGGTCCAGGGTTTGTATGCTTCACCCTGCCACATCTCAACCATTGGCACATCACAGGATATGGCTACTGCAAGGCTCAAGTCCTGTAGATGTGCAACAGCCTCAAGGGAGAAGAGGGCTGTTTAAGGAACCGAGATTACTTAGAACCGTGTTTCTTGACTTTTTTGCTCCTCCCACAGTGCTATCTTGTTGCTGGTGACGCATGCACGTGTATGCAAATAATCTTTCCTATTCAGGTCGAAATACCCAGTTCACTTCTGGCCACCTCTTAAGCAGGAGGCATAAAGCATACAGGCCTTGATTAAATTTAGAGTAGACAGACTCCCACATGACCACAGGCAGGGCCCCCTGCATGCCTACATTCCACCCTGAGGTCTTCCGAGGAGAGGAATCCTCTAACCTCAGCCCTGCATGCAGTTAAGCTTTTCCCTCTTCCTTTCCCTCCAAAGTCCTTCCTTTAAGAGAAAAAATATGTGAGCCATGCTAGAAGTATAGACTTGACCTCAGCCTCACCTAGTATAGCTGCTGACCACTTGCGTGTGTGCGACACACACACACACACACACACACACACACACGGTGGGGAGGGGAGAAAGGAGCTGGGGTAGGGGCCAGTTTCTGTTCCACAGTCACTGCTGTTTCAATGAAAAGCAGATGGGCTGCCTACAAGTCTGAGTTCCCTTTTTCAGAAGTGTGTCCCTTTCCCATAGCGAGGACCACAGTGGGGGCAGGGCAAAGGTGGGAGGAAGAGCGGGGAAAGAAGATGGGAAAGCAAAGTGCAAGGAAGAGGGAAGAGAACTCAGAGATGGCTGAAATGCTGAAATGGGAGGCCTTAGCTGAACGTGAACTGGAATTCCTTGAGATTTTAAGGCGTGGGGACGCAGACTGCGACCTTCCCTGTAACCTGCTGTGAATGCGCTGTGGCGACCGAATTCTCTGACACTGTCAGAATCTGGACAGCCCTGCCGGCTCCTGGAAGGGCAGCCCAGCAACTGTCACCGGCAACAGCATCAAAAGCATGAGCTGTCGATAGTGACCTGCATTCGCAGAAAATCTGAGGGCTTCCTAATTAACGGAGGAGCTCTAAATGAGAGTAACGCGCTCCACAAGCCCCCTCACACGCGCTAAGTGTCACGACGCAGATAATCATTACATCTAACAAGCATCTGCTTTCAGCCAAAGTGCTGGGACTCACTTGCCCACCGTGAGGCTCAGTTACAAAAGGGGAAAAGCCACCAAGGGAAAGAAGGAAGGAAAGAAAGCAGGCACGGGCAGAAGGGATGAACAGAAATCTGCATTATGCACTTGGGGTGAATGTTACACACACACACACACACACACACACACACACACACACACACACGCGCGCGCGCGCGCACACGCACGCATGCACGCACACACACGTGCCCGTGCTAGCCACATTCTTCCTTTGTTGCTAGCTGAAGCATTCAGGTACGTCTGTCTTCTGTTTTAGATTTTCCTTACTGTAATCTATAATCTGCTAATACACCTTCTCATTCATTTTGATGTTTCCTGGAGATGAGTACCTGAGTTATTTCTGACCATTGCAGCACTCCATGGGGCCTAAACTGTCAAACTCAGTGTGTCGACTTGAGTACTGCAATCAACATGAGTGATGTAGACAATGATTGGGTTCTACCTTAGATGGAGAAATGGATTGGAGCTGAGGGAACCCTGCCACGGTGGTGGGAACATGCCTGAGAGGATTGGAGTCTTGCTGGAACTTAGACAGGATTCCTGGCCTTGCCCTGGGGCTCTCTGCTCAGAGCAGGAGAATCTGAAACCTGGTTTAAGGCACCGGTTTTAGTAATTTTCAAAGGGTGGAGTGAAACCGACTCTTTGGGCATCTTTTCCTTTTGCCAAGACCATTTCTCTACCCTGTGATAGACACTAGAAGGCCAAGGGTGGGTTCTGAGTGCCCTGGTATTGTTCTGGAGGAACAGAGCCCGAGCAGGCACCTCTACCTCTTCCCACTCTCCCACTCTGTCCTTGCGGTTATTCATGGGAAATAATATTAAATCACATCTCGCAAAGCAATCACAGGCTGAAGTGCAGGTTTTCTTGCAGTTCCTTTATCAGTAAATCAGACTTTAGGCGTTGATCAGCAAAAGTTAGATGCGAGCATCATTCTTGCACGGTGTGAGAGAAGATTGTTTGGTGGGGACGCTGCCAATCAACTTCTTCCAGCTTGACTCTGCTATCAATTAATGCTGCAATTATTTGTCTAGTTGGATATTTAAAATGTCATCAGAAAGAGATGATTACATATTCCAGAAAGCAAGGCACTGTATAATCAGATGAACTGATTCCAGTTAAGTGTAGTGTGGGACCAACCTGTCCTTCAAAGCAGAGTTCTTGAGCTGCCGCAGAGGCAACCGCCTTCTGCCCTGCTTTCCACAAGCTGGGCTCAACCTTGGGGCGCAGCAGGTTGGGGTCGGGTGACACTCAATTATGGGGAACTTTCCAGATCTCAAAATGGAACCGCTCCTTCAGAGACACGAGAAGTGCGTTTTGGTTATCTCGTTCAATTCATCTGCAACCCTATAAATAATCAGTCCCTCTATTCTTCTTGCTTCCTGTGGATTCAGATGCCAAATCCTGATTTGTGGCAAACTTGTCACATGCCCCTTCCCCACTCTCTGTGCCTGGTGCCCAGGAGCCAAGCAGTGGTGTGGAAATTACAACTGTTTGGGAGCCAAGAAAAACCTCCGTTTCTCGCTTTTCTCCAGTTCCGGATATTCTCGGCCGTGCTCCATCTCTCAGCCTCCTCCCCACACACCTCCTCCACCACACACCCTCCTTCTGTCCGCTCCATGAACAGGAAACTGAAAAACAGCTCCAATTTTTTTTTAATGGTGGAAGAGAAAGCACAACCCGAACTAACAACCTAGCAAACTCCAACCAAGCTGAACTCCCAGAAAGAGTGTCTGTAAATGTACGGTGTGCATAGACACCCCCTCCCACTGCCTCGTCTTCCCAAGTGTGCCAAGTGCCCCACACCCACGTGACAAATCTGCAGGTGAGGGCCAGGTTTCGGTTGTGGATCAGCAGCCCACCCTAGTCCTTTAGGGATGGAGGTTGAGACCCACCGGGGGTTGCAGACACAGTATCTGAATGCCATTGTTGGGGCTCAGATAAGCACTGACCCCTGAGGCTTTCCGTAGTTCACTTCCCAATATGGTGCTCTGCTCAGTCTAAGACACTGTGGTAGTCCAGAAGCCCCCTTACCACATGAGAACATGTCTGTTAGGGAATTCATTTCATCTGGGGCCCAAAGGAAGCCTTTGGGAACCATTGAGACAATGGGGTATGTGCTGGAGAGTTAGGATGGGAAGACCTGTAGTTGGGTGGACCTCCAGAAGGACTCAAGTCACAAGGCATCAAAATGGAGAAGTTCCACCTCGCCTCTGCTAGGCTGACTGCTGATAGCTCGCACCCTTGTCCTCTCCCCTCTGTTTCCAGCCATGCTCAGAGTAACCCCCGAAACCAGCTTGTGACCTGGGTGGCCTCAGGGCTAGCTCAGCGTGACCCAGGTTCCAGTCCCTCTGTCTTTTTGGTGCAGCCTTGACAGCTCGCTCCCGTGCTTGAGCTGGGTGGGATGTGGGATGTGGGATGTGGAAGGTGCTGGAGGGGGGGGGGAAGGAGTGGCGGGCCCTGGTTAGCTTCCCGGAGATGCAGGCAAGAGACCCTTGAAAGGCTTTACTGTTTCTAGACTCCTTGACCCGTTGGTTAATTTTATGAAACTCGCTTCTCCACTCCATCTTTTCAGCCTGTCCCAAGCAGAACTGTATGGCTGGACATGACGCGAGGGGAGAGAGAGAGAGGGTAGAGGGTCTCCCTGTGTCTGGCCACAGACATGGCTTCCTCCTCGGTGGCTCCTGCCAGTCATTTGACTGGGAAGTCCCAACCATCCTGGAGCACATGGAGGCCTCCTTTGCTTTCTTCTCTGGTTTGTGGTGTGGGGTGATCTCGGTAACAAGATGTGGGTGGCTGCAGGTGTTCTACCAGGGCCCGGGCGGGGCACAGCCAGCTGAGTGCACCGTCCACCGCCAGCTTGCTAGCCCAATTTCAAGCCCCTTTGGTGGAGAAAAACTTTGTGTTTTCAGTACCGCTATTTGGCTAGATGGACTGCCATGATCCAGGCAAAGGTGAAAATAGAGAGGAAAGTTGGAGGAAGAGAGAGGAAGGTGGAAAGGGGAGAGGAAAGGATCCCAGACTAGCAATTGGGATGGATTTATTAAAGACTAAGGAAATTTGACAACCATTGCAGCTCTTCTAAGTGTGTAATTACACAGCATTTACAAAGTGAATTATTAACCTGATTGTCCGTAACAACCATTGAGTAAATATACAATTACAGATCACCAAAATAGTACAGCCTGCCGATGGGCCAGCAGGCACCTTGAGGGGCCGTAATCACCTCCGGGTTCAAGGCTGACCTGGTGGCCCCTTTGCTAGTGAATAATTTACTAGGGAGACCTGGGTGCCTTGGGGAAGGGAAGGCTTCCCCGTGGCCACTGACAGCTCCGGGTTGGATCCCACAGTTGCTCTCCAACAGGAGGGAGAGCTTTCTCGGTGCTGGACTCCTGAGCGCGTCACGAGGAGCTCCTCTTTGCCCAGGCGATGTGGTGTCTGGCCTTCAGACCTGGTCTTCGAAGGATGGAACATCAGTGGGGACCAGTGGTCGGCTCGTGCTCAGGAGACACTTGTAACTAAGAGGCGACCTCAGAGGAAAGGCAAATGCTTTGTGGCCCCAGCACTGTCTAACCCGAGGGCCTTACACCTTCAGCCCCCTGACCTTTGTGACACTCCTGGGGACAGAGGAGGCCCGTCACCTCAGTGGGGCCTCTTCCTGGGGAAGTCCAGTTCGCTCCACACTGGAGGAGCCGTTAAAGTCAGCCAAGAGCCGCAGGCCATAAATGCAGAATGTGACTTAACCAAAGCAGCTTTTGAGTGGGAAAAGCTGAGTGGAGTTGTCCCAACCTGTCAACTTCAGATTCTTTCCTCCTCTCCATAAATCAAAAAACGGTTGGTGGAAGGGAGGGACAGAAGCGTTTCATTTTCAGATTTTGTAAGAAAATAAAATCAAATCAAAAGAGCCTGTCCCACGCTGGTACCTTACATGCCAGGTTTCAGCCTGAGGCAAATTTTTGTGGCCATGTAATAAGCCTTTTTAAAATGGTGACAGACCCTTGACTCCTTGGCTTGAATTACATTGATAAAAGACGTTTTATTGCGTTAGAGCCGGGGCTGGAGTACAGGACGTTTCTTGCCTGGTCGGTCTCTTTGAAAGAGCGTCAGCCTGCCGTCCATATACCGCACCACCTGACAAGGCTTGAGTACCATGGCAGCAGAGATCTGTGGGCCGGTGACAGAGGGGGCTTTCTACTTGGCAGTTGAAGGTTGAGGCTCTGAGGACAAAGGATTTCAGCCTGAGGGGTTTGTTAAGGGAGAGTGGAGTCTTTGACACTCAGTGGAAAGCTGAGGGATCTTGACACTGGGGTCACCCTCAAGGTTGGGATGGTGTGGAACCAGAAGGTTTCTGGAGAACTTCCTAGACTCACTCCCCAAGCAGCCTCACCAGTTTAAAATGAAAATAATCCTCTGGGATCTATCCCCAGGCCCTCTCAGTGCCTATGGCAGACAGCCTCTTTACCTGGGATGTCAGGTTTCCACACTCTGAGTACCCACACAGATGTTTCTAGGGAGTGGAAAGGGAGTTGATGAATCTTGGTGTGAGGTATTGGGGGTTGTGGGATACCCCTCTCCCTGAATCAACAACCAGTAAACCACAGAAGAGCCGGCAACACCCCACCTCTGAGGTGACTGGCTTGTACAGCGTGCACCTCCATTTTGCTCAGGGCACTCTTTTTAGATTGGTCAGTTGTAGAAATGAGGGATTTGAAATTGGATACAAATCCAGGGAAATAACCAAGAAGACAGACCTATTGTTCCGTCAGAGAAGTTGGGCTGCCCTGTGCCTTGGCTGTGCTAAAGTGCGGAGGGACCGAGAAGACAGTGTCTTGTCCAGGGCGAGGCCTGTTCTGAAAAGACGAGCTGTCATGGAAAGATGCCCCGCCCCGCCTTACAGAAGAACCTCCTAGATTGAGCCTCACCTCAGGCGAGAGGGCGGCCTAGTTCTGATCTTGAGGAAATGTCAGAACCTGACCTGCTAGACCATTTTCTTTTCTTTGTCTTTGGAGCTTTGACTCCTTAAATTAGCTCTGGTAATTTCTGAGCGGTCCTCTGCTAACCACGGGCATAATAGGTTTTAATTCTGGACAATGGCCAGTTCTGATTCTTGGAATTTCTTGGCCAAGAATGTCACAGAGCATTCAACTCAGACTGGGCCTTCTCCTGCTTTCCCTGAAGTGCACAGACCACAGAATCATTGTCCCAGAAAACAAAGCAATTGTCTACAGGGTCTATGACAATGCAGGGCATTTTACTGTGGCCTACCTTGAGGGGTCCTGAGGGGAATAGGGAGGAGCCATTGTCTCCCAGAAGGTAAGCAGGGCTCTGAGGGCCAGGTGTGACTGCCCTCCTCACATGAGGTCACTTCTGAGCCCTTGGAGAGGGTAGAGAGTATAAATCTCACAGGGAGCAGGACATAAACTTTCTGAAAAGCTTTGAAGACTTTGATATTCTGGTCCTGTTTCCAGTGCAAGGTACCTTCCTGATTGTGTGTGTGTGTGTGTGTGTGTGTGTGTGTGTGTATTGGGGGGGGGTTCCATTTCTTTAAACCACCCCCATCCTTTAAAGGGTTTGTTCAGACTGGTCCTGGAGAATAGACTCCACGGCTAACTTGATTGGTGTGTTGCCTGGGCCCCCTCACATATATGATCCAAGTGTGTCTCTCTCTCTGTCATCCTTGGGAAAGAAGGGTCCTCTTGCAAGTTTGTTCTTTTAGGTTATTCTGGCATTTTCCCAAGGCCGATTAAATGACGACACAGCTTCGTTGTGAGTTGACACAGATAAAAAGGCGAGGGGTGGGTGGCCTTTTCAGAGTAACTGGGGAGTTGTGTCTTCTGCTGGCAGTTATAGACAAACCCGTCTTGGCCCTGGCAGGTGTTATCAGAATTAAACGTTTGCTAAACAAATAGCAATTCCCCTGGACCCATCCCACAGCCCACCTAGTTCGTCCTCACCTCAGCTGAAATGGCTGTTCCTCCTTTCCTTGCCGTCTAACTGGGGGGGGGGGGTATTCGAAGGATGGCAGTTTCCTAATCTTTGAATCATTTTGGGGGGTGGGGTAACTAGGACATGTTTGTATGAAGCTAGACCAAGTGGCCACAAGAGCCATGCTCAGGGCTGCTTCTTAGATCCTTCGCCCCTTCTACTCATGGGGTCACTGGCCATGATTTTGCCCAGCTTTCAGAAGGTTCAGCACACGGCCGACATTTCATGAATAGAACGTGAGTGATTTTTTCACGTTCTAGAAAGATTGTTAACTTCTCCAAAGGCCTCACAGCAGGGTTCCTTTAATAGTAAGCTCTCCCACAGATCATTAACTACTTGATGGGGAGGATGTTGAGGGGTGCGGTGCACCCTTAGAAGGTAGAATGTTGGAAGACCTGCCAAGTTTTGGTGAATGCGGGAGAGTGAGGGAGCTTCTGACGTTGTATCAGTTAGCCAGCGCGACTGAGGAAACTCAGTGAAGTTGTATGAGTTAGCCAGCGCGACTGAGGAAACTTCTCAAGTTGTTCCAGTTAGCTAGTGTGATTCAGTTTACAGAACTTTGTTTTATACCAGTTTTCCGGGAACATTCCATGATGACTGAGGACAAGAACTACCTGGGCCTTGCCACCCCTATTTCTAGATGGAACTGCGGAGGGCCGCTTCCCGCCACCCAGATAGCTTTACCCAAAATAATTACATGGAAACTGTATTTATTTAAACACTGTCTGGCCCATTAGTTTTAGCCTCTTATTGGCTAATTCTCATATCTTGTTTAAACCCATATTTAGTAATCTGTGTAGCACCAAGAGGTGCTGTCTTACCAGGAGAGATCTTAACCTTCATCTATCTCGGAGAGGAGAAGCATGGCGTCTGCCTGAGGTGTCTGCCTGACTCTGCTTTCTTTCTCCCACAATTTTGTTCTGTCTACTCTGCCTACCTAATTTTCTGTCCTATTAAAGGGCCAAGACAGTTTATTAACCAATGTAAGTAACACATAGACAGATGACCCTCCTCCATCACCTATTGAAGGTAGCTGGGGAGAGACTCAAGTTTCAAGTCCTGTGTGTGCTTTACTGAGCAGTGGTGCAGGCTCTGGCTTTGCCACTGGCCTTCTGGCATGGACTGCAGGGACCTTTTCCCTTGACATTTAGCCTAGGGGTGTGTGGGAAGCTTCTTCCTGGTTTTCTGACCTTCCATCTCATTGGCCCAGGACACACTTGGGTTTCCTCTCTGCCATGCAGAGGGTGAACTGTTCAAGTCTCTGCCCTGGGAGGTTGAAATCCAGAGTCACTTTCTCTGTCTGAAAAAAAAAAAAAAAGAATTAGCTTGTTATCCAAGCCCACATTGGCCCTGTAGGTCCCTTCAGCCAGCTGCCAGCTTGGTTACAAGAAGTCTTGGACAGGCGTGGGAAGCAGGAGAGAGGAGCCACTCAGTCAGTTGATCCAGCTTTCTCTTTTTAAAGTTGAGAAGACTTAGTGCCAGAAGGAGGATGGGATTTATTCAAAGTGAGAAATGGATGGGATTTATTCAAAGTGAGAAATGGATGGTGGGCTGCAGAGTTAGGGCTGAACTACCAAGGTCCCTGGCTTTGCTCCAGCAAGAAAAGAATCTAGGGACAGGCTGTGGTGGCGAGACTCAGTGCATCGCCTAAAGGAAATTCTCTCTCTCTCTCTCTCTCTCTCTCTCTCTCTCTCTCTCTCTCTCTCTCTCTCTCTCTCTTTCTCCTCTCTCCTCTCTGCTTGTTTTTTTATATTTGAGATAGGATCTTATAGCTTGGATTGGCCAGGAGCTCATTATGTAGCCTAGGCTAGCCTCAAATTCCTGATGCTCCTGCATCAGCCTCCTGGGTGCTAGGCTCACTGGAGGGAACTGTCCCACCAAGCCTTGCAGCACTGTCTTTGATATCTTTAAAATTCATTCTCAGGTTCCTCCCAAACAGCCTGGAAAATGCATCCAATAGGGGCGCACACACAGTCCTAAAAGAAAGGCTCAGAGGCAGACAAAAGTCCCCACTTTGTCTCCTCTACCCATGGCTTTGGAGAGAAGAAAGGGGAAGTTTGGAGGGAGGGTCATACTGATGGAAGAGACAATGTAGTGTAGGGAAATCTCAGCATTTCTCCACAGTTGTTTGCTGAAGACATTTCAACAAACACAAGGCCGCCTTAAGCTGGCAATACATCTGAAATAGATTATTTAAGCCAGGGAGGCAACGTTTCAAAGAAGAACATGGCTGTCAGCACTCGCTTCTAGACCACCCACCGCTTCCTAGGAGAAGGGAACTTGAGGTAGGAAGGGGTGCGGGGGCTTTCTGGGAATCTAGAAGTAGTCCCTTTCTGTCCCTTGTTTAAGAAGAATGGCATTTCAAAAGATGAAACTGAAGACCTGACATTTGGATGACCACTGCTGTCACCTGGATGAAGCACTTTCTCCTGAATGTGACTGCCTGGTGAGCTGCTCTGTGCTGCCTGCCACGAGGCTTGCTTCCACAGAGCACCAACATCCACTCTTGCCTTTGTCTCCAAAGCCTTTCTCTGGGACTTTCCAAGTCTAGCTCATCAGTCAGCCTTATGCCCAAGGCCCCGTTCTCCCCTCCAAAGTGAAGGATGCTTGCACATCTCCATCCAGTGGCTTCTTGGCTCACAGGTTCTTCCAATCTCAGATCCAAAGTACTTTTAACAATTGCATCTATCCTGGGCATGTACAGATTTTTCTTGTCATTGTTTCCAAACAGTAATGTCTTTCCTTAAGCATCTGCAATGTTTTAGAGATGATTTAAGAACATGGAAGGCTGTACATAGTGTATGTAAATATTATGCTATTGTATCTGAAGGATTTGAGCAGCTGCAGATTTGGGAACCCTGCATGTGTGGATACTGACAACGCACCAAGATTTCTCTTCCCGTGGGTTCCCACGGCAGCCCTGTGTCTTTCTCATAACATAGTTTTTATGCCCAGTGCGGGGCATTTGTTCAGCCTGTGTCTTCTGTGCTGGGTGCAGTCTCTACAGGATAGCCTGAACACTGTACTTCCCACAGAAGCTAGGCTGCAGCTTGGGGGCATTAGAGGCATTTGGTGGATATTTGTTGAATGAATGCATGTCAGAATGAATGAAGGGAATGTATCCCGGAGCACACATTTCTGCATAGTGTGGTACGTGGTTAAATAAACAACAGAAAAATTGTTGTAAGACAATTTGTCTTTTTATTCAGCTGCCCTCATAGTCCCCTCAAAAAGCCCCACCATTCTAAGGCAAAAGCTTAAAGTGTAATAAAAATTTATCTAATTCACGATCAAGTGAAAATACTTTGGGCCCAGAGCCAAAGAATATTATTGGAATGAACTTTTTTCAACACCCTAAATTTAACCAGCTGGAATTCTTTTTTTAAGTACCATCCTATTCAACCTTTTGAAATGAAAGATTTGCCTTTTAGTGGGAAATCTGCATTTCAACACAGAGATGGAACACAATGTTTCTCCGCTTAGTTATTCTTCGGAAAAGCAAGTTCTTTTTTCTTTTCCTTATTTTTTGAATTATATGCTTTGCTTATGTTAAAGACACAGATTGCAGAAAATTTTGTTTAGGCTTGACAGATTGGTGGCTTGCATTTTTATAGATAAGGGGGCATAAAAGATGTCATCTCTTCCTTTTTCCTCATTGAGAGGAGGCCTAACATGAGAACTTTTTGAAGGTGACATTAGCAACCTGTTTGGATAATCACAGGTCTGAGAGAGTAGAAATTGGCCAAGAAATAAAAAAAAGAGAGTATTTAAATGAGCTATGCAATTAAGTCACTGGTGTGGTATCAAATAATATAAAAACCAACTGAGTATCAAAGAAGAAAATTCTAGAGTGTGTTGTCTAGGATTCTCACTGGCTTCTGCTTTTGCAGAATATATTTCAAGAGAATCACAGGATACATCATGGTCTGGGTGTGATTATATAAACCTTTAATCCTAGCACTCAGGAGGCAGAGGCAGGCCAACTTCTATTATTTCAAGGGCAGCCTGGTATACATTGAAAGTTCTAGGTCAGCTAGGGCTACCTAGTGAGACCCTGTCTCAAAAACAAAAACAAAAAATATAAACAAACAAAACAGAGATCATCTTGACTTAGTGAAACCTTAGCTAATGGGGGAAGATAACTGCAGGGAAAAAAAATGCTTATTTCTAGAGTAAAGGCAGTACGTCTTGACAGTATCAGAAGGTTAATTAGGAATTCTGTATGCAGTGATAAAATTGGCCTGCGTTCAATCCAGAGCAACGCAACTCAGGCCACAGGCTTGATTAGTGCTTGTTCTAGAATGCGCTGGTAAGTCAGGCTCTCAGAGAGGGGCTGGTACCCAGTGTAAAGCTGAGTCAAGAGCTAGAAGTAAGGGACCACAGAGGATGTTCAAGGACTGTCTTTGCTTTTCAGTTAGACAACGGAGCTTCTAGGCCAGACTGCCTTCTAGGAGAAGGAAAGACGAAGGATTGTAGAGCCGAAGGGACTGAATTCTTTGTTTTGGCTGGTTGTCTCCCAGAGTGATTTCTCATCTGTTCTCTTATGGGCAATGCAAGGAGAAGAGGGCAGAGCCTCCTAAGCTTCTCCTATGGGTACACAGTCAGCTAGATGTGCATGGTTAAGAGGAAAATACACAAATACATTTTAGAAAACAGCACGCATCTTTGTATTCTGTGGAGAGGGTTGGGATCTCTGTTTTGATATTATTTGGAGGGGGCTCACTGGGGGTTATACCCTGAGGCTCATACACACAGGCCAGGAGAGTGCTCTACCACTGAGCCATCTTCTCCGCCTTTGATTCCCGAAAGAAGCTGGGTTCCTGACACACTGATGGGGTGTGTTGGAAGTGACGTTCAGAGCCTCTCAGTGTCCGTGCTTCATAGCTCAGTGATGAGCGGACAGCCATGTGGCTGACTGTATTTCATGCCTGGCTGTAACGCAGCTGTTAGCTGCAGAAGTAAACAACATACGAGTGGTCGAGCAATCTTTGAGATATTCTTGAGGAAACCCAATACCCGATTGAGCAGATCCCAGTGAGGAGCACCTTGTCAAAAGTGAGTGTGCAGTGAATGAAGAAATGTAAGAGACCAGAGCCCAGCATTACATCAGAATCATTCCCAACCTGTTGCTCTTCAGTGAGACCTAGAAGTGAAGTCATTATCTTTTTATTCAGTCGCAAGGAAATGTCGAAGCTTTACGATGTATAAACCATCTCTGAGACCCCACCCCCACCCCCCACCTAGAACAGGTTTAAAGGGACCTTTCCCAAGGAGCAGGAGGTATTTGGTTTCAGAAAAAGGAAATAATATGCCACCCTAGGGAGCCTGGGAAAGAAAGAGCATGTGCCCTTCTTCGCGTCCATGCAGCAGGCCAGCACTGCACACGCCAGCACTGCACAGGTTACCACTGCACACACCAGCACTGCACACACCAGCACTGCACAGGCCACCACTGCACACGCCACCACTGCACAGGCCACCACTGCACACACCAGCACTGCACAGGCCACCACTGCACAGGTCACCACTGCACACACCAGCACTGCACAGGCCAGCACTGCACAGGCCAGCACTGCACAGGCCACCACTGCACAGGTCACCACTGCACAGGTCACCACTGCACAGGCCAACACTGCACAGGTCACCACTGCACAGGCCAGCACTGCACAGGCCACCACTGCACAGGTCACCACTGCACAGGCCACCACTGCACAGGCCACCACTGCAGTTTTCTGGAAACAGCGAGAACTCAGCTCGTCTGACTTCAGATGGTTGTCTCACGTGGACTTCCTACTTGATGAGGAGCCTGGACCACCTAGGTCAGTGATGAGTAGATGAAGGGTGGACTAGAACCTTGAATTGTATGGAGGCATCTTTAGGAATTTCCCTGATTTTGACTCTTTTAATCCTAAAAGAGGAGGGTTGTGGAAGGGATAACAATCTCATGGTCCATGGGGCCCTGCCAAGGACCAGCAAAGCTTCCGATTTCCTTGCTTCTCCTCCTACTATTAAGTTAACTTGTGTTAGACTTGACTTTAAGCTATTGTTTCCTGAAGGGCCTACTTAATGGAGACATCCCTCCACCCCATGGAATTTCTGATCTGGTAACTCTAAGGTTGACCCCAAGAATCTGCGATTCCAACAAGCTCCAGATGAAGCTGGTGCTGGCTCTGGGTCCGCGCTTAGGAGTACTCACAAAGAAATAAAGTAGTCATAACTGTAGACGTCACTTCCAGCCAGCTAAGGGGCCCTCTTCCTCCTGGGGAGAGAAGAGGGTAGAAAGAGGGGTCCCTGGCCTGCATGGCTCTCTTCCTCTCTGCTCCGGTTGATGTTCGGAAGCATTAATTGTGATACTTTAGTTTGCCTAAGCTGTGATGAAATAATTGAAGGCATCATAGCAAGAAGTTAAACCCTAGGGAGGCTATTAACAATTTAACATTTCCAGTTCATGTATGAATGTCGATTCTCCTTGCTAAGGAGAACATTAAAGGGTGGTTTTAGTGGAAGAAGCGGCAGGAATCAGTGGAGTTCATAATCAGCCCAGCTTGACCCTCTTCCTGGAGAGGACATCCAGGCTGCCCCCACCCCCTCGTCTCTGTCATCATGACAGTGTGCTGTTTTCTAAAATAAATTACGGGCTGGGGCAACACTGTTTCTCCTTAGCTGGTCTGTCCACAGAGGAAGCAGAGAGTCTGGTAGTGGGCTGAGGTCCCCTGACCCTTGCAACAGAGTGGGTACTGTGGTCCAGTTCAGGACACCAGGTGAGTGAGTGCCCATGGACTTTCTGAAAGCCTTGCCATATAGCAAGGCTGACCCGCTCCAGTAGACGTTGGTGAGTCTGCGCAGTGAGTTAGTAGAATGAGAATTTTTTGAAAATTAGGTGTGTGTATAAAATTATTATTATTATTATTATTATTATTATTATTATTATTATTATTAATTTTATGGTATGGGGTGGTACACATGTGCTGTGGCACATCTGTGGAGACTTCAGGACACTTATAGGACTCAGGTTGTCAGGGTTGGTAGCAAGTGCATTGACTCACTGAGCCATCTTGCTGGCTGGAGACAACCTCCTTTAGTGAGACCTTCCTAGCCAGTGAAGACCACAGCAGAGCTAGCGGTCTGCCAACTAACTCAGATCTTTACTTTGTTACTAATTATCCACATAGCCACTGTCAAGTCCTTTTATTTCAGGACTCCAAACAAACTGTGAAGATGGATACTCTGATACTTTGGTCACTTTGGTCACAGAGACCTCACTTTGCCACGTAGTCCCTTCTGCTCTGAGCTTAACTACCCCTTCACCCCACCTCCACACCCGCCAGCAGGTCAGCCTTCATCTGGCAATGCAGGTGAATGGTTCAGCTGAAATTTGATTGACAGCTCTCTCTTTCCTTGCTGGGGTACACTAGGGCCTCTTCCCAAAGTTGCAGGGAATTCGAAGTCATACTCCCTGTGCAGGGTTTCAAGGACCTTGTTGCTTTTGTGCTGGGGGGGGGGGGGTCAGAAATACCTCAGTTTGTGTGGTTTTCTGAGGAAAGAATTTCACGCTCTGCAACAGAAAAGCTAGCTGAGACAGGAACAGGTGCGAGAGGGGCTTCTCAGATTTCTCCTTGAAAACTTCAAGAACTAAGCCGAGTTGATTTTTCCCCCCCACTTCCAGTTTAGCACCACCAACAAAAGGTACGCATATTTGTTTCTGGAGCCCAGTCTCCCTCAATTGCCAGTTCCTTTCTGTTTTTTTATTTTGTGGCTTTGATCCAAGAGGAGAAGGTGTCATCATCAGCCTTCCTAACGTGAAACTCTTTAATACAGTTCCTCATGTTGTGGTGATCCCCAACCACAAAATTATTTTTGTTGCTCCTTCATAACTATAATTTTGCTACTGTTATGAATCGTAATGTAGATATCTGATATGCAGGATATCTGATATGAGACCCCTGTGCAAGGCTCATTTGACCCACAGGTTGAGAACCACTAGTCTAAGGCTTGGTAAGCCTCCACGCCTGCCCAATAAGAATAGATTTCTACTGTACGCCATTGTTACGCATCAGGTTCCTCATAACAGGGAACTTGGTCCTAAGTGTCCCTGACTGTAAATTGATCACAGAATTCTTACGTTACACTGGTAACTCCTTTTCACCAAAGTTTTCATATGACTTTCAGGAAGTACAGATACGAAATACATATACAACCAAACATTTGCTTGAAATAAATTATAGGGAAATTTATTTTTAATCATTTATTTGGTATGCATATAGTCTTAACACTTATTAAAGACTAAGGCAAATTTGTGTACTAATGAGATGGATGAGTGTATTTATTTTTACATAAATAATTAAATCTTGGCTTAATGTTTGATACTGCAGGATGGAGAGCATCCTCAGTGTTTCTCAGAGTTCATTGATATTTTGATTGTATAATCGCTAATGTTGAGAACCCACTTCTCATAAATATGTAGTTCAGAGTGGTGGAGTGTGTAGGCCCAGTTCAGAGATTGTTGGGAATTCTGTCCTAATTCCAAGCCAAAATTAGTTTGATTTTTCCACCTTCTGAAATTCATAAGTTAGCAACTCAAACAATGTTGAAAATCAAGCATTCTAGTTGGGCGGCGGTGGTGCATGCCTTTAATCCCAGCACTCAGGAGGCAGAGGCAGGCGGATCTCTGTGAGTTTGAGGCCAGCCTGGTCTACAGAGTGTATTCTAGGACTCGCTCCATACATAGCTACTGAGAAATCCTGCGTTGAAAAACCAAATTAAAAAATGAATGAATGAATAAGACGTACTATCTATCACAATTTAATCCAAAAATAGATTAATTTGATGCTTGCATGCTTAAGAATAGCAGTCGGGAAGTATTAGGTCTCTGTAAGAGATGGTCAACTCTGTGTAATAAAAACACAGCAGCTCATAATGTACCATGATCCAGAGTCTGCACCCAGGTGTTTCAGGCCAGCTGTTGCTTGGCCTGAGTGGCCGGAACAGTGTGGTGTGCACGTTGCTATGACAGGCCACATGTGGGAACCCTGGTCAGAAACTCGCTTCAGTTCTGAATTAATTTAGTTATGTGACCCCCATGTGAGGTTGTGACCCACTGTGTATGGCAACTGTCCTGGAATACACTGGCAGTGATTTTAGATGCTGGTACTATTAACCATGCCCTATTCGCTCAACACCCAGCTCAGTTTTCCTGAACTTCATGAACACATGAGCTTCATCTGTCTCCCACGCCACCTCTAGGTCATCAGAAGGGTAGTTAGCTGGGGTGTGTTTGGAAAAGCTGGGCATTGAGGCCAGAATCCCGATCGTCCCAAGGTTTGCACAAACCCCGTTTCCTTTCCTACAAACACTCACAGCTAAAAGGGCTTCTGCAGCTCCTGATTTCCATGCTGTGATGAGCATCCGCCTAGTGTCGGCCAGTGTGTGCTGGAATGGGGAACTCGGGCCTTAGTTTCTGGGTGCTGCCCTTGGGGTTTTTGATGTTTGTTTGTTTGTCTTGTCACTTAGTAGCATTATCCTTTGCCCTAAAGGGATGTGGGGTAGTGGGAGGACTTGGCCAAAGTTACTTAAATGCTAAGGGTCTAACCTTCATTCTCCATTGCTTTGTACTGTGAGAAGGCAAGCCTTCCTGGGGTGCCATTTGACAGGATGCTAGAGTGTGGCCCACGGAGCACTGAAATACCTGCAGGTCGAGGAAGCTAAACAGTGCTCTTCCCTGAAAGAAGGAGTGGTGCACAGACCCGCTCTGTTAGCCTGCTGTGGCGTGGGTTTGTCTATAGTCGTTGACTTCGTGTCAAACAGCCTTGCAGATAAACCCCATTTCTCTGGCCTACCCGCTTACTGCCAGTTTCTCCTTGCGATCTCCCTTGTAATAATCAAATAACAACAACAAATAAGGAACAGGACCTTAGGACTAGCCCCTGCTTCAGACTTCAGACCAACCTCTTTCTTGTTGTCCAAAAAACAGACCAAAATGAAAGACAAAACAAAACCTGTGGGGGACAGCTCTCTGCTGCTGTTTGTTGCGGACCCAGGGCCTGGGAACTATCTGCAAGGCTTTTGTAATGATGTTAATCTATTTTAATGGGAGTGAAATGTGATATCCCGTGGTTTACGATGCACGTTGTTTATGGCTGCAGTGCCTGATTCTGGGTTTCTTTCACAGATAAACTTCTGCACTGGAGGGGCCTGTCCTCCCCTCGATCTGCACACGGAGCTCTAATCCCCACGCCTGGGATGAGTGCAGAATATGCCCCGCAGGGTATTTGTAAGTTCAACGTTATCTCTTCTACAAATATACATGTGTGTAGAGATGAGAGTTTCTGAAAATGGTCCTTACTTTTCAGTACTGGAGGGAGTCTCCCCCAACATAGACAGGTACCCCATATGTGCTATTTCATTACTCCCTTGGCACCAGCTCTGCTACTGTTCATAGTCCTGAGAGTGGCTTTTCCTCCCCTCGCATTGCTTTTTCTCAAGGGAGACCCTGAGCTGACTGCAGCTCGTCCCTGGGGTCTTCTCCCCTGGTCTTGCCTGTCTCCGTAGCTGGTAGCTGGCACATTCCTGTGTCCACAGCCCATCTTATTGCTGGACATTCACTCCTATGGCCCTGTAGAGGCTTGGAATTGTTTGGCATGCATCATTAGCAGAGGCCAGGACCACAGGCAGCTTACAGTTACTCCCGAGATAGTCTAATGCACATTACTTATGCATTCACATGTATATGTGAACATGGTATATTTATAGATACATGTGGTTATTATATATGTATATATATGCATACAGATACACAACAATATACTTCTGTTTTTCCTCCTTATTTTAGAGAAAATATGCCCAGAAATGCAGGTGAAATATAGTGAGCCCACTGCCTCCTCCCACACTCTTGCTTCCACCACCGTAACTTCTGTAGTGGGGACCTCTTTACGAAAGTCAGATTTATTCATTTATAATCTATGAATATATTCATATATCATCCTGAAAGATGTTTTAGTAAGCAGTTCAGTTTTCTTCTCTGGTTAGAAGTATGTGGTTATGAATCACACATGGCCAAAATATTTGAAGGGAGAATTGATTCTACCCCAAACACACACACACACAAAAGCAGGTTCAAGATAAGGGAGAAATAGCATCTAATGTTTATTTTCAAGACAACAACGATAACAACAACAACAACAACAAAACACTGTGGCTGTGAGAAGAAGAAAAGAACAGGAAAGAGCTATCAGTGAGGCTTCCTTTCCTGAGAGGGTCACCAGCTTTACCCATCTGTGAACGGTGCCTTAGTGCAGGCCGTGCGCCTCCACAGCAGATTCAAAGCCTCTTGTTTATTTTCTTATTCACTCCTAGGTAATCCCAGGTAACAGGGAACTGTTGTAGGATTCCACAAGCCCTTGAGTCCTGAGGGCTGGGGGTGGGGGTAAAAGCACCCTCCCCCTCCCAAGCTGGGCCCCAATCTAGGTTAGGTCACTGCAGAGAGTTTAGGGGGTGACTTCACAGATTTGAGTCCCTGCCTGCCATCAGGGGTGCGAGGGGCCTGCACTTGGCTGTGGGAACACAGTCACCCTGGGAAGGGAGACTGAGTGGGGCAGTGGAGGGTGGAGTGGCGGGGTCAAAGCCGGACATGGAAGTCCTTCCTTCCCTCGTCCCGCCACTCACAGTGCACATGTGACGGCACAGGAGCAATCAGACAACGGTATGTGGGCTCCCGAAAACTCTAGGACAAGCTAGTGTTCATCCTCTTCAACTGCATGGACCGTCCTTGGCTTTCAGAGATCCGTGGCCTCCCTGGCTGTGAAATCATTAACAAAGGCTTAGAATTCCCCATTTGCCTCTGTTGCCAAAGTCTGGGTTAAAGTTGCCATGGACCTTCCTTTCCAAGCTGTGCTGGGAGTGCAATGTGGTTAGTTACACACACACACACACACACACACACACACACACACACACACTTAATCACACCCGGCAGTAAGGAAAACCTGTATACTGGACCCAATAGATTACACCTGGCTGTGTATGCATTTGCTATTTTAGACTCAACCATTCTTTAAAGGTCCCATTTTTAATGCTCATTTTTAAATGAAGGAATCCCAAGGCCCAGGGAAATTTTATTTGTTGGGCGCCAAGTCACAAGCTGGGAAATGACATCCAAGGTCCTATCACAGCCCTCCTTGCTGTTTCCAATTGTAAGGCCGCAGTCACATGACTTTTCACTTCAGTGATACATTTAGAAATGGAGACCGTTCTCATAAAATGAAATAAAATAAAAGTCAGTAAGTAGATAGGCTAACAGCTGGGTTTAACCCTTTCAGTGCCTTGGGTTCTTGTACCGGTGAGGGGCAGGGCTCAGTTTATTGCTTTAAATCAAAACAATCCTGGTAAATGCCCAATGAGGCTCTCAGAGTGAGAAGTTGATTTTCATCAGAGTAAATGAAGAATATTATTATATTTTACACATCAATAAATCAATGTAGCCCTAATTTTGCCATGCAGGAAATCAATTCTGGTCTTTCTAAACCATCAAAGATGTTATGAACAAAGTAATTTCACAAATTACGGCGAGTAACATTTATTGATGACTGCAGTTTAGGAATTTAGAATCTGTGAGCACTGTAATATAATGTGGTGTGCCAGCATGAGCCGAGCGAAACACAGATTATATGGTGAAATTGTAATGCATCGTTTGCTATTAGTGGACTGGTAATAATTACCAGTTTCAGAGCGGCTCTTTCTATGTAATCTTTAGTCTCGATCGCAACACCCTTCTCATTGACATTATGATTACACTAGCTGCCCCTCATGATCTAGAATATCTAGTTGATGGGAATATAGAGTGCAATAGTGAAAAACTGTATGTTGTGTGCTTGTTATAAGATCAAAGCCGCTTTCTCTAACCTGAGGTATGAGAGGGGAAGGCCCACGCCATAGCGTTAACGCTCTGTAACATAATCACATAGCTGCCTCGGAAAAACATTTTTTTTTTTTTAAGGAAGCGAAATAAAACGGACCTTCCTTAAGCCTCTCGGAAACTCGTGGATGAGACGCTGGGTGTGGCTTAGCATGCACAGAATTTGGCTTTGATGGGGGCCATCACAGCACATTTGAAACCATCCTTGCTAATTATGGGTCCACCCCCAGGCTTTAAGAGATTATGGGGGGGTCAAATATGATTTTAAGGCATCTGGAGTGATGAAAGTGTTAAGGATTTGCTTCAGCCAACCAAGCTCCTTAGTTACCCAATTCTGATTACCAGGCTAAATATATGATAAGGACCCAGAGTCCCGGGGAGGCAAAGGAGAACGCCATGGAGGGTTACAGTGCTTGGAACCAGATTTTTTCCCCCTGCTTATTTAGGACCCAAGTCATTGTTCAATAACAGCAAAAAAAAATTATGAAAATACTCTCAATGAAGCTTTTTATTTCCCTTTGAAGAAAAGAGGCAAACAAAAATAGGCAGATAATGTGATTCTAATGTCAGCATTTTCTTTCAAAATCTCTCTGCCTTTCTTCCTCCTTCTACATTAGACAAATGTTTGAAACCTAATTTTGGTATCTCCCCATCTAATCTTGTTAAAGAGATTTCCCTAGGAGTGGGCTATATTGAGTGAGATTATAAATGCATTGTAAAGTAAATTGCAAGGGCAGGGCAGGAGTCCATTATTTAGACAAGTGCTTGAGCGAGGCTGGCTTGTTTTGGAATATGAGTGTTTGGGGCTCCTCAGAAGACCTTGGCAGCTTTTCTTTCTGACTTGCTAAATGGAGGAATCATATAATTGATGAATTCCTCATGCCCACTCCTTAGCTCCCTGGTGAGTCTTGCCCCATTGAAAAAGTTACTTACAAATGTTAGCCATGGGTTTAAGGGCCCCTTCTCATTTAGGGAGAAAGTGTATTTCTCAGTTATATTTTAAGCACAGTCTTTTTTATTTTTATTTTTTAATCCCTGGGCCATCAACTATTCTCACCCCTGTCCCTAGGCCGCTGTCTCTTCTGGATTTTTTTTTTTTTAAGGTTGCAATGGCCTGGTTAACTCTTGATTATCTCTGTTCATATACTCCATTTATGTGTGCACACATATAAGCATATACGGGAATATATATTTAAGTTGAACTATCAGGGAAATTTGAATGATTTTTGTGAAGTAAAGCTGGCCCCCTCTTTGCCAAAGTGGCGTTTACCCACTCTGGGGTTCTTTTCAGTAAGAGAGAAATAACGTGACTTGAGCAGGCCCCTCTCCAGACAGCTTGGCTCCTGGCCAAAGAGTTGACTAGCTGAACTGTATCTTTCTGTTTCTTTCTCAACCGGAGCTGAGTCTCAGCCGAGGGCTCAGGATGTTGTATAATTTGGTTCACGTTGTTAGCCTCTCAAAATAATGAGGAGGAGGCCAGGGTGGCATTGCTCAGCCTGCTGCCTGTCACCGTGCTGGCTGCCTTCAGTGCTCCTACCACCAGTATGCTGGGGCTGCCCAAGTTGGCACCAGCCACTCCTAACTTCTCTGCACCCTCTTTTGTGGCGCTACGGCAACCTCCTAAGGATTCAACACAGCTTTTCATTTAATTCGGAATTAAAGTTTTCTTTTGAGATTTTAATCACGACATTCCCTTGAGGTTAAACATGGGTGTCCTTAGAGGATGGTGTGGAACTTACACACCGGCTGGGATTAGAGAAGGTTGCTACTCTCTCTTCTTCCAAAGTCTTTTTGGGGTCTCTTGTCATTTTAACAATACTAAGAATTCATGTGTTTCCTCCTAAGCAGTGTAGGACCAGAGAATCGTGTTCATTTGACCTTGTCTTTTTGTTATCTCTATGCAGCGATGGCCTAGGGAGAAAGTTAGGTTCACCTATAGCCCACAGGAGTAGGACCACGGGAGTTAGGAAGCAAAAGTGCCCTGAGTGAAGTCTAGTGGGCTCTGGCCTTGGCCTTGCCCCACTGCCCTATTCAATCAATGAGACAGCAGCACAGGCGTGAAATGACTTGCGCACACCACAGCAAATGGGGTGAGGATGTTGAGAAGACATTTGCTGGGGACCCTGAGATATAGGTGCTCCTGTATCAGATCCTGAAATGGGCGGGGCTTTATGCAATAGGGCTTGTATACGGAATTCTTAGAACAGAGTTAAATATTGTGAAGATCAATTTGACAAAGATTTGTTGGGCACCAGATGTGGAGGACTCGTGAAGGGCTGGGTGGGTCGAAGGCGAGGCTTGAGGGGTGGGGCCAGGAGAGGCTGAATGTTGGGACGTGAATAAATAAGCAATTGCTGATGTCTGCCTCAGTGATTCAACATTGATGTTGGTGTTGTATTATTTTGCAGGTAAAGATGAGCCCAGCAGCTACACATGTACAACTTGCAAACAGCCATTCACCAGTGCATGGTTTCTCTTGCAACACGCACAGAACACTCATGGATTAAGGATCTACTTAGAAAGCGAACATGGAAGTCCCCTGACCCCGCGGGTTGGTATCCCTTCGGGACTAGGTGCAGAATGTCCTTCCCAGCCACCTCTCCATGGGATTCATATTGCAGACAATAACCCCTTTAACCTGCTAAGAATACCAGGATCAGTATCGAGAGAGGCTTCCGGCCTGGCAGAAGGGCGCTTTCCACCCACTCCCCCCCTGTTTAGCCCACCACCGAGACATCACTTGGACCCCCACCGCATAGAGCGCCTGGGGGCGGAAGAGATGGCCCTGGCCACCCATCACCCGAGTGCCTTTGACAGGGTGCTGCGGTTGAATCCAATGGCTATGGAGCCTCCCGCCATGGATTTCTCTAGGAGACTTAGAGAGCTGGCAGGGAACACGTCTAGCCCGCCGCTGTCCCCAGGCCGGCCCAGCCCTATGCAAAGGTTACTGCAACCATTCCAGCCAGGTAGCAAGCCTCCCTTCCTGGCGACGCCCCCCCCTCCCTCCTCTGCAATCCGCCCCTCCTCCCTCCCAGCCCCCGGTCAAGTCCAAGTCATGCGAGTTCTGCGGCAAGACGTTCAAATTTCAGAGCAACCTGGTGGTGCACCGGCGCAGCCACACTGGTGAGAAGCCCTACAAGTGCAACCTGTGCGACCACGCGTGCACACAGGCCAGCAAGCTCAAGCGCCACATGAAGACACACATGCACAAGTCGTCCCCCATGACGGTCAAGTCCGACGACGGCCTTTCCACCGCCAGCTCCCCGGAACCTGGCACCAGCGACCTGGTGGGCAGCGCCAGCAGTGCGCTCAAGTCAGTGGTGGCCAAGTTCAAGAGTGAGAACGACCCCAACCTGATCCCAGAGAACGGGGATGAGGAGGAAGAGGAGGACGATGAGGAAGAAGAGGAAGAGGAGGAAGAGGAGGAGGAGGAGCTGACGGAGAGCGAGAGGGTGGACTACGGCTTCGGGCTGAGCCTGGAGGCTGCGCGCCACCATGAGAACAGCTCTCGGGGTGCGGTGGTGGGCGTGGGCGACGAGGGTCGCGCCCTGCCCGACGTCATGCAGGGCATGGTGCTCAGCTCCATGCAGCACTTCAGCGAGGCCTTCCACCAGGTCCTGGGCGAGAAGCATAAGCGTGGCCACCTGGCCGAGGCCGAGGGCCACAGGGACACTTGCGATGAAGACTCGGTGGCCGGCGAGTCGGACCGCATAGACGATGGCACTGTTAACGGCCGCGGCTGCTCCCCCGGCGAATCAGCTTCAGGGGGTCTGTCCAAAAAGCTGCTGCTGGGTAGCCCCAGCTCGCTGAGCCCCTTCTCCAAGCGCATCAAGCTGGAGAAGGAGTTTGACCTGCCCCCAGCCGCGATGCCCAACACTGAGAACGTGTACTCGCAGTGGCTCGCTGGCTATGCGGCCTCCAGGCAGCTCAAAGATCCCTTCCTTAGCTTCGGAGACTCCAGACAATCGCCTTTCGCCTCCTCGTCAGAGCACTCCTCGGAGAACGGGAGCTTGCGCTTCTCCACACCGCCCGGGGAGCTGGACGGAGGGATCTCGGGGCGCAGCGGCACGGGAAGTGGAGGGAGCACGCCCCATATTAGTGGTCCGGGCCCGGGCAGGCCCAGCTCAAAAGAGGGCAGACGCAGCGACACTTGTGAGTACTGTGGGAAAGTCTTCAAGAACTGTAGCAATCTCACTGTCCACAGGAGAAGCCACACGGGCGAAAGGCCTTATAAATGCGAGCTGTGCAACTATGCCTGCGCCCAGAGTAGCAAGCTCACCAGGCACATGAAAACGCATGGCCAGGTGGGGAAGGACGTTTACAAGTGTGAAATTTGTAAGATGCCTTTTAGCGTGTACAGTACCCTGGAGAAACACATGAAAAAATGGCACAGTGATCGAGTGTTGACTAATGATATAAAAACTGAATAGAGGTATATTAATACCCCCCCTCACTCCCACCTGATGCCCCCCCTTTCCACCTCTTCCCATTGTCCTCCAGCCCTACTCCCTGTAGGATTTTTTTCTAGTCCCATGTGATCAAACAAACAGACAAACAAACAACAGAAGTAATGGAAGCTGAGAATATGAATGAGAGTGCTTGTCACCAGCACACCTGTTTTTGTTTTTTGTTTTGGTTTTTTTTTCCTTTTCTTTTTCTTTTTTTCTTTCTTCTTTTGTTGTTTTAAATTTCTTTATGTTCTCACCGTTTGAATGCATGATCTGTTTGGGGCAATACTATTGCATTTTACGCAAACTTTGAGCCTTTCTCTTGTGCAATAATTTACATGTTGTGTATTTTTTTTTTAAACTTAGACAGCATGTATGGTATGTTATGGCTATTTTAAATTGTCCCTAATTCATTATGAGCAAACACGTTGCTGTTTCCAGTTCCGTTCTGAGAGAGTGAGAGGGGAAAAAGAAACAAACCATGCTGCATAATTCTGTAATACATATCATGTACAGCTTTATTTTATAACGGAGGGAAAACAGTGTTTGGGTTCACAAACCCTCTACAGACAGAACAGAGAGCACTAGGGAAAAAAAGGATGTGCTAAATGTCTGTCTCTAAAGGGTTACATGTATTAATTGGAGAGGGAAAAAAAGGCCTTGAATTGACAAATTAACAGAAAAACAACAAGTTTTATTCTATCATTTGGTTTTAAAATATGAGTGCCTTGGATCTATTAAAACCATGTTGATGGTTCTTTCTGCTTGTTATAAACTTGTAGCTTAATTCAGCATTGGGTGAGGCAATGAACTTTAGGACCTAGCTTCTAGTTCTCTGTTGTATTCTTTGCAACAATGGCTACCTAAAATGTGACCCACTATGTCCCAGTTAATCATCATTTTTTCCCTCGACTTTAACTTTGTGAACAGAACTGATTATACCAGTATAAAAGCTACTTTGCTCCCGGTGAGAGCTTAAAAGAAATGGGCTGTTTTGCCTAAAGTTTTATTTTATTCTTTCTAAATGATGATGAAATTGAATGTGAAGTGTGCAAAGGCCCTGGAAGGTGGTGGAATAACATTAGTGAGGAGTGGTCTAAAGTAAATGCATTTAATGACATTCTGGCACCAAAAGAAATAGATCCAGACCCACATGGTTGTCAAGTGGACAATCGAACAATACACTTAAGATCCTTTAGACTGTATTCAAAAGAAGAGGGAGCCGCAGTGCGACAGAGGGGAACACACAACACGTGATTCCTCAGCACAGTGTGGCACTGCTCGCCATGTTAAACTAGAAGAGGTATATAAGCTAATAGTGACACAATGATGATTAACTATGAATTGTTAAGATGTACGTTTAATGTGACATTCTTCAAAAGGAAGAGAGTTTTAAGAGCAGCAGCATCTATGTCTGTGCTCCCTAAAAGTTGTCCTGCGTCCTTTTCCATACACTGTGTGCTATTTGTGTTAACACGGAAGACGAGCCGTTGCTTTCATTTTATTTGATTCCTTTTTCTTTTTTTCTATTTCTTTCCTTTTTTTTTCCTTTTCTTCTTCTTTTTTTTAAAATTAAGCTAGCATCTGCCCCAGTTGGTGTTCCAATAGCACTTGACTCTGCCTATGATGCCTGTATCTTTTTCTCTAATCAGAGATACAGAGGTTGAGTATAAAATAAACCTGCTCAGATAGGACAATTAAGTGCACTGTACAGTTTTCCCAGTTTACAGGTCTTTATTAAGGGAAAAGTTGCAAGAATGCTGAAAAAAAAATTGAACACAATCTCATTGATGAGCATTTAAAAAATTTTTAAAAACTAAAAAAAAAAAAACACAAAAAAGCAAAAATCAAAAAAAAAAAAAAAACAAACAAAAAACTTTGCCAGCCATTTACTTGACTAATGAGCTTACTTACTTGGACGCAACATTGCAAGCGCTGTGGATGGACAAAGAACACACTTAACGTAGAGATGAATGATGCTTTCGCTTCTACAGTGCAAGGATTTTTTTTGTACAAAACTTTTTTAAGTATAAATGTTAAGAAAAAATTTTTAAAAAGACACTTCATTATACTTAGGGGGGAAGAGCATTATAGGGTTCCATTGTCTTGGTGGTGTTGCAAGACCTGTTATCCATTTAAAAACGGTAGTGGAAATTCTCTGCCTTGGATCACACACCGCTCTTCAGGTTGTATAAAAACATACATGGGGAAAGGTTTAAGATTCTATAGTACTTAAATATAGGAAAATGCACACTCATGTTGATTCCTATGCTAAAACACATTTATGGTCTTTTTTCTGTATTTCTAGAATGGTATTTGAATTAAATGTTCATCTAGTGTTAGGCACTATAGTATTTATATTGAAGCTTGTATTTTTAACTGTTGCTTGTTCTCTTAAAAGGTATCGATGTACCTTTTTTGGTAGTAGAAAAAAAAAGACAGGCTGCCACAGTATATTTTTTTAATTTGGCAGGATAATATAGTGCAAATTATTTGTATGCTTCAAAAAAGGAGAGAGAGAGAGTGAGAGAGAGAGAGAGAGAGAGAGAGAGAGAGAGAGGGAGGTGTGACATTGTACCGAGAAGCCATATAATGGCTGTTTGGGGACCCTGCTAGAATGTCACATGGATGGCTGTCCTAGGGGTTGTACATATCCTTTTTTGTCCCTTTCTCCTGCTACCATGCTGTATGCAGTACTGCAAGCTAATAGCGTTGGTTTGTTCTGTAGTGTGCTTTTGCCCCTCTCCCCCCGTCACCCACATCCCAGCATCTCCACCTTCATATGCAGTAAAAGAAAGAAAGAAAAAGAAAAAAGGAAAAACAACAACAATGTTTTGCAGTTTTTTTCATTGCCAAAAACTAAATGGTGCTTTATATTTAGATTGGAAAGAATTTCATATGCAAAGCATATTAAAGAGAAAGCCCGCTTTAGTCAATACTTTTTTGTAAATGGCAATGCAGAATATTTTGTTATTGGCCTTTTCTATTCCTGTAATGAAAGCTGTTTGTCGTAACTTGAAATTTTATCTTTTACTATGGGAGTCACTATTTATTATTGCTTATATGCCCTGTTCAAAACAGAGGCACTTAATTTGATCTTTTATTTTTCTCTGTTTTTATTTTTTTTATTTGGATGACCAAAGGTCATTACAACCTGGCTTTTTATTGTATTTGTTTCTGGTCTTTGTTAAGTTCTATTGGAAAAACCACTGTCTGTGTTTTTTTGGCAGTTGTCTGCATTAACCTGTTCATACACCCATTTTGTCCCTTTATTGAAAAAAATAAAAAAAATTAAAGTACAATGTAAGCTTCTTGTGTCCTCATTTGACACACTCTGTAAATTACTTCCAACAAAATAACAGGTTTGAGAGAAGGCCAGCCTGTCTTTTTCAGAATTATTTCTATGGGCATTTTGGTGTGTGTATTATACCCTAAAGGAGCATAAAGTACTTACTATATTAATAGACATACCTCAAGCCATGGAAGTAGTTTTAGGCATTACAGTTTTAGATGAATTGAAAAGTGATTTCTATGTTCTGTTCAAAACCTCTGCTCTGTCCCTAGCAGAATGCACTAGGTACACGTGAGCCCGGGAGCAGCCCACTTACTTCCTTTGGATTCTTTGCTGTGCTCGTGTGTCTCAAAGTCCTTCCTGTTCTCCCGCTATTTCCCTATGGTAGAGTGTGTTGCCAAAGAAGGGGTCCTTAAACAAGTAGCTCCCTATTTCCACAGAGTGACCTCTTATAATAAACATGACCCTTTGCCTCAACCCTAAAATTCCAGAAACAAATATATGAAATCTGTTAAACAGCAATAAGATGAGGGGAGGAAAAGGATAGGAAGAGCAGAGTGGAGACCAGCAACCAGAGGTGGCTAGACCAAGCCACATCTCCGGAAGCCGCTTTTGGGCTCCTAAGATGCATCACGGTTTGCCTTGTGATTCTGAAATTCTATGAATTTTCTATGAACATGCCACAGGTATGTCTGTGTGTGTATATATCTATATACACACATACATACATATATATGTATGCATATATCTATCAAAAGTTCTACCTTGCTGGTGGCAAATAAGGGTAGATAACCCTTCAATTAATTACCTTTTCATATTTTGCAATGGCTTGAAAGGCAGGTTAGGTCTGTGTTAAAAATCCTCTCCTTAGAACTCTGTGTTGTCAGTTTTCCAGCTACTGCATGTTGTAGCATCGACCTGCCTTATTAGATAGCACATGCCTCTGTGGTACTGTCTCCCCATTTCCAGTGTAGATGGATGGATCCGACAGTGTTCTTAGTTTTGTAAAAACCCACACAAAAGCTGTTCTGTTGTCTTCTCGTGGTAGCATCTTTGTTGCATAGTTCTTCCCTCCTGGTGACTGCCAAGTGGCCTTTTATACGAGGCCAGAAGAATTTGGTCTTTTTAAGTAGAAAGGGAGGTATTTGGCTTTTACTTTTATTTTTTTTAAGCCAGTTTGAATGGGAAAGGGGGACTTCACTGGGAGACATTTGGAACTGGGGGGAGGAGGGTCAGGTACCTTGGGAAAGTTGGGGTTTTTTTCTTCAGTAAACTGAGGGAAGAAATCTTTGTTTTCTGGGTACCAAACTGATTCCAGAGCAAATGGGAATATGTACCTGCGTCCTGTTGGCTGTAGAGGGTGGTGGCTTCTTCCCCATATTAGATGTCTATGCAGCTTCTGTGGGTCCCTATTGTGCTGTCCAGGGGAGCTCAGCGTGCAGCTGTGCAGATTTTATATACAGTACTTATTTTAATTCCTCGGTATACGATGCTCTTAGCGTAATTAGATTTTGCATCCTGACAGACAGAATTAATGGTGGATCCAGTGTCCTTATAGGTTGAGATATCTTAAATCAAACTGGGAATGGGGAGAGGTGCAAATATCTGGTGATAAATCACAGATTATGCTTGATTTACATGGTCCCAAAGTTAAATAAATTTGTTGGGAGACAGCTTCTTCAGGTTACTTCCTCTTGTGACTTATTAGAACCCTTCGATAAAATATTATTTCTGAAGCTCTGTGAGTGGAGGGGGCATGAAAACTTGGACACCAAGAAAAGGACTTCTAAGGGACATTTTCTATCCTGAACCCAAACATTTTAAATTGTACTAGAAAGGAATTTAAAAAAATTTCCCATCACATAGCGTGAATTGCTGATAGATCTTTGAAGGAGGAAGTACCAAGACTGTCCATTATCACCGAGAATTCACGTTGAGCTTTGGAAAGTCTTGACATGCCTGTAGAATGTTATCTATGCACGTGAACTCCTGATGATGCCCAGGAGGCTCCCAAGGGAATAAACAAAGCAAAACAAAGAGAGCTCCATTTGAAAAAAAAAAAAAAACTTAATAAGCAGGAATACAGCAAATTCTAGCCCCTCTAAATGTTTCCATCGTGTCTCTGTCCTTCCTGGGGTCACTTGCTGTCTTCTCATTTATGGTCTTCAGAAAGACCGAATCTGGCACATTTTAAAGGTTGCTCAGAAGTGGGGTGAGCATTGCCATTTCTTGTGTACCAGCCGTGGCAGGAAGTGTGAAGTAGTTGATTCTCCCGCTCCCTCCCCGCCCACACCAGGGCATTCTGTGGCTAGAACTGTTTATCTAAATACCATGTTTTGTATATGCAATAGATCCATATTGTAAATATCCATAATGGCTGAAGTGAGAACTCAGAGGGTGGACTAGGTAGCCTTTCAGCTGGAAAAGGAAGGAAACAAGGTGGTTTATTCACAGACACTGGGGTTGGCTGGAAGACACCAGGATTATTTGGGACCAACCCAAAAAGAACCTGAGAAGCCCCTGGGATGGTCTTGACCGCCTCCCCCTTTCCTCTGAGAGTTAGGGAGGAAATGCTGTGTCTTCTGGTTTTGTGCTCCTTTCCACACCCAAGCGTGGTTGCTAATGGCTGTGTTCTCTGTGTTCTTTACCACGGAATTTACTCATTGTCCCCTGGCCTGGCGTGTTAGGGAATTTTTTTCTATTTTTAAGTTGTAGAAATTTCGCTGCGATTGATAGCGTTTTCAACCTACTTGGGAAATTATTTTCTTGAGAGAGCACTAGCTCCTTAGCAAATCTTCCTAAGCATCGCCTGAGGCTTTCCCAGAACGTGTTTTTTTGTTTGTTTGTTTTTTTTAAGAAGTGGACACTAGACCGCATAGGCTATGCTCCAGAGTCTGCTACCCCTGCAGATGTGGCTGGTTGGCCATTCACTCTTGCTATCTTGCATCTCATTATCCTGTCAGCCCACTGTTTCATTCACTACATGACCAGGGAGTCAGTCTTTGGGGAAGGAGTCTGGCCTGTTTCTAATTCCCCGTGTCATCTGTCATGGGAGCAGCAGATCCCTCCCTCCCTCCCAAAGGGGAATAGGAGCCAATCCAGTTCACAAGGGTCATTGTACTTAAGTAACCAGACTTGGCTGAACACAACTCAGCGATTGATCCAAATACTCTTTTTTTCTTCTCTGTCACATGGCAAAAACTATGTTAGGAAGACACCATGAATCTACCAGATTTTTCACAGAGACAATAAGAAAAAGAGAGACAAATTAAACAGTTTCTATTAAGCAGAACCCCCTCCCCCCTGGTCCCTGGAGAGCTGGGTGAGTTTTTAAATAACCAGGAATATGGTATATGCGTATGGTGTGCTTTGTCTACTAGGGCTTTAAGTATAAGTAGTGGGTCGGACAAAGGGGTTTGGAGGGGCATCCCCTGAAAAGGCCTCAAGGGCAGTGCTAACACTGGGCCAGGGACAGGGTCCCCCAAAGTCCACCTGGTCTCCACTGCTGGGGGGGTGGTATGTGGGAACAGCTGAGCTCCAGACCCCAGGCCTCCTGCCTCATGGAGTCAGGGGAGAGGAGGCCCCAGGCCCCTGCTTCAGGTCACCATGGCAACGAGGCCTGGAATGCCACAGTGCTAGCCTTCATCCCCAGCACATCTGGACTCTCAGTTCTGTTGCTGCAAGGCAATGCCCACAGAGGGTGGGGAGGGGGAGCCTGGAGGAACATTGCCACTGCCCTCCCTTCACCATTGCCTTCCCCAGGACCAAAGACTAAAACCAAGACAAACAAATAAACAAAAAAACTCCCACATGTCTCAAAGAAGCTCCAGGCAGTTTGGGTGCAATTGGAGGGCGACTTTTTGGTTTTCTCCTCAGAGATTTGTTCACCTCTTGTAACTCGTTGGCTGCTTTGACGTTGAACTTGATGACATTTCATGTTTTCGTTGAGCTGCTTTCACATCAGTTTTGATTTTTGTTTCCTTATAATTTCATTATCATTTTAAGAAACTGTCTCCCTTCCCTCGCCCCTCTCCCCCTATCCTTGACCGAAGGACTGTTTGCTGCCAAGTTTTCCCAGTCGTAAGGAACAGTGTTTCCTTCCAGGTGTGTCCCAAGTTCAGTAGGCCTTCCGTATGATGGGGTAGGGAGTCTGGGTCCTACGGGTGACGAGGCGGGAGGTGTGGGAAAGCACCTCAGAGGTGGACGTTTCCAGGGAGGGAGAGATTACATTAGAGATGATGCCAGTGGCTCACCCTGTGGTTGATTTAAGTCGTAGTTTTGAAAAGCTAGCAAGAGGACAGAAAATCACCAGGTCAAGTCACACCTGTACTCTTTTTCCTTCCTCTGTCTCCAACCTCTTTACAGGTGCTTCACACACCCCCATTCGGCGTAGTGCCCAGAGAGCTCAAGATGTGTGGCAGTTTTCGGATGGAAGCTCAAGAGCCCTTAAGTTCTGAGAAACTTTGAAGCCCCCAGGGGCGGGGTGGACATGTGCCGCCCAGCCGATGTCAGCGTGGCCCGTCATCCTGCTAGTTTGTGACGTTCTCTGACAGTAACCCTTCACGAAGCCGTTGTGCGAAGACAAGAGTCCTGCCGAGTCCTTCCAGCCTGGGCCTGCAGTGCCATTTTATTTATATTTTTTAATAAAAAGTAAAAACAAAAAAAAAACAGACCCACATTGGAACCGTGCACCCGTCCCATTAGAGGGCCCCCGGACCGTCGCTGTCCCAGCGCCGTCCAACCCCCTTTGAAACCAGCCAATCAGCTACCCTTATTGTGGAAATGAGCATGAGCCCCGAACCCCTTGTTTCTATACATTCTATGTTGTCTTTTAAAAAGTGTGCTTAACATTGACATAATAAATGTTGGAGCTTTAGGCAGCGTGTGCTTGTTCTTTAATTTTTAATGTTCGCAAGACAATGTGGCCGCTTTGGGCTTTGTGTTTGTGTACCTGTTCCCTGCAGGAGCCCATGGGGTGGGCAGGAGGACCAGACTCAAGGGATGGGCAGAAGATGTACAAGAGGAAATAGGCTTTCACTTATCAGATAGCATACATTTTCAAAGAGAATCAAGACGCAAAACTAGGGAACAAATCATAGCAATATCATAATTAATGTAGTAGTATTGCTGTTTATTAATGCTGACGTGTGGTTTTCCCTGTCTGACTTATAATTTGCATACCATTAAATAATGCATAAATATGGCACACTGAATCCTCTTTTTCAAATATATGCTTTTGGTGACTACACATAGGAGCTGAATTTGTTAATTTAGTTCGGGAAAGATAACATCACAGCGGATGGGTGGTAAAAGCCAGTAGTTGCTTGTGAAAAGTCCTGATGCTAGGATTCCAAATTCCAGTGATTAGGTCTTAATGCAGACGAACAAACATCAAACTGCCTCATATTTACATCCGAAAATGCGGGAAAGGGTTTAACAAGGGGCAAGCATCGCTGGAGGAAAGAGGTGGCTAACTATCGGAACAGACCCTTTCAACCATGAGCACCTTCTATCCTAAAGATGCGTGACACTGCTGAGCTCTACAGATAGGTGCTGAATTCACCAAGGACTTTTCTCAGTTCGGTGTTTCCCACTGTCTACAGATCCAGAAGAGAACTGGAGACAATGTGGCATATTAAAATATGCTCATAAATAATAGATCTCAGACACCTGTGCATTACAGATTTACATATTGGCTGTGAACCTAAGTGGGGAAAATCTTATCCATTCAGCCTCTGGCTAGATTACCTAACCCAGTGAAAAGATAGCAGAATAATTGGCACCTGGATTCCTCCGTGCTTATTCATCATAAATAATAGTGCTCTAGTTTATATTTGGGCAGTCCTTTCATGCGTATTGTTTCATCTGCACCTCGCTGGGACACATCCCACAGCTTCCAGTGTGGAGGAGACCAGGGCTTGCGCTTGCTGAGCCCATGCGGATTGGATTCTGGACTGGAGTTGATGCTGCTAAATTCTATTCCGTTATAGTCGAAGGGAATGCCTCTCCCTTAGTGCTTCCGCCGTTAACACACAGGCGATTCAGGCTCACAAACATGTGTGGGTTTCCACATACAGAGGCCAAGGATGTCCGCTGATGGAGCAAGGGCTTCTCCTTGCCATCTTCTCTCTCTCTCTCTCTCTCTCTCTCTCTCTCTCTCTCTCTCTCTCTCTCTCTCCCGCCCTTTCACAACAAATAAAAACTTAGATTGCACACATCTTCTTAATGTGTTTTTGGTGTTCTTAGGTCAGAACAGGACTTCCAGACAAACAGTTATTGCCAAGAGAAACCTCCCTGCACCACGTTGTCTGACTTGTTCCAATCTAAGTTCTAAGTCCACAAGGCATCTGGTAAACAGCATCGCCTAGATGTGCTAGCTCTTTGCTGAATCCTAGGAAAAGTGGTGCCACATCTCCTGGGAGACCCGAGGGAAACAGTTGCATGGTCGGCCACAACTGCAGCCTTGAGAACCGGGCTGCCCTTCTCCACGCTTTCAGATCTGGTCTTTTCTTATCCCCACCTTGTTTCTTCTTAGACTCTGGGGCTAAATGAACAGGTAGTTTTCAGAGTCGCTCTGTTGAAAAGGAGTGACCCAATGCGAGTAAAGGGTATCCTCTCCTCCTCCCCTGTAGAGAAGAAAGACCCTTCACTAAAAATAAGCAAAACCCCACATCCTCACTCACACCTTCTTTAGTTGCAAAAAAGAAAGTAAGATTCATAGATATGGCTCATTGCAAAAGGATGTTAGCCTGGGTGGGGGTAGAAGTTTTGAAACCTCGCACGGGATTGATGATTTGGGAAGCCATCTTACTGTGTGATATGTCAGGGTCATGGTTATTTGAGGAGGGTGGAAGCGGGGAAAGGAACTGACAAATCTGACTGGGGTCCTCACTGTGCCCTCTCTGGAGAGAGGAACTTCAAATTGCAGAGAGATTAATTGACTGCCCAGCATGCACTGCTCACACATTAGAGGACACAGTGTTGGCTGCTTGGATGATGGGGGCCAAGTCTATCGGCCTCATTCTTCTCCTCATCTGGTCTGTGCACTGCACATCAGCGTCGTCATCTGTCCAACTGTCACACATGCAAAAGTCTGTAGAACGTTGGGGTCTGTGATGGCAGGGAGCCACTTGGAGCGCTTACAGTACCAGCCTACTAAATGCCAGCAGTGTCCAAGAAATAAGTACCACAAGCCAGTGATGGTTTGATGAAAGCTCTTGATCAAGGAGTGCAAATTTGGCTTCTACTAGGGTTGTACCGAGTGCCCAGACGTTGGCAGGATATGTCCAGTCACTTATCCTTGGCATTTTTAGAAGTCTCTGGACTACAGCCAGGTCCTTCTGATGCTCAGGGATACCGTTCAGGTTTTGTATTTTATCTGTCTGTCTATCTATCTATCTATCTATCTATCTATCTATCTATCTATCTATCTATCTATCATCTGTCTATCTATCTATCTATCATCTATCTATCTATCTATCTATCTATCTATCTGTTGTTGGCGAATAGCATCGATCAGAAGAAGCTGATTCTTAAATTACTGCAGCTCTTCAAACCTCAGTACTAATAGCCATTCCTATAATAATTTCCTCCTCCAAATCAGTGTCCCAACTGTAGCAACAGAGTTGTACAGGTTGTCACGTTTTTCTTACAGTACCCCACATAGGCTTGGCTCCTTCTCGGGTCTAGTGTGAAGGCAACAGACTGAGGAGTTCTTTGTCTAGGGGAAACTCAGTTCAACACATGCTGCAAAACACACCTACCCTCTTCCAGAATTCCTCCTGCCCAGGTGAAATGGCATCACACCTCTTCTGAGTCCATGGTGGAGACACCACGGTTCGGCTTGCTCCCTTCCTGTTTCACTTCAAACGGGGGGGGGGGGGAGCAGGGGTGAAACGCGCTTCCAGCAAATTCCAGAAGCAGGGTTTATATCCTTACCACCTCAGTGTAAATTAAAACTCCTTACGTCTAACCGCATTGCCTTTTCCCTTGTCACGTGTTTGCCTCCTTCTACCGAGGGTCTAGAGAACACTTTCATTTACACGACAGTTTTCCTCATGGTTGTATAAATTCAGAAGGAAAAGAAGAGACTAAAGTGGAAAGGAACCATAACAAGTATTCACTTCACAGACGGGACAAGAGGCCTGGAGGTGAAGGAAGAGTCTATGCCCGCACTGGGTACGGGAATGCCATTGCCCAACTGGAAAGCACACACCTTAACAGCTGAGCTGGAACTGGAACCTAAGCATTCCAGCTCTTGGGCAAAGGAATTCAAATGACAGATTTTGTCCCGTGGACCTGCTGAATACAGAAGCCTTGGCTGCAGGGAAAAAAATGTGCACCTCAGAAGAAATGAAGAAAAAGCCAAAGGCTTGTGTGGTGGTGCCGGCCCTAGTAGGAAGGATTACGCTGTGGTGTCTGTGATTGGGTTGGGTGCTCAGGCTACTTCCTGCAAGGGTTCTTGAATCTGCACCTCCAATGGTAGAAATAAACGTAAGAAGCGAGAATCGCTGAGAGATGGTTTTTAAAGTTAAAAGGGCATAAAAAAGAGCCACTCATCAAACCAAATTCATCACAAATGACTTGAATAGATTTCACAATCTGTTCCATTCTCTAGACAGGGTTTAAGAGAAACACCCACTTAATTTGAATTTCAAGCCTGCATCACATCCTGCTAGGAATCCAAAGAGCCAATCGGATGCCTTGAATCTTGTTACTGGAGGTATTGTTCTGGAGCACAGAGGTCCCGGGGAGATGGAGTGGCCTGCAGGGGGGACTGATGCGATGGCCGCAGCATTGCGCTGTGAGGCTTGTTCCTCTTACCGACCCATTCTCACTGTCCTTTCCCCGTGCAGCCTGCATCTCCTCTTTGGACCAGGCCCCTGGCTCCGTCTGGCGACACGTACATAGGCAGCCTCGCCCTTACTTTCGGCTCTTCTGCCGCTTCTTGCCTTGGCGAGGACGCGGGTGGACTCTGAAGGTCTTAGGGTCTGATGGGACTGCAGCGATATCAGCATTTGCAAAAGCAAAGCTCACTCTGGAATAGAAGGGGGCTGGCGTTGGAAGGTAGCCTCCCTGGGCTCTCCTCCCAGTTTAGGAGAGTCTGAAGGGAAGGGTTTACCTGTCTCTCTCCCACCCTGCCGTGATGGGCTCCATGACTTTCCCCCCTGGTATCGCAAGCAGGCAGCCCCTGTTGCCCTCTCTGGCCTCTGTCTTCTCTCCCCAGAGAGCCCGCTGAGAGGTGTGTGGAGATCATTGGCCTTCCTTTGAAGGAGTGGCAGCGGCTTGGTCCCTGCTTCAGAGCGACAAGTTCTGCCCATTGATTGCTTCCCCATACCATGGAAATGCCCCTCCTCAGAGACCAACCCAGAGCTCAGAACTCAGGAACACGCGCACGCATGTTCCCCTCACAGCCATCCCACTGTGTCGGCTGATCTGTGGTCACTCTGCCTCTTCTGGTTTTTCTGCCTCTCTCAGTGGTGCTTTCTTTCTCTCTGACACTAATAGACCAGGACAGCACTGGTGGGTCATTCTGTGAGCCTGCAGCTCAGGACGTTGTCTCTCCCCCTTGACACCGTTCCGAGCCTGCCCCACCTTCTCAATTCCCATTTTCAGACAACGTGTGACAGTCACGACTGTAGAGGCTATTCCATACTCTTAGACTCTGTAATGGATTTAGAGTAGTGGAATACATTATTCATGGCTATCAGGATGTAACCTAGGGTAGAGGGGCTATGCGTTTGGCCTGGCAAAACCATATTTGTTTTAAGTTTATATTTCAGGAAAGCAAGTTAACAGTGATTTTGATTTTGAATGGAAATTTAAGCTGTCACTGGGAGGCTTCGTTCCCTGGGTCATTTTATCTGTGCCCTAAGGATCGAGGTCCCTCTGGCCTTTGCTCTGCAAGAATTGAGAAGGCAAATATCCATACCCCTGCTACCTGCCAATCAAGACATTGGGTGTGTCCTACAGATCATCTCTGATGAAGAACTTAACATTCTTACCCTTCGCTGGCGAACTGCCTGCCTGGAGTGTAGATTAGAGGGAAAGCAGTTTAAAATGAAAATAATATTAGCTAATATTTATTGAGATTTTTCTACATTCTAGGCTTAAGGAAAGGAACCCTGTGACGAGTGCTTTTGTTACGTTCTTGCATTCTTCTGGCTTTCTTGTGTACCAGCTACAATTATGTCTCCCCTTCAACTGGAGCAGAGAGAGACCTGACAACCTCCACTACTACCACAGAATGACCCCCGAATCCTGTCTCTTCCTCTTTATGTGTGTTCACATGTGTGGCTGTGCGCACATCTGCACATTGAGGCCAGAAGTTGATGCTGAGTGACTTCCTCAATAGCTCTTAACCTTATTATTGTCCTGAGACGGACGCTCTCACTGTACCTGGATTTGATAGTTCCTTTCGACCAGGCTGGTTGGCCAGTGAGTCCAGGAATCTTTCTCTCTCTGTTCCCCTGACTGTAAACTGGGATTTGCAAAAAGCTGGGGTTGTAAATCCATCCTGCTCTATCCTACTTCTATGTGGGTGCCTATATCTCCAGCTTCACGAACCCTTCACTTTTAAACTTCTCACCTCTCCCTCTGCATGTGGCTCTCAGTATCAATCTCATTCAAGAGTTCTGTTCACATTTGTAACACTAAGTCTTGTGTATCATATTTTAAAAAATCAGCACCAGTGCTAATTAGAGTTAAAATGTCCTTGCTTTGAAGCCTTGGTTCTGTTGATGGTTGAGCAAGGCCAGCCGGCTTTCTTCCTGCCACTCTGAGAGGACCACTTGGATTTGGTTTTCTGAAGCTTCTCTAAGAATTCACTCATGAATCTTCTCCATCTGCAGCAAGGCTCATTCATTTGTTCAATCAACAAATATTTATGGCATCCCTGCTATAGGCAGCCGACTGGGTAAAGTGCTGGGCAAGGGATACAAAGAGGTAAAAGGCACAGTCATTGCCCATCAGAAATTGCCACCAGTGGAGAATTAAATTAATTAGAATCTCACTAAATAACTGGTCTCGGTTAAGCTGATGTGGCGAGAACAGTGGGCCTTTTAAAATGCTAATATATAATTCACTTTGCCAATGTAGACAGCAGTTCCAGGGGAGGGGTGTTAGCACTGTGGGGTGAATGAGAACGCTAGTCTTTATGTAGCATCGTTGGCATGCAGACTTACAAACTATTTTTCAAAGGACGGAGATGGGTCTATCTTGGAGGCTCCTCATATATTTAGCTCAGTCTTGCTTATAAATACTAATACCATGTGCTTTAGAACGAGAGCAGTATAAGGACATAGTCTTTGTCCTGCTATCAAAGGTAAGTGACCTGTGCCGGGGGTAAAGCCTGGGTATTTTACCCCTCCCAGCTGAGCTGGAATGTCCTGCTAATTCTTTCTAGTGGAACGTGACTAAGAAGCCTGGAGTTCTCCCGTGTCCAGTATTACAATACCTCTTAGAATAGCAACACATAGATGGAGCTTTTCTATCCCTTCCAGTATGCCAGGTGGGGTCCCAGTCACTAGAGGAACCATTCGGAGGTACAAGACCCTCCTCAGAGTTGGTCTTCTGGTGGATAAGATCGTAGGACTAAGAACACGCAATGTTAGGTCTGATGTGATTACTCCATAAACGAGGTGAAAACTGGAGGAACGCTGAGGAAGGGCATCATTTTCTGGGATCCACAGAGACAGTGAGTTGTGATGGCTCTCAAAAACAGGTTAGAGTTTTGGTGAGAAGTCGAAATGACAAGTCAGTCCAGCTCAAGGAAGCACTGTTGGATGGTGATGGCTCAACCAGTGTGCTGGGAGAGGCTCCTCTGTGAAAATGTGGAACATAACATTGAAAGCTGATTCAGAGCTGTATGTTAGAGGCCTTTTAATGGTGGGCTAATGGACTTGTATTTTTGTTTTATAGCTAATACCTTAAAAACATATATGGTCAGTAAATGCCTTTCTCGAACCATGTCCACAGGCAAGTTTAAGGGATGTCATAGCAGGATGTCAAACGGACTGAAGGGGACTCAAAGGAAATAAAGTTGGTCAGAAGTGACCAACAGGAAGCCAGTTCTATAAGACTGGCCAGCACTCTGACTCTGCCATGGGGACAGCAGCTGGGTCACTGTCGTCTCTGCTAGTGAGCACCCTCTACAGTCCATTAAATTTCCTATTTGTGCTTGTCTGGGTTCATCTCAGGCTGCCTTAGAAACCATCCGAAGGCCTACCTTACGGATTGACCATTATGAGACACTTATAATAAGAAGAGCTTAAATATACAGGCACTGGGTCCCAGACAAGCCAGCCAGTTCCTATTTTTACACACAGGAGGTACCATTTCTCACCAAGCATTTAACCCTTTAGCATCGAGCCTGGAATGAAAATGACTAACACAACCAGAAGAACACAAAGTTAAAGGACTTTTGTAGGTCAGCAAACCTCAAGAATTGTGAAGGGGAAGATTTAAAAATGATCCAACAGAATTTAAGCATCAAATCAAAATAGTCTCAAACTTGTAAACGTTTGTAAAAGTTGTGTTATGCTGATTTCTCTTAGCAACACATGTCAATATAAGTCGTGCGCCACAATTTTACCTTAATGCCATTTGGTGTGTCATTAAGTGAGTTTCCCAAGGATTGCATGGATTGGGGATAAACAAATGTACAGGCAATCAGAGAAGAATTCTAAGAACAGGCTGGGGCTTTGCTCTCTGGGAGGAGATGTTTCAAAAATAGGGACTTTGGATTTTTGCTTTGCAGTCATGCATTATATCACGGTATCCTTCGGTACCTTCCTCCCCCTGCCAACTACTGCCCGTCTTAGATGCTGGCCTACTCTGCAACTGTCCAGCATCATAAGTCAGGGTATTTCAGGCACCCAAAGGATTTGCGTTTGGGTCTGGGTGGCCAACTGCCTCTTTCACCCTAGACTTTCTCTGAGAGAACAGAACTGATTTCTGTGGCTTATCCGTGGTCTCATCCTTCAGCTGGTGAAAAGCAAGGACGCAGCAGTCAGTCAAAAGAGTGGGGATCATCCCATAGATACAAACATGCATTGCTATTGCCAGGATGGCCTCAATCTCCCCTCTCACTGAAGTACAGTAAAGAGCAACTGAAAACAGTATCTCTATGGACCTTGATGGGGAAGTAGGGTCTTTGAGATGAAGTCTTGTGAGAAGATGGAGCTCCCTTGTATACTAAACACCCCTTTTCTGGGTTAGTGCAGGGCTCAGCCCACATCTTAGTCGTGTTACAGTCACTCAAGGGCACATGTACTTGAGTTAGGAAGCTCCTATGTGAATACCGGGGACCCATTTGCGTACGTTGCCTTTTCTTTTTTCCCAGTGAGTGCGCGTGTTGGTTTATGTGTAGGAAGAGGGCACATTTCCACGGTTGCACAGCACATTCCTTATGGATGTCTTCTTTGCAACACACACTTATTCATATTGTGTCTTTCCTTTCTGAACAGAAAGACATGCCTTACCTGAGATGACTGTCACGATCTCGGTAACATTTGGGGCCGTGGTCTTTGGTGGTCATTATTCTCTTGTTTTTAGGGTCTTCCTCTTAGAGACTGTACGGTCCCTAGGAATCTACCCTTCTTCTCCAAGCGGTAAGGGTCACAGCAAGCCAGACAGGCTGAAGGTCAGCTGGTGCTTTTCAAGCCCGAGGAGGCTTTGCATCTACAGGACAGCTGTGGACAGGCGAGAGCAGAGTAAACCTATCCCCTCTCCTAGTGGAAATCGCATTGAATTCTGACCCAAGGGGACTCCCTGTTGCAAATGGAGAGGTAATCAAGTCACCAGACTGAGTCCTGTGAGGGGAGAGGACTTAGCTTTTCATATTCAGTGTGTGATTTAGAGAACAGAGAGTAGAGGTCAGAAAGACATAGGAAGCCTTGAAGGAAATAGAAGCAAGATGGCAGGTGTCAGCTGTACTGCCACTAGGCATCCTGGATCGACAGAAAACATTTCTGAGTTCACGTGAGCCTTTACACACTCTAAAGAATCTTACAACGTCCTCATTGGTGTCCCAAAAGAACAGGGTCACCAGCTGCCTCTTGAGTGCTGGCATATGTGCCCCTTCTTCTACAGTTCTTACTGCTTGTAAAGCCATTGTTGGTGTGGGAAAGTCTCACCTGCAGAGGCTTGGAGTGAGACGTCTGGGCAGGAGGTCTCACGGGGCAGGAGCCTTCAGCGGATGATGACATTTGGTTGTTAACCAACACAGCCAAGGACAGCGCCCCGTACCTAGAGGAAGGTGGCTGAGGAAACAAGTCCCCAGAAGCTGTTGTTCCCTCAAGGGATGACGGTCCCATTTCACCCCGCTAGCTTGGAACCCTCCTCCTGCTGCAGCCCTCTGTGTTGACTTGGGTTTCTCGGGCATACTTCTACAGAGAGCTTGGAAAATCTGAAGCAAGTGAGCCAAGTCAAGATGTCCTTTCAGGAATGCGGGCACCTCCTGTTGAAAGGATGGGCACCTCCTCCTGTTCAAAGGACAGAGTGTGTATGTGTGTGCATGTGCACGTCAGGCCTGTCCCAGGCTAAGTGTCTGTCCTTTCACTACCACATGGTTACATTAGGCCTGACCACGTGGAGGGGGCTCCCCTTACACGGCTCACTCTCTTTTCTCACCCTCTTTTGGAACCAAGCGGAGAGAACTCTAGCATGGGCACCTCTTTTTTTTTTTTTCCTGTGGGCCAAGCTTACAGTTTTCAAAGTGCTATGACAGGATGGTTGCAAAAATAAAAAGCTAGTGAAGGCTTAGTCACAATATTTCTATAGCTGGCAATCAAAAGATCATATTGCATGCAACTGGCAAAATCATCCTAGGCAAATTATGCATTTTCCAGAATACCTTATTCCCTTCTGTGTATTAAACATTACTTTAATATTCTGGTGACAATGTTTTATAATTAATCTGAATGTAAGGGAATGAGCACACTGGAGATTACGTCCTAGTGTGAGGAGGTGAAAGAAGCCGTGTTCCGTGGCAGCCCGGATTACTGGCTGTTTTCGCTTAAAATCAAGCCTGGAGGACTCAGAGGGCTCGTATCCCACCACACCCTCCACAACGGCAAACGTTCTGTGCACTTCAGGCCTAAAACCCCTTCCACTCGCGCAAGTGTTAATGCGAACACCGAAGAAAAGTGTTTTAAGAATTGCGTGAGTTCATAGACTTATATTGAACTCATGAGGGGGAATCTAGCCCCTGAGAGATAAAACTAAAGAGCTCAGCCGTAAACCAGTATGATAGCATCCTTATTATAAGATGCAAATTGAGGGACCCAATTCACTGAAACACATGTTACTGGTATTTAATTTTGCTTGTGGGAATATACCAGAAGTTGGCCTATGCCTTATGCACGGTGTACTTAAAACGAGGGCGAGTAACTTTAGCTATAAAAAGAAGCGACAAAGAAGCACGGGGCAAGTCAGAATGGAGAGATAATTGCAAGGATCTAATTTAAGTGTCAGCGTACACAGCTTGCATTCCTGGCTTGGGCTTCGAGGCGCAGCATCCGTGCAGTGAAGGCAAGGGAGGCCAGCTCTGGCGGGAGAGGCTGGTTTCCTGAGATCGAGCAGGGGTCTGGCCAGCTCCCAGAGAGGAAGCCCCTCAGGGTGGGGCTGCAAGCGGTAGGCCCACACCCAGTGGCCATCACAGGAACTTCACTCCAGCTCCTTCACTGGTGGGCCTGTGGTTTCTAGAAGAGAAGATGCACTTCCTCATGAGAAAGAGGTCAGTTCCTCTTTCCTGAGTGGCACAAACAGGCTGCGGGACCCTTGGACTTCCTGCCACTGTCCACCCCAGCAGGTGAGTTATGCTTTCCTCTCAGACCAACACAGAGGCATTAGACCCTGTGTTTCTCCTGGGGGTTGACTCTGTGCTCTCAGCAAGACATGTCCTCAGGTCTCACATTCTCTCAGAAGCTTTCCTCAGCTGGGAGCATGGGCTGCCTGAGCCTCCAAGTGTGACCATGGAGCCACTGCCACTGAACATCCCCGGAGAGCCGCTAGAAATGCAGAGACAGAAGCCTCGCCTCTAGGCAACCGAGTCATGCTCTCTGTTTTGATGAAATCCCTGAAAGTCTGAAGTGTGGCTAGCCGAGGATCGCAAAGGCCTACCGAAAGTGTCATTTGTTCTGACAGTGAGATTGGCTTAGTGCAAGAAGGTAAGGCTGTGTCCCCTCCTCACTCATCCCAGAAGCAAACCCCACCTCCTTGAGAGTGGGTGTTAAAGAAAGGCATGGAAATGAACAGAACAGGGCTCCCCAGACCACCTTTTATCTCTAGCAGGCTGAGGTTTCATGGCGGCTGGGACAAACCTCGTCCTCCCCACACCTACCACCACCTGAAGCTCCGCTAATAAGGTGAGAATGCCTGTGTGACACAATTAGGAGAGAAAGTCTTACACAACAAAGGACAGGAGTGTGGTAACGCTCAGGTGTGAACGAGTTAAAGGAGGCCCATCTGGTGCTTGTGTGTGGGCAGAACAAACATCCCCTCTGCTGAGGTAGGGCGCAGACAGGGGAGTTGCTCAGAGGGTTGGCGCACGAAGTCTGAAGACTTTGTTCATTGGCCTTGTGGGCCCAGTTTACTTCACGTTGGACAGAGGAGGGGATACATCCAAAGGTTTAGTCTCCCAGCTAAGGAGACTGAGGAGCAGGCGCCTCAGCTTTGCAATGTATGGTGCAGTTATTTGTTGAGGTTCTTCAGCCCAGGTGACTTGCTTCACAAACTCCAGCTTTACAATGCAAAGTCCCCTCTCTCTACAAGGCGCAACCCAAACTCTTGTGACGTTTCCTACAGCAAGCCCAGTGCCATGAACATAATTCTTGAGTGGCGAATCAGCCCTATAGAGATGCCCAAGTAGAAGTGGCCTTCGGAAGGACTGCCACAAACCCCCATGGGATGGTTTCATCCCTCCAGGATGGATTTTACACCTGTGTACACCTGAACAGCCACATGTACCCAGGACTCTGGAGAAACTTGCTCTCCCATCTCTTCCATTAACGAAAGAAAAAAAAAAGAGTGGTCTTTTTTTCTTTCTTGAGGCTCTTAAAGTTCAGATTACCCCTTCAGATTGATCGAAATGTTCACAGATGGGCCGGGGCCTGAGGATGGGTGGCGTGGGATTGCTGATTAGCATGTTTCAGTGTATGCATTCAAATGTGTTTTTCCCATGGTTTAGATTCAGACTGACTTCACTCTCCCACTTGGTCTTTGAGAAGTCATCCCCAGATGCTTCCTGGGGAATGGAGAGCCCACGGTGTCTTTCTGTGTCAGGCAGTCACTCTATTTGGCCTTGACTTTGTCATGTGAGACTCAAAGGAACAATATGTGACAATTTGTGATGCCAGTTTGTGAAATCCCCAAGCAGCAGTCGCCCAGTGTGGCTGAAGCAGCCCCTGGGTTTTGGAGAAGTGGGTAAGCTCATGAAGGGCCACCGCTCTCTTTCCAGTTCTGCCGTAAGTTTCTACGTGTGTGCGGTGCCAGCCTGTGAGGTATTCTCTCCTCGGGTGTTCATCACAGCACTGTGGAACCTACCAGAAGCAGAGCAGCAGCAGCTGCGCCACAGGCTCACTGCCTGGAAACTGAGACCTGACACAGTTGGGGACTCTCCTGAGGTTATAATGGGCTGCCATGGTTTGGGGCTCTCCCGAGGTTATGGCTGGCAGCAGGTTGAGTCTGACCCCAAGCCAGATGTTCCAGAGTGGCATGAAGGTGGCACGGGGCGAGGTCTGTGAACCACTGTTTTTTTTTTTTTCTGACAAGTTTGGTCTTCTCTCTTGTTTTTTTTTTCCCCCCAGGTGTCACATCTGAGGCCCTTGCCAGCATCTCCTCAGCACTGGCCTGTGGCTTCGTGGGCTTTCTTCATCTTGGGTTGGTTCTAGTTCAGGAGAAATGCTTCCCCAAGATGCAGTCTGTCATCACACCAGCTAAGATGGCCACTAAACACAAATACACAACCAAACAAATGAGTAAAGACAGAGAGGCACATAGGCGTCGGTGAGGACCCCAGGGAGCTGGAAGCTGTGTTGCTGATGGGAATGTGAGGTAGAAAAGCCGCTGTGGGATATCCGTTGGCAATCCCTCGGAAAGTGAAACAGGCCACGTGATCTGGAAGCGTTACTCCTGAGAGAATCCTCCCAAGACCTGAAAGCAGAGGCTGCAGCAGGTGTCTGCAGCATCAACAAATGCAGGCTGAACAAACCTTGTGACCAGATGCCCCATTCAGTGATTGGATTCAGCCATTGGAAGAAATGAAATATTGACACATGCCACGACGGAGACAGACCTTGAAGACATCACGCTGAGTGAAATAAGCCAGATATAGATTCTCAGGCTTGGAAAATTCACAGGCACAGAGTAGACATCAGCAGCAGCTGACGCAATGGGCGGGGGTGACTGTTTAATGGGTGCAGAATTTACGTGGGGACAATGGAAACATTCTGGAAAGGGTTCAAGTAATACATGTTACAATATATATGCTTTACTGCAATTAAAAATTGATTAAAAATCAAGCCAACAGGCCCGACTAGGAAACAACCACGATGCCAATGCTGCAGCAGAAAGACGTGGAGGCAGACACCGGAAGAGCCAGGGTGAAGGGTGGGTGCCGTGGAAGGGACGGTGGCAGCAATTAAGAGAAGGAAGGAGTGAAGGGAAAGGGTGGCTCTTGAGACGGTACAGAAAGCCCAGGGATCCGTCCCTCAGGGACATGGCCCTTTGCCACCACCCCACCCCAATCAGGCAGAAAAGGGCTGGCTGCTTTTGCTCCATGGCAGCGTGCCTGGAGCCTGGGACAAGATCATCTCCCTGGGGCAGGAGAAGTGTCCATTTCTAGTTTATTTATGTGTTTTATCCCCAGAGTGGGATAAACGACTGTGAAACTGACCTGATATTTATGTCCACTTTAACACCCGAGCTTGATATGAGAGCTTTCCCAGTGAACTGCGCCCTTAGAGCCATTTGCTTTAGTGGAGGGGAGACTAGGGGGACGCGTCCTCCTGATTACGTCCTCACGTCTGAATAATTTCTGAGACCTCTCAAAGTGCAAAAAATGGGTTCTTCAACGTTACATGAATACCCAAGGATGGGGAAAATGATTCCAGTCCCCCTAAATGCTTCATGCTGACCTGCCTGCCCCGCTTTGCATGCCCGTTGGGTCCATTCTCTCTTCCTGCACCTTACGGAGAAAGTGGTGCAGTTACACGTAGTCCTCACGTACACGTCTGTCCGTTCCTGAAGGTCAAAGTGTTAGGCGGCTTGGCGGAGTAAGGTGTAGGCAGGGAAACAGCGGGGCAGCTGCCTGGAGTGTATCAGGATCTGGAACCAGAGGGCCAAGAGTGAAGAACCATCAGATGCTCAAACAGCACACGGAGGCCAGCTCCTAGGAGGTGCGTCACAGCACCGTGTGCCGTGCCCAGGCAGAATCACGCATGCTCAGGGATCAGGCGGGTGAATAGAATTCATTTTCGCCAAATGATTTTGTTTTCCGGTTCCTGAGAAATGACCTGGACAAATCGTCCCTAGTGATCTTTAAAAAAAAACAAAAAAAATTCAGTTGGTGGAGTCTGAGCCCAAGGGCAAGGGAGTTTAAGAGAGAGAAGAAGCTAACTCTGCCAAGTGACTTAGTAAATCTGGGTGTTTTCTGCAAAATCTTAGGAACGCCCGGGAGGAGGTTGAGGAGTGAGGGCTGGCTGTAACAAGAGTAAGGAGTCCTGGCTTTGCAAAGGTTCTGAACCGGGTTGAGGAGACTATCTTCTCATTGCCACCATGCCTCCTAGCTGTCACCAACGCCCACATCTTTTCGCGTGTAAAGGGAGACCCCAAACAATTTCATACTTTGTCAGGGCTGCGGAGCTGGGTAGAAGGAGCCGGAGATGGTGACCCAGGTGTTCTGACAGGCTGTGAAGTTCCTTGGTACTTTCTAGTGTGCTTGCCCTTGGGTTTGGCCCCATTCTAGATTCTGGGCAAAGGGAATATGTTGGGTGTACTGGGGGTGAGTGGAGGGTGGAGGTGGTTCTTGAAAAAGCTAATGTGCTCAGTGTGGGGCTGGTCCCAATCTGCCATAGGAAGAGGGGACAGAATCGAGGCCAGCCTTTTCTGCAAAGGAGGAATTCCAAGTGTCGGGGCCACAGTTCTGGCTCACAGAATGTCTATTTAGATGTGAAAACTGTTAGAGCTGGGATTGGGGGAGGGTGGTCATGTGACCCTCCCAGGTAGATACCACAAGGGCCAAGCTCGAGGGGAAGGTGTGGTATGGCAGGGGAGGAGCTGCTGAGGCCAGTTGGGCAGGTCAGCTTCAAAACAGGGATCCCTGGGTTCTGCTCTAAGCTTTTTGAATTCTTTATCTTCTTTGGGCCTCAGTTTTCTTAACTGTAAATTGAGTAGAGGAATCCCAAGTTTACTTCTGACGAAGACTCTCTATGTTTTTCCTTGGAAGGAGGAACCCAGAAAGGGCAATTTGAAGACCATTGCTCCATGACAGGCAGGTAGGAAGCCACTAGACGTAGTCATAGGAGGAGACAGAATCCGTGAGCAGTCACTGGCCGTGTACAAGATGAGGTCCGAGCGATAGGCCGGGCTGGTTGGGAAAGGAAGGCGCCTGCTGTAAACACCAGGGAATTCACGGGGAGGATTTGCCCAAGGATCGGCCACAAGTGGATGCTAACTCTAAGCAGGGTCTCCTCTGCACAGCCAGGAGTGGAATGCCTTGGTTTTTTTTTTTTTTTTTTAAAGGGAAATAAATCCAATCGGGTCTTTCATCTTGTTTAGAAATCATAAATTTAACATGTATTGGGGTTAGCAGAGCAGTTCAGGGGCTGTTTGGGGGCATGGGTTCATTAGGCAGAGAGTATTTACGAGGCAGGGTATAAAGGACACCATTCAACACCGCCTGGCCCAGGGCTGTTCTGGCTGCAGCTTCGGGTGATCCTCAGGAGCTTTGGAGTTTCGTCTGTTGAAATATGGTTTAGAAACCAAAAGCTAAATGCTTCTGAAAGCATTTCCCTCCTGCTTTTAGCCTGTTAAATTTCCAACGCTTGGGAATCACGACATAAGTGAGTTTACACACACACACCCAGTGCCTCCCATATCCCGGGATCTACAAGACTCAGGGGCCATGAGGAAAATCAAACGAAGGCTGTTGGGATGGAGGGTGACTCAGACATTTCTGAACGATGACAAGAGGTGGGAATTTCTCTTCTTAGATGAGAAGGCACAGCGTACATCTGCATCTAGAGCGCCGGGTGTCTTTATTGGGGGATATTTGATCTTGGTTTTTGGAAGCCTCTTCATAGTCAATGAGTCCAATTCCATCCTCACCAACTATAATAGACCTGTCCCAGAGTGAAGAGTTAAAAAGAACAGAAGACCGTGGAGTGTGGACTGGTTTCGACAACCCACAGCGCCACAGTCGATGTAAAGACTCATGATGGACCAAAGTGCTGAGACTAAGTCTCAAAGTGCACAGCCTTTATCACGCCCTTCTGTCCCCCCAAAAGCTAAGGGGACATCGCAGAAGAGCAAGCAGAAAGAATGGAAGAACTGGAGGATGGAAAGGAGAGCTATGAAATGTTACCTTCTAGACAGGACAGCTGTCGTACCAGTTGTTCGTATCAGTCTGTGTAAGACTTGCATTAGAGCAAGTCAGCCAGAACTTCAGCATTGATGAGGGAGAAACACGCTAGATCAGTGGTTCTCAGCCTGTGGGTCGCAACTCTCTGAACAAACCTCTACCTCCAAAAACATTTACATTATGATTCATAACAGCAGCAAAATAACAGTTAGGAAGTAGCAACAAAAAATGATTTTATGGTTGGGGGTGAGCACAACATGAAGAGCTGTCTTACAGGACTGCAGCCTTAGTAAGGCTGAGAAGCACGGCTCTAGCTCCTATGGGATGAAGAGCCAATGTTAGGTCAGTAGCCGCTAGGGGAAGAAGACTTATTCTTCTTTGGGGTTTTGGCCAATGGTATGTTGCTCATACCCCAGTAGATTGCTGCACACCCATGCACTACAGGAAGTACTAAGTGGACTTAGTGGGTTATTGGAAGAAAAAGAAAAGGAGGGGAAGAAGTGGGGAGGGAGATGAAGTTTGGAGGTGGGTATGTGGGAAGGGTCCAGGAGAAGCTGGAGGAGGAAATTACAGATGATGGATGTAATCAAATTCACACGCTTTGAAAATTCTCAAAGGATTAAAAACAAAGAAGAAGAAATACCAGCTCACTGGACACTTGGCAAAAGAGAAGGACATGCTTGCTTTGGAAGCATTTGACACATGTATTTCATTTGTTACTCTAAGTCATGTGGTGTTATTGCCATTTCTTCAAGATAAAGACACTGAGGCTCATACTAACTAAGATGCTTTTGATACAGGTCATGGAGTTAGTAAGAGGTGAGATCGTGTCTTTCTAGTTGGAAGATCTATGTTTGTGTTCATTTATTTACTCATTCATCCATTCCACACATGAGTTGAACACTACACATTGAACCTACCACCTCCATGTTGGTCATACAGTATATGCTAAATCACACAAACACTAAAGAGCAAAGTATAACATTATTTGTAATGAGAGTCTGCTTTAAGGAAGGCATGAACTAAAGGAGAAAGAGCCGTGTCAGCTAGAGGGACATGGCATGATGTTTAGGGAGGATTCTTAGCTCGTCTTAGAGCACAGTAAGTCTACAGAAGTGGGAATGGGGAGAGGTAGCAGACTGTGGTGTCCTCAGGGCATGGTGAGGTTGGATGTGAATGGAAAAGGTCCTTTAACTTTGTAAAATCACATGCTTTGGGTTTTATATATGTCAATCTTTCAATTTACAAATATTGGTCAGGGTGGGAGGAGCATCAGTGATCTCGATCCCCATGTTTTTGCACCTTAAGAGTGGCCACCTCTGAGCTCAGAAAAGAGACCATAAACTCACTGCTGGTGATGCTCAGATGCTTCCTAAATCAATACTTCCACCTCCACCCTCCTGCCGTTCCACCCACACAGGTGGGGCTTAAGAGATGTCACAAAAGCAGACCTTTGAGAATGGTACTCAACTTCGTATGGAAAAGCAAAAAACCCAGGATAGCCAAAACAATCCTATACAATAAAAAAACTTATGGAGGCATCACAATTCCTGACTTCAAACTCTACTACAGAGTTACAGTACTGAAAACAGCCTGGTATTGGCATAAGAACAGACAGGAGGACCAATGGAACTGAATAAAAGACCCAGATATCAATCCACACACCTTGGAGAGCATCTGATTTTTGACAAAGAAGCAAAAAAATATCAAATGGAAAAAAGAAAGCATATTTAACAAATGGTGCTGGCATAACTGGATATCAACATGTAGAAGAATGAAAATAAATCCATATCTATCACCATGCACAAAACTCAAGTCCAAATGGCTCAAAGACCTCAACGTAAAGCCAGCCACACTGAACCTTATAGAAGAGAAAGTGGGACGTACACTTGTATGTATTGGCACAGGAGACACTTCCTAAATATAACCCCAGCAGCACAGACACTGAGAGGAAAAATTAATAAATGGGACCTCCTGAAACTGAAAAGTTTCTGTAAAGGACACCCTCAACAAGACAAAATGACAGCCTCAGAATGGGAAAAGATCTTCACTAACCCCACATCAGACAGAGGTCTGATCTCCAAAATATACAAAGAACTCAAGAAATTGGTCATCAAAAGAACACATAATCCAATTAAAAATGGAGTACAGACCTAAACAGAAAACTCTCAACAGAGGAATCTAAGATGGCTGAAAGACACTTAAGGAAATGTTCAACATCCTTAGTCATCAGAGAAATGCAAATCAAAACAACTCTGAGATTCTATCTTACACCTCTAAGAATGGCCAAGATCAAAAACACTGACGAAAACTTATGCTGAAGAGGTTGTGGGGTAAATGGAACACTTCTCCATTGCTGGTGGGAATGTAAGCTGGTACAGCCCCTTTGGATGTCAGTGTGACGATTTCTCAGAAAATTAGGAAACAACCTTCCTCAAGACCCAGTAATACCACTTTTGGGTATATATCCAAAGGATGCTCAATCGTGCCACAAGGTCATGTGCTCAGCTATGTTCATAGCAGCTTTGTTTGTCATAGCCAGAACCTGGGAACAACCTAAATGCCCCTCGACTGAAGAGTGGATAAGGAAAATGTGTTACATTTACACAATGGAGTACTACACAGCAGAAAAAAAATAACGACATCTTGAATTTTGCAGGAAAAGGGATGGAGCTAGAAAACATTATTTTGAGTGAGGTAACCCAGGCCCAGAAAGACAATTATCACATGTACTCACTCATAGGTGGCTTTTAAACATAAAGCAAAGAAAACCGGCCTACAAACCACAATTCCAGAGAACTTAGACAACAATACAGACACTAAGAGAGACTTACATAGATCTAATCTACATGAGAAGTAGAAAAAGACAAGATCTCCTGAGTAAATTGGGAGCATGGGGATCTTGGGGAGGGTTGAAGTGGGGAGGGGCAAGGCAGGGAGGGGAGCAGAGAAAAATGTAGAGCTCAATAAAAATCAATAAAATAAATTAAAAAAAAAAACTTGTTCAAAAGACTCCTTTTCAGGAGCCAAGCCTTTTTTGCCCCTGGGGAAAAACTAACACACTGGTAGGCTAGTGCTTGCTTGAAGCACTTTCCTCTGTAGTGCAGGTGACCAGGTATTTAACTCAGTTTCTCAGAAGCTGCAATGAACTTGAGGAGATTCTGGGGAGGCTGGCATCCATGGCCCTCCTTCCTCTGCCCTGGCCCAGCAGTGTGTGGCTGGAGGAGTGCCTGGGGCTTTGATGGTGGTTGGGAGTTGGAGCTGTGAAGTCCCAGAAGAACGTGGTGTCTCATGGTGGTGTGCCACACCTTAGCCTCACGGGTAGCAGACTGGAGCTCCCTAGGAGGATTCTATCGCCACTACCCTGTCTTTTGTCACCAGCAGGGACGAATGGAGAATGTTCCTCCAGAGACCTGCATGGGTGTCCAGGCTTATCTCTTGGGGCCCATTAATTTGGTTGCCTGGGACTCCAGTGACCAATTCACGTGTGGTGGGCTGAGCTCTAGATGAGAAAGGAACGCCAGGCCCTAGTGGGTTGCTGTGTAGATCAGCATCTCTTCTTAAGGCTTCTCCAGCTCTGCTTCTTCCTCATTTACCATATGGCCTGCTGCACTAGATGGTCTCCAAGCTCCTCCCACTCAGGTGACCAGAAGCCTAAACTGTAAATTCTGTCCTCATGGGGAAGGAGAAGTGTGGTGTTCCAGAAACTCTGATAGCTGACCTAACCTGTCCTCATCTTGGTCCTCTGTGTGAGGATGTCCATGGTTCCCTTGTCCTGGTGACAGGTCCCTGTTGTTTTGTATAAAATAATCCATGGTTGGTGCTGTCTATGAAATTTCTGTCAATCTCTGGGGACTGGCCAAGCTGGTCTGCATTGTACGGAGGGGTTTCCTAGGCCAACTGGGAAGTGGTGGGCACCCTCAGGGTGATGCACCCTGAGATAGTGGCAAGCTGCTGCTCAATCAGAACAAATGAAGGTATAGGTAAGAATCTAAAGCATCTAGAAAGTTCTGATGTCTTTTGCTAATTATCCTGTTTCCCCAGAAGTCTGTTAGCAAATTACTGAAGTCTGAATGATGAAATGCTTTCTTCCCTTGGTCCTGGTCTTCTGTGACTTCCTGTCCCAGGGGCTGGTGTGAAGCCTGTTTTGCTTCACACCACATTGGCCCCCAAACCAAACTCTTCTTCCCTGGCATCCTGCTCTAGCATTCTCCTGCCCTAGGTGTTGCAGATGGAGCCAAGTGGGCAGGCTTTGCCAGGGTTCTGCAGACCCTCCCAACCCTTCCCCTCACTAGAACAAGGAGCCCCTCCCAGGCCTCTGCTCTGACTGGGCTCCTGCATGAGAAAAGCTTAACCACAGCAATGGTGGGAGCTTTAGCAGGTGGGCAAGGCAGTTCTGGGCCTGGGAGTCGAAGACACCCTGGTTTAGATGACCTATCTAGAAGGTTCCTGGGTGGCTCTGGTATTGGGAAAAGCTCACTGCCAATGCTGCTTGTCAGGGACGTGTGGTCGCCTCTTACTGATTCCTGTGGGGTTTTGAACTCTACCCTTTCTGCTGAGCCTCTTTTGAACTGATGGACGGTGTGAACGGTGCTTCAGGTCTGCTCTCTGGGTCTCATTCTGCTTTATCCTCACCTCCGCCCATGAGGGGATCTCTGTGTCCTCTGAGTGGGTACGGGAGAGAAATGCCGGCCTGTGTCCTCCACATGCATGTGTGACGCACACATCTGCACACACTAGGTAAATGTCAAAATGCAAACGAGCACAAAACCGGGATATAGAGGTGCCACTTCATAATTCCTAAAATGTATGTAAACCGTACAATTTATACACACGTATTTTTTTTTATTGTAACATTTAACTTCTTGTCCATCTGATCCATAAGGGTAGGTCCTGGCTTAATTTGCATCTCCCTGAACCCCTGGATGGTTGTGTGGAATAGAGCTCCCCTGGCTTCCTTAGCCTACATGGACCCGTATAACTGGAAATACAGCTGTCCAGTGTGAGGAAGAACACTCCAAATTGTGGCTGAAAGCAGAACCTGTTGGCCTCTTTAAGCGCTCCCCTTGAAGGTGCTACCCCAGGGAAGGCCATGTGTGATGCTGACTCTGATTTCTTTCTTGGAGACACAGACCACTGCAGAGGCTGGGGTAGCCCTTCCCTCGCTCTCATTGCCGTTCCCCCACCGTCGTTTTGAGTATTTGTTTTAAAAGAATATTTTACTTTATTTAGCTTATGAAAGTGAGATGGCATCATTTAAAGGTTGAAACAGTCACGTCGTTCTTTCGGGTCATGTTACCATGTAACAAAGTGGGGTGACTTCTCCTAATTAGAAATGGTAGTTTTGCGTCTTCCCTTGACCCTCCTGCCACGGAGAGAGGGTCCCTGCCTCAGAAGTGTCTCGTGTCTCTTCTCTTTGCTGTAGCCTGACTCACTCCTCTTTGGGTACGCGTTTAGAAAGAATTTCAGTGCCCCGACTGGAGATCCCCCAGTGAGAGCGCCCGGCCCCTAGGAGGGGGCCTTCCCATTTTGGAGAAGCTGCCTAGAGAGGAACAGATCCAGATATGGTGAGAGTTTGATTGTCAAGTTTCAAGCTTATTATCATGCAAATGTTTTCATTTCCCCCTCTTACTCCACCCAACCCCCTCCTACCACCAGGATAAAATGACATCGGGGATGCTGGGAATTTCAGCAGCCTTTCAGGAAAGCCGAACAAGTCTTCCTCAGGCAGGGGTCACAGGGTTCCTCAGGCGGCCCTTTTGGGGGAGCTTGAGGAGCTGTTCCTTTAAACAAGATGTCAGCTTATCTCACACTTTTAAACTCCTCTTGCTTTCAAAGTTGAGTGTTTATCTCTTTGGGACTAGGAATTGGCACAAGCTTTCAGGGAAGCAATTTGGCAACATGCATTAGGAGCCTTGAAGCAACGTTAACTTCTATGACCCAGTGGTCCCACTTCTAGCAGTGAATCTTAAGAAAACAGTCAGAGATGTGATCACAGATCTTCGCACGAGAGGGCTCATCATAGATTTAGGAGAAGGAGCCCCAGAATGAGCCCCCAGGAAGCAGCCCTAGTACTAGACAGGTAGGACTGAGTCTGTCTGCTCAGCAATGGAATATTATGCAGCCGTTAATATAAGAAGTTTCAAAAAGTGTAACAACACAGGGAAATGATCATAATAAAGGGTTCAGTGAGAAAAAGAACACAAATAGACATTTTAATTTGATTAGATAGTTGATTTAGAATCATACACAAATGACAAGAATAAATAAACACAGCAAAAAAAAAAAGTATGTCTAACCCCAGCTGTGACAGTTTCTAATGGTTTACCACTGGGCAAGTGACTTAAATTTGGTGAGTTATTCTCAGGACGATGGTTAGGATATAAGAGAATGGTCACAAGACTGCTGGCACACGCTGCTCAATAAAAGACTCTTATTACTATTATTAGTTGGGGTTTATCATTGAGAGAAGCCAAGGAAGAAGAGGAGTTTCATGGAGTTAGCCTCCCTGTGACCACCGGCTGCCTTCCCAATGTTGCCTACATGCTGGTTTTGGTGAGGAGGTCCTACTATGAGCAAAACCATGAAGTCCAACTCATGGAAGGGATACAGTGTTCAGGACAGTAGACTTGCTACTTAGAGGAGGCCATTGTAACATCTAGGAATGAGACTTGCTGGCTGGGCCCCAAATAAGGCATGCTCTAACCCTGTGGGTGCCTTACAATTTACAGCCCCAAGGCGTAGGAGATGTTGATCCTCTGTGGAGTAACCTATAAGGTTTTATCTGTTGAATAGTAAGCACTATTAGTTATTTATGACTGCAGGTCAAAGCACCCCCAAACGCAGCAGTTGGGCCAGCTCGTTCTTCATCTCACGGTCTTGGTGGGGAAAAAGCCCATGTGCCCAGGTGTAGTTCAGCTGGAAGACGAGGGAGGACTTCTCATAGCCTGGCATCCCAGTGATGGTCAGAGCTGCCGCCTCTGGAAGCTTAGCCTGATGGGTCCTCTTCCAGGCTGATGAAGTGGCTCCTGGCAGAATCCAATTCCTTCTTGTAGGGTGGAGGGACTCGGACCTCCAGTGGCTCAGCTTCAGCGCCTGTGTGTTGGCTTCTGTGGAGTGCTGGCAATGATATGGTACTGGCTTGGCGGGGGCGATGAGGGGGGATCCTTCTGCTGTACCGGGATCCTCTGACCGATATCCAGGCACACACTCTTCTCCTCATCCACACACTCTTTTCCTCAGAAGCAAAGCACTGGAACCGTCTCACTGCTGAAGGGCCCCGAGGCCAGAACGCGGGGCCATGTCAGAAGGGGGAGGAGACTGAGGCCCTTCTGTTCTCCACGGAAGGAACTACGCATCAGGGCCCTGGTCTGTCGTGCTATCACGGTGACAGAACTATCCAACACTATCAGCAAGCTAAAGGGAGGCACGTGGAAAAATTATTGAGCATTTGAGGATCATTGTACAATCAAAAAAATCCTTGAATATCTACAACAATTTATGATATTCTAGGACAGAGGAACATTCTAGAGACAGATAGGAAAATGTGGTGTTAATTAGAAAAATATTCAGAGGCTCCATTACCTTCAAATGCCATCTACAGTTTCCACAGAGGAGGCCCCAGAAAAAGAGTTCTTAGGCCATTCAGGGTAAGAGCAATGATTAATTCCAAGCTGTTAATGGCATTTTATTATGCATATATTCCAGCCACCCAGCCGTGGAGAAAGTGCGGCTCCGCCTCCTCCCCCATTCACTCTGGACACTTGATTTGCATAGAAATGTGGGGCTGTCCCTGGGGACCGGACTGTAAGTTCTGCTGGGGGAGAGTGTGGGAGGATGTGGGAGGGAGGTCCAGGACCCATTAGTGACAGGTATTACTATAATGTCATTGTGCTTAGAAAAACAATGGAATTGCCTTAATTTAGTAATTAAACTGCTTCTAGCAGAAGAGGTAAGCGGTTTCTACATCACTTCCAGGCATCCTGGATTTGGGCCTTTCCAGCATGCGAGCCCTGTCTTGCCTCCTTAAGACAGAGGGTCTTTTCTGTGTATAGAAAACCTGGTCAAAAAAGATCTTTGGGAACAAGATGGGCTTGATCTGCCCCAAGTCTAAAGAAAGTCCCTGCTGACGTCAAGGGAAGACTTTGGGCTCAAGTCTCCTAAGCCTTGGTGATGTCAGGCTTGTAGGGTATTCAGATGCCAGGTGTCTAGGCAGCCAGTGAGGAGGAAGGTCAGTAGTGCTTTGGGACCCTCTCAGAAGGGGTGGTCAGGATCCTGATAAGACAAACCTGGAAAAGGGAGTGCTGTCATAGGCCCAATGCCTATGCATGGCAGGGGTTCCCCAAAGCTGAACTTAAGCCTCTGGGGTCCCTTTTCTGGAAACAGGATGAAGTAGAGATAACTGCAGAGAGTTGGAGTCCACTCCCATGCCCACAGAAGACCCCCAGCACATTCACTTGGAGAGGGTTGGTCTTTCCCATCAGGAGGAAGGGAGTTGAACTCTCCAAGAAAGGGAGAAGTTGGCTGGGAGGTCCGAGACCAGTTTTTGTGGCCAAGTTATTGAGTTTGGTTCTATGAAGCAAAGGGGTTTTGTTGTTGAATGGGGAAAGACATACACAGCCTGGAACAGCCTGAATCCAGCAGGTGCCTTGGGAGAACTGTGGGCTTTTTTTTTAGCCTGGATTGTGCTACTAACTCTCTACAGATCTCTTTGACCTCTGCCTCCTGTTTTGAGTTTTGTTGAAGCATTCTAGATCCTTCTAGAAGCTACCATCATGAAGAAACAAAGTCAGCTTCCTTCCCCCTTTTTAGTGATGGGCCAATGGATCCCACCTGCCAGGTTCTCCTAGCTTATCAAATGCGCAAGTTCTCATGGCCTTGGGACAGTCTCTGCTGCCAGACACGGTGATTATGGCCATGAAGGAAAGTGGCCTTCACTCCTGGGCTTTGAGGTTTTCAGCCATTGCCTGACTTTGTCACATGACTCCCACCCTTCTGGGCCTTTTGTCCAGCTCTTGCTTCTGGTCTCAACCTCCTTGGGCTGCCTTACAGCGACTTCTGTGCAGAATAGTGTGCTCAGGAGGCATAGGGGATTGCGACTCAGTCTTCCAGGCACCTGTTGAGTTCGTGTTCATCTGATTAAAGGTCCCTGGGCTTTTTGATGACACTGATGAACTGGTTCTCAAACTCATATGGGGACGAAAACACCTAAAACAGCCAGAGCAACTGGGAAAATAAATCCAAGTTTAACTCGTGCCTCCGAGTTCAAGATGTGAAGTTCTGTTGTAAAGGCTGTGGTGCTTGTCTGAAGTGGACATGGGACGGATGGAGCCGAGGGGTTAGAGGGTGACCGTGTGCCAATCATCGGCTGACTTCCGAGAAGGAGGACGGACAAGACATCTTTTCATCAAATGAACAAGAATGACTTGAACTCACGTACATACAGAAATTGTACTCCATGTCAGGGAAACTTTTTGTGGAGGGCACTGCCAACTGACTAAGCATCAGCTGGTGACTGGACAGACTGTGGCATATCATATGCTGGAGAACCGCTTAGCATTCCAGGAGTAACAAGCACGGAGGCACTGCACACACGTAACACTTAGGATTGAGTCCCAAAGACAACGTTCCAAGGGGAAAGGCCAAGGCGAGAAACACAGTCAATGACCCCACCTAAATGTAAGTTCTAAAAAAGGCAAAACGACACACTTTAGTGACTACCGAGAGTCAGGGGGTGTGGCTAGGCCGGAGGACCCAGCGGTCTTCTATTTTCATCCAGCATGGTGGGTGCCCAATGTGAGCCACCCGGTGAACAGCACACCTAAAATCGATGAGGTGTTTTTGTATAATCCACCTTAGCAACGCTGACTAAGAAAAAAAAGTGGGAGAACATACATTTGCACAGAATGCCCAAACAATTAAAAGGTGAACCCTGGCATCCCCCAAATCTACACAGAATGATCACAGATGGGTGGAAAGGCCAGGCTGTGGGGATGCCACCTGGGCCCCCTGGCAGGGCTGATGTGGTCCCAGGCTGCGGCCCGGGGCGTTCCGTGGTGGTTTTGACCAGCACCTTTACAGTAAGCTGTAGGGAAGTGTGGAACCCTCGAGTGTGACAGGGCTTTCGGCCTGTGTTCCCCCTTCCTCCCCGTGGGTCACTTTCATCAGAACAGGAAAACGAAACAGGCTCCCCCCCCCCCAGTGATTTATGGGAGGGCTTGTGTTTTGGGGATGTGATACCGCAATTGGCGCTGTGGGGCCAGGACATCTGTTTCCAGGGAGGTGAGTGCTTCCCACAGGGGATCGGTCACCCTCTCTGAGGGGATTCGTCTTGTCTTGGCTGCCATTAAGCAAACAGAGCCTTCTAGGGCCAAGAGGGCTCCCCAGTGCAGGAAGATGCCTCTTTGGGTCCACTCAGCCCTCAGAGGGAGACCTGGCACGCTGTAGGCTGGAGAGTTCATTGTTGGTCGGCCATCACTCCCTAACTGTTACACTGTTGCCACTGACAGGCATAACCTTCAGTTATGCTATGTGTCCCCACCTGGACTGTGGATTTGAACTACTTCCTGGATGCCTTTACTGCATGTGCATTGTGGCCCATATCCAGCTCACTTCCAGCCTTGCCTCTCCAGGAGCCCTGAAGACACAAGGGTAGACTCCCACAGGGCCTTGGCAAGCCTCTGCTCAGCTACTTACTCCATAGGTGGCAAAACTGAGGGTGGCTTGTTACAGGAAGACACTTGCCAGTGTCACTTGGTCTATACACCTAGCAAGAAGTCACCCAACCTATATTTCATTTATTCGTGACTGTACATGGCCTGGAACAGAACTTGGCTGAGGTGTATCTTGGCAGCTCTTCCTTCCTCTTCCCACCTGCCTGGTTGAGGAAAATCCAGTCCTCATTTGGTTCTCAGTGGAGACTCAAGACAAGCCACACCTTATTTTATTTATTATTAATTTTTGCCCACTTCCTCCCACTCTTAAAAGGAAGTACAAGTTCTCAGGTTTCTTTTGTGGAGGATATTTTTCTAGGGTACCTGGTTGGGTCGGAAGGATTTTGGAGAGTCTTGAGCCCTACCTGACTCTGTCACCACGGTGCCCACTAATCTCTTCCAACCTCAGGCCCTGTCCACAGGGTGGGTGAGGCTGCCAGCTCCACCCCACAGCCTCCCGCAACTGATAAACCTCGTGAGCCTATGATGCAAGACCGTGTGAGTGTGTAAGCGCCTCCCCCGCCTCGGATGCCATCAAAGACTCATTGTATAAGTAAAATTAAAATGTATTAACTTGCCTTCCAGATGCCCCCTGATAGCAAGTTTAATTACTCTGGACATAATTAAATGAGTTTAAGAGATTAGAAATATAACAGGGTAGGTAAAGAGCATAAATTTACGGGGAAAAGGAAAAATTTAATTCTGGAATCTTTTGTCAGTTGCTAGCTAGCTAGGTAGACTGCTGGGGACCAGAAGAAGGGTGGGAGGACTTACTAGGGTAGAGGGTTTAGAGGGGTGAACCAGGTAGGGTGTGTGTTTCTTGGTCCATCTGGTAACATGCAGTCCCCTACCTGGGCAGGTCTCTCACAGGGTGAGCGAGTTTTGGTTGGGCACACTGACTAGGGAACTCTTTAAATTCAGGGCAAGTTGAGGTTGAACTGACCTGGAGGACCAGAGAAACAAGCAGTTTCTAGGAGGTCATTTCAGTTGCTGAGGACACTGAGCATGGGCGGATTTCATTGACAGTCCCAGGGTAAGCCAGTCCCAAGAGGGAGAGACTATAGGGAAGTGTTTGGAAGTCCCAGGACAGAGGCGGGAGAGAAGTGGTGGGCTCTCCATGTAGTTTTCTGCTCATCTCCTGCCCAAACTCCAGCTTCTGCAGCACCTCCCCAGAGGAAGCCCAGGACCCTTCATCTATCTGGCACATCTGGCTCTGCACATCCCCTTTAAACCCTCCCCAACCACTTAGTGTGTGCAGTGATACACACCCATCTCCACTCCTGAGACACAGACCCACTACTCACACACATTCGCATATTCCTACAAACTCACACCCACGGGCAAATACATCCGTACACAGGTCTACACGCTTGCACACATATGCATCCACCCCCTCACATGCATGTACTTAACTTGCAGCTAGGCACATATGAGGCTCACTCACTCAAACACGTGCACACACAGATACACACAAGTAGATGTTCAGCCCTGAATGGTGAGCATTTTGGGGAAGGACCCTCTTCGGGGCTAACTTTCCAGCAGGTCTTCTCCAGAACCCACTGCTCCGCAGGAGGGTGTCTTGTCTCTGAGAAAGTCTGTTGTGGTCTGTTAGATTGTTCAGCAGCGCAGGGCAAGCGGAAGGAAGAATTGTTTTCCTGGCGGTTTAGGGTTACACTCTTAGAAGGCTGCAGACAGATTCGGCCCGCTTTCTCCAGCTCTGGGCTTATTTTAAACAGGCTAGCTCTCGATAAGATTCCATATTTTTTTTTGAAAGTGAAAACAAACAAAACAAAACAAAAAAGTACCAGGACACCTCAGGAAGAAGAAAAAGGGAGGGCCAGAGCGAGCAGGGGAGATAAAATGGGAAGTCCCTGGAGCTTGCTTGCTTGGGCTGGGGTGGGGGCTGGGACTGCCAGGCACTATAATGGTGTTTAGAAATCGAGTCTGTGTTATGTCTAGCGGTCCTAGTATTTTGTGTTACTCTGACCCCGGCATTGTATCACTTCAATGCAGTCAGAGTGTGTGAACGCTCGGCTCTGGCCAGAGGAAGGTATTTGTATTCAAGCCAAATCTACATTTCAGATTTGAAATGGGGGCTAGGGTGGGGGGAGAAGGACAGATGGGGGTGGGCCTGGAAAGGGCAAAGGTCAGTGTTCACAGGTCTGAGACCATGTTTAATATCACATGACACCTTTGTCAAACAGTGTGTCACCCCTCCCCCAGACATGCAGGCTGTCTGGGCTTCTATGCCTAAGGGACCTTCCTTTGCAGTCGGCTTCCCACCCGAACTCACAGACTTGCTTTTTATAAACCAGAAGAAGCGAACGAAATTTGACCTGCTCCATATTTTTCAAATGTGGTGGCATGAGAAGCCCCAGAGAGTCATGTGCTCCCTTTCCTCCCCCAGGCCAGCCTGTCTGCAGCCCACCCCCCCCCTTGGGTGCAGTGTCTCTCTGAGGCTTTAGGACTGACAGGAGGCGGGCGGGGAGGGGAATGGAACCGTGTTAGATTTCAACTGTGCCCTTGAAGGTGTGATCCGGGGCTGTAGCACAGGGTCCAGTCGTCACCAGAAATCTCAAAGGACAGAAGCAGAACCCCAAGGTCAGATGCATCCAGAAGGGCTTAGGGTGCAGCATCAGGGCTGCTGGTTTCAGGCGGTCTGTAGCCGTGTGGTAAGGGTCAGGGAGCTCTGACAGCTGGTTTGTCCTCTGTGGAGCAGACTGTGTCTCTTCTTTGGTCAACGAAGCCTGATAATCTATGTTCACATAAACCTGGGAGGCATCTGTCCCATTCACCGCAGTGCTGCAGGAGTCCCATGGCTCTGGGAAGACCTTAGTTATGTAGGTGCTGCAATGTAGCTCAAGGAGGGCCGCATGCATGCAGAGCGCAGACATGCATGCAGAGCGCAGACATGCATGCAGAGCGCAGACATGCATGCAGAGCCGGCAGGGATGAAGGACTCCCAGGGAACAGTGCTTCCCTAGGCTTTGCTTAGAGATTCAGAGATTACTGGGGTTGGCCATAGGGGGACACTTCCACGAGAGCACCCAGTCATCCCAAGCAGTCAACTTGGTTCAGATGCCTAGGGCTCTTGGATAATGGGCCTCCTCTCCTCCTTCTGGCCTTTGTCTGACCTTAATCTTTGCTATCCTGAAACCGGGACAGCACTGACTCCTATGAAAAGCTGTATAGTCACCAAATGAGTTGTTCCAGGCAAGGTTCCGCGCCTGGAAGAGGCTTTCAGGAAATTCGAGTCACCATTTATTTGGTGGGATTCATAGCTAGCCCTTACTGGCAAGTGCGAGAGGCAGTTTGTCTGTACGTCTCGGGGAGGTGTGTGCAGATGCAAGCTGGGTCTGAGAAAGTATATTCGTAAGAGATAAAGAGACAATCTCAGAAATGAGCTTTGAATTCCTCCATCAGCCCACGCTTCTGACCAAATCAAGTATTCTCCGGTTCTAGGGAGCTGCAGATTATCCAACCCTTTGTGCACCACGGTGAAAACACTTCGTCCAGAAAGCAGGCGGGGTCCCTAGGATGGGCATGAGTGCTCATTGCCCCATTTAGACCAGCTGCTGCTTTGAACAACGTCTTTAAATAGATCAAGGTCAATTATACCTGCTTGATGAGCTGCTTGGATAATAAAACAAGAGGTTAGGCGTGAGCTGGAAGACTGGGCAGGCACGCCGCAGAGAAAAGCACCAGCCTAGGACTGGTGGCCTAGACCATCTGCCCCGAGCCAGCTTCCAGGTGCACACACTGCTCTTTAAAATAAGTGTAATCTTCGCAACATCTGGAAACATCCAGAACTCCATACAGCAGAGTCTGTCACCTTTGCCCGTAAAACAATTGAGTTCCTATCTGTGGAAACTGTCTGCTCACTGCTTGATTTGAAGAGATCGGAGCCTAGGAAACAGCAGGAAGCACATAGAGGTGTGACATGGCAGAGAAGCAAGGACTGAGCTTCATTTCTGGTGAAAGACGTCTTGGGTAGTTAGGGCTCCTCCCCCCTGGCACCTCAGTTCTGAGGTCTGTGAGGTGGGTTAACTGTACCTGCTATTAATATGTCTTAAAGCTTACCTTGCTATGCACCCCGAAATGGATAAGAAAGAGACATTGCTGGTCGCCTTAACTTTTGAGACTTTCTAGAAGGCAAGCCATACTTTACATGGCCAATTAACCTGAGGTCGGAACTCGGCACACCACCCAGATGTTACCTGCTGGATGGAATGTGGTGGTATCTTCAGAGGTAGTCACATGATGGTCAGTAGAAGTCACAAAACTTAGGTTGAGCTAGTGTAGGGTCTGTTGTCTGCAGCTCAGGGCCACATCCATTTTACACTCATATAAAGCATTAATTTCCCTTGTAGGTATATATTGTATGTTGACCACATTCCACCCTGTCCTATGCCAGTCTACTGTCCCTTCCATCCATTAACCCCTTTGTTCTTTTAGACAAATTTACTTACATTTTCACTTAGTATATATGTACTTGATTTTATGTAACCATATAAAACATAGGAACTGAAAATGAGAGACAAAGTATGACGCTTGTCTGTCTGTGGCTGACGGAATTCGCTCAATATGATTATCTATAGTAGCCTCAATTTTTTTCCCCAAGCGAAATAACTTCATTCTTCTTTAGGGCTGAAAAGAATTTCATTGTGAACACATAGCACAGTTTCTTCACCCATTCCTCTGTTGCTGGACACCTAGCCTGGGTCTGTAACTTAGCTGTTGTGCACAGTAAACCTTGATATGCAGTGTCTCTGTGAGATGTGTGCATTTGCACACGTGGAGGCAAGCCTGTGCCACAGTGAATATGTGGAGTTCAGAGGACAGTTTGTGGGAGTCAGTTCTCTCCTCCTAGTATGTGGGTTCCAGGGATCTTGCTCAAGTCATCAGACTTGCTAGCATGTATCCTTACCTGCTGAGCCACCCCACAGGCCTCCTGAGAGCTTTTGAGGGTACCTCTGTTGTCTACAGTTGTGACTGCTTTCAATGATAGGGTCTCATACTGTGACAGAGGCAGGCCCTTGAAGCCAGAAGTATGCCCTCTCCTGCCCCTCAAAGGAAAGGTCTGTTAGCCACTGGTGCAGCGTTTAAACGTGCTATCACTTAAGTTTCCCTAGACTGTGTAGCTTCTCCATTTTTAAAAACATGTTTTACTTACAAATTTCTATTTATGTCTCTGGGGGCAGATAATACTGGTTCTGGGCTCAGTGGAGAAATAAATATCATATTGTTTGCGTCTTTGGGAATTTCCTCTCTTCAAGAGAAAGGAGCAAATTGACCATCCACTTATGCTATTGCCTTTGCCTTTTGTGACAACCCAGTGTATAAGGTGCTTTCTACAGAGAAACCGACTTCTGGAGAGGTCAGGTAACTCAGTCAAGATCATATAGCTAGTGTAGCATGAACTCAGGATTTCCATCCAAATCTTACTAAAATTTCAGGTTCTTCCCACCAGATGTTGCTGCTTCCATGCCTTTTGGCACCCTCTCCTAAATTAGCTAAAGGGCCAGATCTAGATCTCTTCTAAGTCCTGAAAGCGTGGACGAAGGCCAGGGAACCACTTCTTGGGAGTATTCGATCATCTCCGCTCTGAATGTGGAGTGAGAGCCTTTTGACCTGGGGGAGGGGTTTTGAGCTATCACCCAGAGTGTTAAGAGGAATATTTTGGATGTGAGAAATGGCTCTGTGGACTAAGATGTCCCTGTGCTTGCTGGCATGCTGTCAAGGTTTTTGGTGGCTCTGGTCTTTGTAGGCAGTGGGAAAGGGCTGGATTCTAGAGCCAGCCAGGGCATAAGAGGGTGTGCGCATGTGTGTGCGTGTGTGAGGGTGTGCGCATGTGTGTGTGTGTGTGTGTGTGTGCGTGTGCGAGTGTAAGCTGAGCTTGTGAAATGGAGCAAGCATGGAGGAGAGTGATGGGTCTAGTAAAAGGATAAAGGGCCAAGGGTAATTGCAGGGCTATCTTCTGATGGAAAAAGACTATTTCTTGTGCCCTGGGTTCGGGTAGGACAGCTCAGGGTAACTGCATTTTACTGGGTAATGGTAATCATATTAAAAAACATAAATTTACAAAGCAAAACAGAAAGGACCAATGACTCCACTCTGGGCTGCAGATCCGACCAGTACACAAAGCTAGTCATTTGAAGGCTGGATGCTCCTTGGCTTATCAAGGGCTAATAAATAATAAATACCAATTAAATCAAAGATGTGCACACTGTCCCCTTCTAATTCCAGGTAGTTTTGAAAGTGGACTTTGTCATAATGAAGGCCTCGAGCTGAGGCTCTCCCTCTGTGCCAGGTGGAAAGGGACCCTGGGGAGCTTCCTTCAGGCTTCCTGAGCTGCTGTGGGCTTGAGTAATCTGGTTGTGGAGAGGGAGGGGTGGATGAGTCTGGGGTAGGGACTGGGTACTGAGGTTGCTCTGCTGTGCAGGTGGGAGGCTCTGGAGCAGACAGACAGACATTTGTGGGGCATCACCATTCAAGCTGGCGGATCCTTCTGGTCCGTGTAGACTAGGTCTCTCTCCATTCAGCAGAGAGAAACTTCACCAGTAAGCATGGCTACTATAACAGGATTGGTAATTCACTTTGCACTGGGGGCCCAAATCACCCACGTGAAAAGCCAGCATTGTCCCCGGAGCCTACAGGACTAAGGGTTCTTCCCTTACTTCCGGTACAGGTAGGATCTCAGCTGTGCTGCCACAGTTAGGCTAGGGTCTAGCTCAGTCTGTAAGGGCCTGTTGTTGGGGGGTCACACATCTGCCCACAGATCGCCAGGGACCCTGGAACTGTTAAACACACAGGGGCCTCTCCTCAGTGGAGGAGGTGAGATACTTGCTATCCCACCCAGAAAACTGGGAGCGGATATTGTTGATGACCTTTTGCTCTCTGTGGTGTCAGGCCTCACCCACCTCTTGCTATAGAGGCAGACTTCATTGCCCAAGCTCCCCAGAATGCTTATCCTAGACTCTCCCTGGTTCCCAGTTTACAGAACCAATCATTATGGGGGTGGGGGTGTCCCGTGTACCTCACGGCCTGTTGACCTCTATGCCATCTTGGTCAGAGACCACATCAGATCCTAGGCCCTTTAGCTATAGAACCTGTCTTCATGGTCACATGTTCTTTGTCAAGAGTCTGTGTAGTCACACCTTAAGCGTAGTTGTGCGCCTGGAATCGGAATGATTATTGCCTGGAAATTTCCTCCCAAATTGTACTGTGTTTTAAATAACAGAACAATGAACCATGGGAGGCATTAGACTCCTGATGTCTGACCCAGGATTCCAAGTCAATCTGAACTGAGTTTTCCCTCTCATCTCTCAAGGGTTCGCTTCCTCGCCTGGACACGCCAGCAGGGTCTTCCCCCCCACCCCCCAGTCTGCTGCAGGATGCCTTAGGTCAGTGGTTTTGCACAAATCTGGGTCGCCGAGAAGGCAGCTGCTGCGACGGTGTCCTCCTGATAGAGATGTGAGCCAGACTTCACTGAAAGGAGAGGCCAGAGGTGCAGGCGGAGTCAGTGGACACGGGATGGGACAGCACGGAGAGTCTTAGACAAAGGGGGGTTTTGTGGTGGGGCTGGGGCGGGCAGACTGGAACTTGGGCCTCTGAGTTCAGGAAATGTCATTTTCTTTCCTTAAAGAAGAAAGCCCTGACCCTCCCATGCATGCCAAGAAAAAAATCCAGCAGTTCATGGTCCTGTTTATTCTCAGACAGGGAGGGGATGGCCTTTTTCAGAGGTGTCCGACTGTGCAGTCCAGCCAGCCTGACATCTGTAGGAGTGCAGGGCTTGGATGTTTAGTCTGAGAGAGACCCCAGGCCCCAGCGTGCTCAGCTCCTCATAGCTTTGCCTTAGCACTGACCCCACTCCCTCTTGAGCAATGGAATCCTGTGGGCTTTACCAGAAGGAAGCTATTCTAGCAGCCCCTGAAGTGCAGCCCACCCCCCTCCTCTCCCCCATCCTGCCCTAGGACAGCCATAGAAGTCTTAGGAAGCTTCACCCTGCAGACCCACGGCTGTGGTCAGAATCTGCCTTCTGTTCCAACATGCTGCTATCTCCAGGGCCCTGCTTACCTATTGGGCTTGTTTCCATAGCTGATCTTACTTAGGAAGTGCTGTCTTGACACATAGCCCTGGGACTGTAGCCTGGCCTTGTAACTCTCCAGGCTCTTGCGTGGTACCCAACACAAAGCTTTATAAAAGTTCCTGGAATTGGCCTGAACTGAGCTCTGCTGAGCCCGCTTGGGAACGGCTCCACCGTCTGCTGGACACAATGGCACTGTGGTTCTTAAGAAGAGGGCTCTGCGGGTCTCCAGGCTGGGCTCTTCGTAGAGCTATGGTCTCAGAGTAACAGACAGGCTGGGGCAGGGACTCTCTGACTTCATGTTCACGTGTATTTGACAGTGGGATTCAGGGAGACCAGGAGGAATGGGGTGAGGGACCTCTCTGTACTGAGGGTATGCATGCTCACAGTCCCGCTGCTTTTAGTATGGAAAACTCTGCAGGGAACAAGCCTGGCTCCCGAAAATGCAATGACAGGGTCTTTACACAGCTGTGGCTGTCCTGGGACTCACTCTGAGACCAGGCTGGTCTTGAACTCACAGAGATCCCCCCTGCCTCTGCCTCCTGAGTGCTGGGATTAAAGGCATGTCCCAGCACTTCTGACTTGAAAATGCATTTTCTTCCTTCTTTCCTTTCTTCCTTGCTTCTTTCCTTCCTTTCTTCCTTGTTTTTTTTTTTCTCTGTAAAGCCCTGGGTGTCCTGGAACTAGCTCTGTAGAACAAAGTTGTCTTGAACTCACAGAGACCCATATACCTCTATGTCCTGAGTGCTGGGATTAAAGGCATACACCACTATTGCCCAGCAGAAAGTGTATTTTAAAACCAGGTTTTTGTAACCCTTTGTCCCTTAGAGTTCCCAGGGACTAAAGGGGGTGAAGACGTAGAAAGCAAAACTGACAGGTTCAGGATAAAAACTGTTTATGTTGATAGTCATAATTTATACAAACCAATTAGCATAATGGAAGCTGCAAAAAGAGAAACATACCTATTGGATCATGTATTGAAATAGTGGTCAACATGTTTAGTGAGATAATTAATTTAGTGGTGAGTTTTTAAACGGCCCCTATGTTCCTGGGCTCTTTCTGGTAGCTTCTGCAGTGTATCCATGGCCCTCAGACTACTGAAGTTTACAATGTAGCCATTCCATGTATTTCTGTCCTGAAGACATTTTGGGAGGTAAATGTAGTCTCTTCCAGTTGTGGTCTTAATTGTGTTGATCTGCCTGTCTCTCCTTCATGTAACAATTTCAGAATCTACTGTGCAGTTGGTGTGGTAGGTTGGTGTAGCTAAGGTGATTCCTAAGATAAAGGACGTCCTCGTCCTGAGAACTCAGGCTTTCTCAGCCTGGTAGTATTGACATTTTGGGTAGGTCATGCTGTGTTGCGGGCTCTGTTCTGTGCATGGTAGGGTGTTTAGCAGAATTCTGGGCTCTAGGTTTAGATATGAATCGCACCACCGTCAGGCAGGACAATCAAAACCATCTCCAGGCATTGGCATGTGTCCTGTGTCCCCTGGGTTCCGGTTAAGAACTGTCAGTTTAAATGGAGACAGATCTGACACAAAGAAAAGGGCTGTTGAGAGCTCCAGGGATGGCTTGGAGGGTTACAGGTCTGGAGGACGTCTGGGCTGCAACGTGAGGGGTGTGTGGAAGTGTGCGAGGCACAGCAGAAGGGAGACAGGAGAGGCAGGAAGGCATGCACAGGCTTGGTGGGCTTCTGCAGGAGCTGGGTGGTGAACCAAGGTGGGAGCCAAAGCTGTTTGGCAAAGAAAGCAACAGGCAGGCCAGCACCAGCTGAACCACACCTCCCAGGAACAATAATCTGGCCTTTAGTCTATTCTGACACTGCAGCCAAGATCTTGACACTTCTCCTCTCCTGCTCACTGTACTTTTACGCGTTCGCTGCTTGCCTCCATCCCCTTTCTAGCCTCCTCACTTATACCCACCTTCCCATTATCAGAAGCCTGCATCCCCAGAGAAGCAGAGGGAATTGTCGGGCAAAAAGTTTGTTGGAGCTCCTTGCAAGGTCCATGGCTTCCTTTTGGGTGGTCCAGGTCCTTGACTGGGCCAGCAGTGCTATCTGGTCCAGGTGATTGCATCTAAACAGCAGATTCCTTCATGTGCTTCTCCAAACACAGGGATGCATGTGTGCATGTATGTGCGTGCATGTGTGTGCATGTGTGCATGCGTGTGCATGCATGTGCACGTGTGCACATAAGCATGCATGTGTGTACATGTGTGTTCATGTGTACACATGTGCATGTGTGTATGCGGGTGCACGTGTGTGCATGTGTGTGCATGTGTGTGCATGTGTGTACGTGTGTGTGTGTGCATGTGTGTATATGTATGTGTGTATGTGTGCAGCAGGTCTGATCTTAGAGAAAGGTTTGTGAAATTAGATGCATTTACTACTGGGGATGGAGGGCTGACTGACTGGGTGCCAGAGTGGATAACCTGCACTTTTGGCATGCGGGGAAATGATCCAGGAGCTTTATGTGGGTCTTCACAGGGCATACTGCCAGCCTGACAACTACTAGCAAGAGACATAGGAAGGGCAGCATGGCTCCCATACTCCATTCTCCATGGGTCCTTTCTCCCCCATCCATCCATCCATCCCTGCTTTAGTACTGTCCAGCGAGGAGGGAGCAGGAGGGAGCAGGAGGAGGCGGGGGCGGGGGGGGTGAAAACCGAAGGGGAGCTTGAACACACCTCTCCTTTCTTTTCCCTTTCTCCACCCTTAACCATCATTAACAGAAAAATATTTTTAAAAGATCCCTTGATGGCATCCCCAAATGTGAAGTGTGACATTTTCTTAGTGGATGGCCTCCTTTGTGAGGGATTTTGTGTCCTCCCAGCATGCCTGCTGGATCCCAGTTTGCTGTGGTTGCTAAGGTAAATACTCTTTCCATTAAGCACCACAGCCCAAGAGTGGCCTAAAGCTCAAATAAATGACCAAGGAGCAAGTTAAACATTTCCCTGGGGTGATTTTAACCTATGCAATGGCTTTTTGGGGGAAATTGCCCATTTCCACCCCCATGCTTTGGCCAGGGGGTGTCTCTTATTCTCTTATTTCTTTTCAGCCAAGTCCATCTTTTCCACTTATGCCTGTATTGGATGAAGGGCAGAAGTGGGATTAATAAGCCACAGAGAACCTCTCCCCAGCAAACTGGAGCAGAATGCATGCATTATCTTAACTTTGGGGCAACCTGGGGTGTGTAGCTGATTCTAACAGAGACCCCTCCCCACCCCCAACTTCCCTTTCCTGCGAAAAACACCACAACCCAATAGCTACCGGAGCACAGAGTCCTTCTGGAAGGTTCCTTTATTAGGGATAAGATCTAGGATCCTGGTGGCAGCTTGTGGCTTGTGTGGCTCAGCGACATGGCTTTGCTTATTTCCCTTAGCCTCAGGAAGGTGTCCAGCGACGGTTCAGCATGCGCGACAGTCCTGCTGCCTCTTCATGAGGAGATGGCTGGACATCTCTTCACCTTTGTCCCAAGGAGTCAGAGTAGCCTCTGGCCACCTGAAGGAAGCCAAGAGTGGGCGATGGTCTTTATGGTCTGCTGAACTCCTAAGGACGAGCAGGCCCCACCCGGAAGTCCACATTTGTGTCACCTCTGATGATGTGCTGTGTTCTGTATGTGCTTTTGTGTGTGTTATATGTGTGCAACTGTTACACGTTTTGAGTGGCTTGTGGACACCGTTTTCCTGAGGTCAAGGGGGATAAGCAAAACCATGTCACTGAGCCACATGGGTCACGAGACGCTATGTGTGGCGGGTGTGAGGGCCAGAGGCTGACGCCAGGTGCTTTCTTCTCCTACTTTCTATCCTGTGTTTTGAAATAGGGTCTCCCACTAAACCCAGAACTCATGAACTGGCTAGGCTGGTTGGCCAGAAACCCAGAGTCTGCAATCCTCCTTGTTCCCTGAACTCCAGCTTGGGTTACAGGGATGTGCTTCTGTACCTGGCTTCTGAGGATTCAGACTCAAACGCTCTCCCTAATCTGGGCTCAGTAAATTTGTCTTCAGCCAGGAGACATGTACACTGCCAGGACCATGCCTGTTTCTCCCTACGCTGTCCATCCCTGCTTCATCCTGGGGACGTACTGGGGATGCTTGCAGAAGTCTGGATAAAAATGAAGATTACCACTGCAGCCCTTCAAGGTGAGGCCGTTCTGCTCTAGGCCTGAGTAGACTTCCAGGCGTTGTGGCCAAGTAGCTCTCCTGCTGGAGGGAGCTTTCTGAAGACGTTTGCTGATTGCACTGCTCTGTTCATTGTACATCTAAGGTCACTGCCTCCTGCCTCATCCTCAGAGACTGGCCCCAGTTTCTTATTGACCTGGGTAGCTGCCATCCATCCTTTGGGTTCCTGCTCAAGTGTGTTTTCTTTGCCTGGCCTTCCTCCATCCCCTGACGCTTAGCCCCAGCCCTGCAGTAGATGATCCGTGGATGATGCCGAGAAGAAAGATGGCTGCCTCTGCACCTGCAGGGATGCCTGGCTTCCTTTATGTCTTTTCTTTCCCACACTTCACATGATCAGTCAGAGGACAATAGAGCAGATTAAAATCAACTCAGTGCCACACTTCCAACAGGGGGTTGGGGGCGGGGGTGGGAGCCGGGGCCGGGCCTTTCAGAGCCTCTTGTTTAGCGAGCCCTAGGGAGAAAGAACTTTCTCTGTCTTTCCCTTCCTGGGGTGGGAAGCTAGAGCTCCTGCTAAGCACATGCAGGGCATGGGACTTGGATAACTTGCATGTGACCTGGATGTCTGGGCGGCCATCCAGCACCTGGAGAAGGATGAAGAGCCATGATGCCCAACACTGAGGTCTGTACTCCTTGTTCAAGAAACCTGGTTGCCAAGCCACCACTGGCCCCGGGCACCATGCTCTGGAGAAAGGATTGGCTAGAGATATTTGGGGACAGTTCCCACCCCCACCACTTCTCCTCCTGGAAAAACCCAACTTTACAGCCTTTTCAGCCAATTTGGGAGGTGAAGGCCAGGAGGTTACTGGGACAGGAGTGGAGGTGGGGCCGACAGAGGAGAATTCCTGATTTTGGTTCCCGTCGCTTGGTCAGTCTGGTTTTGTACTTGCATCTTTTAAGCTTTTCCACATGTGCCCCAAGGGCCCATCAGTGAGTATGTTTTATAAACTGGAAAAATGAATAAAAATCAGACCCAGAAGGGAAACACCAGGAGGAGCGTGGAGGGAGAGTGTGAGTTTCTCTCTACCTCCCAGCTAGGCCTGACCTGCGTTTTTGGGCTCCCGGGGCAAGGCTGTGCTGGCTTTACGGGCCAAATGTGGAATTTCTGCTCGGAGAAAGCCTGATCAGGTTTGGTACTTGGGCGGCTCTGTTCAGCATTAATTAACTCCAGGAAGGTAAAAGTAATTCTTTTTATTTGGCTATCTGGCTCCACAAACCCCTCTGGCTTCCTGTCCCCGAGGTGCTGGATTGATGAGCCCGCAAATGTGTAAAGTCCTGCACAGGAAGCCCCCACCCCCATGGCCATTCAGAAACTCTTGACTCCTGCTGTCCCCAAAGGCAAGAAACTTGGAGGCCGGGACCCCAACTCTGTTTACACCTTCAGAAATGGAAGCCACAGGAACCCTCCATTTTCTTCCCTAAGGCTCTTGGGTTGAGCAAGAGGTCTAGAGTGGGGGCTGGGGCTATGTGGAAAGGAAATTCTTCAAACCATTTGGAAAACCATCCACAGTCAGAGAAGCAAATAGGAAAGAGGCCAATCTGGGGAGTCAAGGGGAGTTCTGAAATATCCCCAGAGGGCCTGTTGGCCCCATCACAGGTCCTTGGTCCCATGACCCCACTTGGACTTCCAAACCTTCCTCCAGGAACTTTAGCACTAAAAATGCCTTTGGGAGAGCTGAGACGCATATTTATTTATGCTTTTGTATTAACACATACTTCTGCACCAACCTGTGCTCTTAGAAACACATCCCTCAGAGGAAATCGGAGAACTGGCACAGATGAAATAAATGTTTAACAATCATGATTTTACCTGTTGGCTCTGTATGGAAATTTTGCTTTCCTTTAGTTCTTTTATTAGTAAAATCAAGCTTCTAGTGGGAGTGACAGGATGGGAGCGGCATAACTTCAGCTTGGTAGTACAAGGTTCCTTTGTGCTACAAAACCCCACATCCTGTTCTTATTTGTGTTTTCAACTCTTAGGGTATTACAACTAATAAATGTAGGTAAGAAGATGTATAAGTCCCCACTGAAGGACACTGGCTCTTATTTCTGAATCCCAGCCACCGAGGGAACACAAATTTATTATTATTAGTGAATGCTATACACAAGGATGAGAGGTTCATTATGGCATCTCACAGGTGCACGCCATTACTCTGCTTATACTGACCTCCCCAATTTGCCCCCTTTTGTCCTGTTGCCCCAGTCCCCCCACTGGTCCTCTTCCTGAGCTGACAGAAAGTATAATCTGATACCACGCTGGAAGCAAACCAACAAACGAGAGCTTCGCTGTCCATCTGCCTTTGCTGCGGATTGGACCTTTGGGTCAAGACCTTAAGTTCCATGTGGTCTTCTGTACTGCTGCCCCAGTCTCTAGGGCAGTAGGAGCGCTTGGGTTCTCCAGTGTGGTGACTGGCAGAAAGCTTTCCAAAGGTGGCCATGCCCCCATCTCCAAAAACCTTGACATGTTACCTTCTGAGGTTTCAGGGACTTGATAGACACAATTTACAATAAGGCCCACCCAACGGAGTGTTCTAGACCACCTAGATCAGCTTCTCTTATCCCAGAAGACTTTCAAAGTGGAGAACTTTGGTTGCCTGGAGTTAGAGATGAGACGAAAGAGGTGGGCAGAGTTCTGCAATATTGGAACATAGGACAGAATATAAGTGACTTGGGACCCAAGCTTGATGATTGGTGAGGAGAGACCCCAATGGTCCAAAGCTTGCCTGAGCGGGAAGAGAATCTTTCCTTAGAATCTTCAATGAGGAGTGTCGCCTTGCAGACACTCTGATTTGGACTGTGTGAGACTTCTTTTAAGGACTGTATCGGGCCTGACCCTGACCTCCAAAAGGTGTGCTAATGTTTTCAGTTGTTTAAGCTGCTAGGTTTGTGGTAACTTGTTCCAGCGGCAGTAGAAAAACAATACCAATTCTAACCAATCTGTATGTGGAAGTTCCAAGACTTTCCCTATCCCAGGGTTCATCTGTGCGTCCTTTAAGGGTGCAGGGACACCCTGTTAGAGGCTGCCTGGAAGAAAGAACATTAAATGTGCATTTTGTAGCATTTGCAGCTAGCCCGGGGAAGGAGGCCCTTGCCTACTGTGAGGCTGCAGGGACGGTGACTCTGGGCTTTAACCATGTGAGCTGCTGTCACTTATCATCTCTCCCAGCGACTGTGCCGGTGGCCCTGGGGGACCATGGTGATGACGTTTGGGATCCGAAATCAAGGGCCATGGAGAGAGCTTCCATTTTAAAGAAGACAAGTGCTTCTGCTCTTGGCCAGATTCTATCTTCTCGGAGTTTGATATCTGGCTGCGTTCCAGATGTTCATGGAGAAACAGATGTGCAGGACCACTTTCAACTCTCGGAGTGACTCAGTGTGGACTACAGCTCCCATGCTTATGACAGTGGTGTGGGGGAGTGTGTAAGTCACCCACATTTGCCAACCAAGTCAATGAAGACTCCGGAGGGAGTAAGGAGCCTGCTGCAGATAGCAAGGTCTGAAAACCCCGGAGCCAGTACATCCGGGGCATTGGCTCCACTGGATGTCTGGGGAGAGGGAGAGGCTGGGCTGGACAGGTCCTGTGTCTTCAAGGCACCAGGAGAAGAGAGAACACCAGTGAACTGTGCAGCCAGCATACTCCGGTCAGGGTTGTCTATGTGGCTGTGCTCATTTTCACCCTGTTTGTCAGTTCTTCTCAGTTCTTTAAAACCCTGCCTGTAAATGCCTTTCCCAGGCTTTCTAGATCCCATCTCAATTCCTTCAGATTCTTATCACATTCATGTCCACAAAAGATGAACTCTGGCACCTGACATATACTGCTTTGTCGTCCTGTTAAAGCCTGCAGTCTTCTTGGCCCACAGGTGCTGCATACACCATGTGCCATGCATCCGTGGTCTGCTGTCCCTGGCATGGTAGCATGCACATAGGGCTTCATAAATACACATGAGTTGACTGAATGAGGAGGTGCTGTTGATGTCCCTTGTTCCCCCACATTCCCTTTCTGTGATTTCATGTCCTAAGTACAGTTTTAAAACAACACTTGTCTGATGTGTGGGCAAAGAGGGAAATGTGAGCCTCCATAGTTCCAGTTAGGTGAAGAGTGGTTTGCCCACCTTTGCCTGAACCACACACATTGAGAGGGTTTAAAGAGACAGCGTGCCAAAGGCTGGGCGACTCAAGGGGGGCTGTTTAGGGCTCTTCCACGTTTCCATGCTGTGTCTTAGCCCAGGCAACAGCGGAGTTTTTCTCCCTCGGCCGGGACCAGAGAGCAAAATTGCTATGTGTACAGGCTAGCTCTCGGCTTGGCCTCAGTGAGGAGCTATGCCTAAAAGTACTTTCTGGAGCCTTCTCTATGAAACTGGAACCGCTGAATACCCGTCCAAAGGGGGACTGCAGAAACAGTTGCCATGCAGTGACATCCTACAAATCATCCTGTGAGTGCATTGTGCGGAAGTCGTGGAGTGAAACCCAATGCGGCCGCTAAGAGGAACATGTTGAAGTCATATGTAGCACAAGTGTAATGTTGAAGAGGCAGAGATGGGTAATCTGCTATATACAGATAAACACACACAGAGAATGGGATATTCCAGGGGTGGGCAAGCTGTATCCAGGGGTCAAGTTCAGTCTGTCCACCTGCGGTTGTGTGGCCTTTGAACTGAGAATGGCCTTTTTACAGTTCAAAACTGCTGAAAAATATCACCAGCAGGAAATTCCTGACATCTGAAAGTTACATGAAATTCAGATTTCTATGTAATAAATAAAATCTGTCGAGCCAACACCATGTCCTTTCTTTCCCATCTTGCCCAGTTCTTGCCCCAGACGATGTGTCTACCAAGTTGAAAACACTTGAAATCTACTATATGTCTCTTTTTAGAGAAAGTGCTTCAACCCTTGACCTACATCAAATTTAGGGGCATAGTTATCTCTGCAAGGGAAGAGACCAATGGGGCCTTGTAGCATAATGGATGTCATCGGCCTTGTTTATCTTTTAAGGTGATGGAGACTTACAGCTTACTATATTTTTTAATACCTAATATATTTTATGCTTTAAAAAGTGAAAGATAAAGTCATCTGTGGTGGATCATACTATAATCCCAGCACTCGAGAGTCTACAGCAGGAGGATTGCTGTGAGCTTGAGACCAATCTGTATTATAGTCAGTCTGGGCCACACAGAGATGTTCTTTCAAAATACTTTTTTTCTCCCGAAGAAACCCCTTTGTCTTGCTCCCCAGACTCAGTAATAAATATGATTATAGTTTCCAGTTTACAAATGAGAAACAAGGTTCTTAGGGTGTGCAGGTGGTGAATGCTAGGAAGGGATTCCCTCTGGCCGTTTGTCTCCAGAGTGCCTGTCTAGCCTAGGCTGCCCACCAGGAGTGTGTGTGCCAGCCAGAGAGAACAATGTTAGTTGGATCTCCTTCCTGGTAGACATGTTCTATGAGTGTTGTTTGTTGACATATCTCCGCACACTGTCGGCATGAGGGTGAGGAGAGAGAGAGATGCACAGGTCACCGTTAGCCACATCACATTTGAGCACACTGCCTAAGGGATGACAAGTCCTGACACATTGTAGAGCTTCTCTGAGCCCTGCCCCCCCAACAGATCCTCACAGAAACCCTGTGGGGAGCAAGGTGGTCACTGTTCCTGCAGGTAGAGATGGAAAAGGCTGATTCCCAGTGACCAGTGACTTCTTGGGCACTGTCATGTTCATGGAGCTCAGACAGAGCCCACCTTGATGTGGCCTCCCAGCTGAGCAACTTCAAGCCCCATCTTCTCACCGAGACTTAGGATCCTCACCTGAAAAGTGGAGATGGCAATGAGTTCCCAGATCACACGTGTGAGGATAACATGAGTTACCATGGGTAAAATGTTTGACTTTCTGAACCAGCGGGTGAACTGTCTGCCAGCCACCTATGGTATCCCTGTCACTGCTATTGTCATTCCTAAAAGACCCTTCTAGGGTTCCCCCCACAGTGCTGTCATCTTCATGAAGGCTGGGCTGTATCTGGGAAGAGTCTTCTTAGCCACAGCTCTAGCATTCAGCACAAAAGTTCTCCCAGCTCTAAGGAACCTGGGCTCCCAGGAGCCATCTCAGGGTCACTGCTTTGTACAAGGTGATGGCAAGTGCAGGAGAAGGGAGAAGGTTGGAGCAGAGGTGTCAGCCACCTGTACTTGCCTGGCTTTTCTCTGTGAACCCTAGAAACCCAGGGTGAGGCAGCCTGCGGGCAGGGCTGCCCTGCGCAGCAGCTTCCAGCTGTGGATTCTGGGAGATGGCTCACAACAGGCACAGCAGCTTCTCCTTTTAGAAACAAGAGGGACTCCCAACTGGCAGGGCCTGCGAGACAAAAGTGAAGGGCAGGAGCTCTGGAGTCGTGGATGAAAGGTGGAGGGGAAGCGAGGGCAAGAGTGGCTTTGGCTTCTCAGGTTGACATGATGACGAAGCTGGGAAGTCCTAAGTCCTAACAGTGGCGATGCCCTGGTGGCTCAAGTCTGCGTTCTCTGGGAGACAGTCACTGAGTGGATCGTGGAGCTTGGGGATGGACAGCAGCATCTACCGAGTCTTTGCGAGAACCTAACCAGAGATGAACACCTTGCCTGGGATTAGCAGACAGTCTTGTTTAGGGCATAGGTGACAGTTGCCCAACTTAAACTACTAATAAATCAGAAGAAAAATTATTGGCTTGTGTAAATGGGAAGTGAACAGCAACACTTGATACAAGTATGGCTGGATCCAGGGGCCAGCACCAGGTTACCAGAGATCTGTCTTGCTTGCTATCGCTATCTTTCTACAAGGCAGGCAGCTCTAAACTCACAAGGTGTCTGGTGAGGTGAGACAACAGGCCTGTTCAGACAATGCCTGCAGGCTGTTGGTCTGGTGGAGGGCCCTTCCTTTTTAGAACCGTTTCTAAGGAGAGGAAGAGCTATCTACTGTACGGTATAGACAATGGCCTATACTGGGCTCTTATAGGGAGCTGAGAGCTGACCTGGAGCTCGGTGTGGGAGCCCTAGAGACTGTGTCCTCCCCTCCTGCCCTGCCTTTCTACAAAGGAGGCAGATGTTCTTTAGCAGACACAGAGAGATGCTCAGCTTGGTGTAACTGGAGGTTTCTCTCCTGGCCACCCGTTCCTGAATAACCATTCTGAGGGTTAATATTAATTACAAACTGTTTGGTCTATTAGCTTAGGCTTATTATTAACTATCTCTTACAACTTAAACTAACCCATTTCTATTATTCCATATTACCACGAGGCTCATGTTTTTTTTTTTCCCTCACATTTTGCTTCTTTGGTGGCTGCTGGCATTTTCCTGATTCTGCCTTCTTTCTCCCTTTCTTTGCTTTGACTTCTCAACCCACTTTATTCTACCTGGCTATCGGTCAAATCAGCTCCTTTATCAACCAATGGTAGTAAAACATATTCACAGCATACAAAAGGGCATCCCACATCAGTTTGGGCTTCGAGATGGGATCTCAACATCTGCCTCTTCTCATGGCCCCAGATCAATAGTTGAGCTCACATGTTCTGGAAAGACACCTTTGGCCACCTGCGCCTGCCTCCTGCTTTTCCCTGTTCTAGCTATGGGGGCACCAGGGGTGCCTTCCTTTTCTACATGCTCTTTGCCCTTTCTCTGGTTAGGAAGATGCACTCCCCTTAGAGCCAAGTAGACTTCCACCACCAGCCTGACTGTCCTTCCTTCTCCTTTTGCCCCTAGAAACCCTTCTACCCCTTAAGGCTTCATAGTAAGTTGGACTCTTCATGATCTGAATTCAAAAGCTTTTCTATTCTGTCTCTCCTCCTTGTTTTTCTGGACTGTTCTCCCTTTTTTCCTCTCATTCTCTGCATGTTCTGCTTTTGTGCTAAACTCAAAAGGGCAAGAAATTCAGCTTCACCTCCTTCCCTCTGCCCACCTAGACACTCACCCTGATGAAGAAGGACTAATCTTGTGACTTCTTTCTTACTGCAACAGAATGCATTCAGATGCAGTCAGATGCTTGTCAGAGCTTACTGCGGAGGGTAGGGCAGGGGACCTCTGCCCAGCTCTGCTATGTAGTCCAACCTTCTGGTCCCTCCCCAGACCCCCATGCCTGGACCAGTGTGGCTTTCTCCATGTCTATTCTCTCACTCAGTTATGTGCACATGCTTCTACACAGAGTTTCTATGGAGCAGATCCATTGTGCGATGCAGTGCTCAACTGCAATGGGGGAAGGGGACCCCCTCGGCCTGCTATCTTTCTGAACCAGAGGTTGAGAAAGGTCTGGAAAAGAGATCTTTCAATCTTCGGGAGCCATATGGTCTCTGTCACAATTACTCAATTCTGCTCTTCTACCACGTAAACTGTCAGAGAGGATTCATAAGTGAGCGGCTGTGGCTGCAACCCAATAAGACTTTACAAAGAAAACAGCCGGTAGATTAGACTAGGCCTCTGAGCTTGCTGACCCCCAACCTGGTCCAAGGATCTTTCTGGGTTCAGGGAAACCCTTCACGATAGTCAGAGGGAGGAGATCGATAAGGCAAGGTCACTTACTGGCATCCCCAGCACTACCTCTGCCTCAAGTGTCTCAGCTCGGGTGTTTCCCTATATGTTTCAGCAGGCAAACAAAGGTCATTCAGTCTTACTTGGAGCGGCTACCCTTTTAGGCTGTTCTCACAAGCTCCTTCCTTGGAGCTTTTGTGTCCCTGTCGTTGGCTTCCTCTAGTTTATGGGAATGATGACACAAGCCCATCAGTCTAAGTGATGGGAGATTGTAGGAAGGACACCCAGAAAACTCCAGCACTCACAGCTGGCCTTTGCAGGGAGCTAGAACATCAGTTGTGGCTGTATGGGACTTAACAGGAGGGTGTGTGATCTAGTGAGTCAAACTTCATGTTTCATAATTAAACTACCTGGGTTCAAATCCCAACTCTACCATTTATCAGCCTTGCCACCACTTTGGGCTCAACTTCCCACCATCTTGGTCACGTGATAGTAAGAGCACAGGTGCGGGTAGGAGTGGGAGGGGTTTGAGGACTCAGTGGGATCATGTGCATCAGGGCCAAACTCCGCCAGGCACAAGGTCATGCTCAGTTAGGACGATCTTTAGCAGCTCTGTGAGCCCTGCTATTCTGGTGGCTAGAAATGACCTGCGTTCCCCCCTCAGAGCAGCTCCTGTCTTTCTCAGCAGGGCACTCTTCCGTGCGATGTGTGGATGGATGCTCGCAGCATCTTTGCCCCCCCTTGCCTCAGATGCCCTCAGAGAAGACTCAACTGGCCCTGTGACGCATCATCCGGTCCTGAGCAGCCTACAGGAAGCTTTCAAACAAGGCCACCTTACTCCCTTTTCTGCTTCCGAATAAAGCTGTCGTCTGGTCAGCTATGACCAGGACTGCCTAGAACATACTCAGAACGTGGGAAGGAAGGAATTTTTTGATGGGAGTATTGCCGTGACAGTCTTGGGAGCCCTGCCTCTCTCCAGGCCTCCCTGCGAAGATCACTTCCTGTCTCCCAGGCTTCTGTTTCATACACCTTCTCACCACCTAGAGTAGAAATCACCTGCGGTGGACGAAAAATATTACTCTCAAAGCAAATGATTGCCGTGGTGATGGTGGCACTTGGGGTCCTTATAGGACCCCTGCAACCCGAGCAGCCATGGAGCAAAAATAGAGAAATGACCTTGTTACCTTCTCAGGGTCGCGTTCTCTCTCTCTCTCTCTCTCTCTCTCTCTCTCTCTCTCTCTCTCTCTCTCAAAACATTCCCCCGTGAAGGAACAAAGATGAACAGCCTTTCCAGTCTTCTGGACTGGCCTCTTGAAGATGCTTCTGGGAGCTGCTTCTGGAAGCCGCTCAGAGGCTCTGCGTGGATTTGAGGTGGGCCATCAGCTGAGACTTCAGAATCCTTTCTTTTATTCCTCCAGCAGAGTCCCAGCTATTGACCTTTGAGTCCCACTGCCGAGCTTGCCGTGGATTTATCTACCCCACTGGGGCCAAATGCCCGACTTGTTAGCCATGCTGAATGGTTTTATTTGTTTTTGTTGTGCATTTTTATCATTTTTGTTCATGTGTCTGGAGGCTTTCCTTACACAATGATGGATGCGTTTTCATAAATCAAAAAATAAATGAGAAAGGATATAAAGGCAAAAAATAGACCCAAGCCTGGAATTTACCACTAGGAGCTGCTAGCTATTTCCCAAGGAGGGTGCACTTTCTGATTTTACAAGGTCAGATCCCGGCTTACTTCACAGAGCACGGTTTTTGGAGCATTTCTTAATAACACTAGCCACAGTGGTGACGATAACAATTCCAGCCGTGGCTACTGTGGGCTAAAGTGTTTCTAATCCATCATCACACTTAACGTGGCAATAATCCGATGAACCCGATTCCGTTAGCGCTCCCGTTCCACAGATGACTGAAGAATGCTTTCAATGGCTCTGCACCAAAAGCTTGTTGAGAATTGCAGGGTATGGGATTCAAACGAGAGTCTCGTGTTTGGAGAGATCTCTCAGACTCAGGTTTCGGGGCTTACTGGAGGGGTGGAAGCATTGCAGGCAGTTGGCAGCAGTGTGGCAGCTCCAGGTGGAGGGATTTGAGGAGTGACTCTCGTCAGCTCTGTTTGAGGACAACTTCTGAGTCAGGACACTGGCCGTGGAGGTGGCACACGGGGACGGTTTCCTCATAGTGTCTTGGACAATGCCAGTGTTACCATAGACAAAGATCCTCTGTTCTAGCCTCCTTTCCCTTAGGGTTTCCTCTTGGAGCTGGCCACAGGGTGGGGGACAAGCAGTGACCAGGAGACAACTGATTACAGTTCATATGTTTCTGATATTAGTTGCATATCCTGTTGTCAGGAACACTAGAATGGCGGCTGGGACCCGTTTAGGAATAAAGGAAGAGGGTGAGGGACTCACTGGTTCATACTCTCAGTAGACAATATTTCTTTTCCTTATGGGAAAAGGCTCCAGAGTTCCTTCCTTAGTCCCATGCTGATCCTTTGACCAGTCAGAGGGACCAGGAGACTGACCAGCTTAGGCCACCAACTCTATCCTCTGGTTGGAGGAGGATGGGTTACTGTGATGGGAGTTGGAAACATGGCTTCAACGTGGGGAAGCAAACTATCCCCAGAGGCTGCTGTTCTCATCAGGGGCATCCCTCTGCTGCTCTTCTTTCCCTCTGTCTGCCTACTATGGTTGGATCTGGAAAATTCCTGTGGCATTACCTGGAGCATTACCTGCAGGTGGTGGAGCCTTGGGCATGTGTGGCCTAGTGCAAGGAAGCCAGGTCACTGGGCATGTTCCTGAAGGGGTTGTTTGGACCCCAGCCCCTTCTTTGTCCTGTTTTTGCTTTCCTGATGCCTTGAGGTAAGCAGGCTCCCTCTACCTTGTGCTCCCCCCTCCCTCCCATGCTATGCAGTGCCATCACAGGCTCGAAACATAGGTGACTGTAGATGTGAACGGAAACCTCCAGACTGAGGGTTAAGTAGGCCTTTTTTTTGTCTTTTGAGACAGGGTTTCTTTGTGTAACAGTCCTAGCTTTCCTGGAACTTGCTCTGTATACCAGAGATCTGACTGTCTCTGCCTACCAAGTGCTGGGATTAAAGGTATATACCACCATTGCCCAGCTTCAAGTACATTTCTTGGGCAGGAGTGATGCTGCATGCCTTTAGTCCCACTGCTCAGGAGTCAGAGACAGGCAGATCTCTGCACACAAGACCAGCCTGGTCTACAGAGTGAGTTCTGGGCCAGCCAGGGTTGCATAGTGAGACCTTGTCTCAAAACAAAACAAAACAAAACAAAACAAAACAAAACAAAACCCCAAAATGAACAACAATCCAACCAAATGATCAACCAACTAAACAGTCCTCCAAACATTGCAAACAACAACAATAACCACAACACAACAACACCCCATCTCTTTCTTAAAGTTGATCACCACCCACAAGGATTTTGCCACTTTTATGGAAGGCTAGCCAACACACCTCCTTTCTTTGGGTTCAGCTGAGGTCGATGCAGATCCCTGAGGAGCTTTGGAGCAATTTCCTCCCATTCCTTTCCTGGGTAGCCTTCTCTTCGGCTGCTCCATCTCACCTGCTGTGTCTACAATGGGTCCTCATGTCTGACTGCTCAGTCCCCACGTTTCATGTAGGCTGGAGATCCCTCGGGTGTACTTCCATACTGTGCCCAGAGAGTACCTAACTGCCTATGTCTGGAACCTTCTGTTCAGCAAATATTTTGCTATGAACCTCTGGTAAGTCCGCATCTTGCCCTGGTTTTGCGTCCCTTTTCAGACTTTGGAGCAGCCCCAGCTTCCGTAGTTTCTGTGCGTATAAATGGGCTAATTAGCCCAGTTGCTTGCCGGTTCTCTGTTTGTGTGGCACTACCTGGCCCGGAGTATGTTACCCCTTCGGAGTTCCAGACAATGAGACAGGGCAAACGATTACATACCAAGACTTCCAATTAGAAATTTCAAATTGTTTCCCTGGAGCTGGCAAGTAACCCTCTCCTTGACAGGAGAGGTGAAGGCTTTGGGACTTCCTAAGTAAAATATATATATTAAAGGCAACTCCAAAAGGACAACTTTCAGAACGCAGTGTGTCTTTTTCATGGTCAATAACTCTCACACTTCCTACCTGGCGACCCTATTACTCAGACTATCAGCTGCTCACCTCTACCCAAAAGCAGTTCTGTCCTTGCCAGATCCCCTCTTGCGCTGTTCCAATTTGTTTCTCACGGTTGAACTTGTCTCGCTAAAGGTGCCCTCAGCTTTGAGGACAGGAAGCTAGCCTGTCCTTGTATTTCTTTGCCAGGCATGTGGTAGCTGTCGATAAGTCTTCCTTCACCGACGTGTTGAAATAACATGTGTGTGTAGCTCTTCAGGGTGTGGATAGGATGGCAATGACATGTGAGTCTCCTGAATGACATGTGACTGGCTGTGCCCGGAACACCTTCATGGCATGTACAAAAGTTTTCACTGCTCTCTAGCTGTTCCAGTTCCAATGGACCCTTTCCCTTGCTCTCAATTGTACATTGGAAATGTCACCATTTTCTGTTAGAATTACATACTCACATGGGACAGGCCTGAGGCCAAATGCTACCAGCACTTATTCCAAACCTTAGAAGCTCCCAGTCACTTCCTGAAAGAAAGGACACAGAGCCTGTTCTTCTGACTCTCTGGAGATGCATCCAGTCTTGGTCAATTTTTCTCTTCATTCGCATGTATCTGTAGGTGGCTGTTATGGGAGGGATGTGCTGGGAGGAGTGGGGGTGGGGTGGGGAAGGGAAGAAGTAGGGAAGGGAAGGGATTGCTCCCTGATGGTACCCCAGCCAGCTTTCTTCTTCTGAGTCTGAGTGGGTTCATGGGATCTAATGTGGCTGCATGAAAAACATGTCTTAGAAAAAAAACACCATCAGTGTTTGGGGCTCTGCCGTTAAGGAGGTGGGAAAGCAGTGGTCACTGGCTGTTCTTAGCCCAGGCAGGGGAAAGGGAAGTATATGTGAGTCTCTGATAATTCTCTTTTCTTTCTTCCCCTCTCCTTTGTTCTCCAATAAATCACTCAAGACAACCTGCTTCTCTTGAGTAGTGTGTTTTCCTAGGGTTTAGCCTTTGTTTGAAATTCTAGAACAAGAGTATTCCGGTAAATATGGTCAACCTACGTGTAATTATCCTGGTATGTCAACTTTGCCCCTCAGTGGGTTTGCTCTGGTTAACCAGAGCTCTTCCACCCCACTCAGAAACAAGACCTCCTGCAGAATCCTGTGGAGGGCCCACCGGCCAAAGGCCTGCATCTGAAGGGAATAAGCAAGCCCATAATTACTCTCATTGTTTAGCTCAGAACTCAGGAGGGTTTATATTCAAGACCTCAGATGGCGCACAAAGCACACTGGTCTATGGAAAATGAGCCTGCTCCTGACTCCCAGTGTTGCTTGTCCAAGGGTTTTTGGTTTCACAGGAATCTTTTGTGACTCTACTTTGTGACAATTAGAGCCTGGGTTTCCTCAGTTGTCAGAGTCATCTCAACCCTGAGGCTGGACGTTGTACCTTTTGAGAATCACAGAATGCAGGGCTCGGGAAGGATGTAGAGGTGATGGGCAGAAATCGTGTTTTGTGAACCACAATATTGCCAGGCACCATTTGGGGATTTTGTTTCTCTGCAGGGAACAGTGACAGGGACAGGCTGGAGGTCTGTTTCTACAAAGCTCCCAGGTAGTGTTTCACACTTGCCACTGGGCCACACCCCTAGCATCAAGATTCTTCGCTAAATTCTTTGTTTGGGGAAGAACGAAAAGAAGACCCAAACAATTAGTGAGCTTGCTGGGTAGACTAGAGCTAGCCTTCTTCTTGGTCATGGTAGTCTCATGGCTGTGTAGGTGTTAATAGCAGGGATGATGAGAAGACTCTCCTGTGAACACATCTATGGTCGTGGGGCAGATGGCTCTTTTCCTGACAGTCACAGGTGGATTTGGAGACTCAGGGACCTCAGGAGAAACCCGTTGGCTTCCAGAGCTGCTGGTCTGGATGAGAAGAATAACTTTCTTGCCATCATTAAAGAATTGGAGGGAGGAAGGATAGATTGAGCCACTGCCTTTGAGAGATGTGTGTATTCCCTAACCCTGCCCCCACTATGTGACAGGTCTATGGGTGAAGCTTCAGGCAGGCAAATAGGATCTGAGGGCAGTGCTTGGGGCACCATGGATGTGCTTTGCAGGAAACACAGGATTACAGGTTTTTTCCTTGGCTTCTCCTCACTTCTAGACCATGCTAGAAACTATCAAAGTTTATTTTGGGGTTAAGCCCATTAAACCTGTCAGGGTCCAGAAAACTTGTGGGCTTACCACATGGAACAAGTACACAATATTATCTACCTGAACTCAGGGAGTAAGCTGTGTGGCCTTTGGAACCTTTTTGTACACTGCTGGAAGTGTATTTTTATTCTCTTCTGGAAGCCCTGGCCACAGGGTAGTCAAACGGTATGACTTGTGATAGGTGCTTTGAGATACAGTATCAGTTATAACTTCAGGAAGAACTAGGGACCAAAAGTACTGGTCTGAATCTCTACTGTGAGCAGAAGAGGAAAAGTCAATCATTTGGATACTGCCACATTGAACTCCAATAGAATCTCTGGCCATTGAAAGCTTGGATAAGCTTTTGTGGTTACCAGGCATACACTGTGGCCGGGAGGAGGTAGCACATGACTCCATGGGCAGAATGGAACCAGAAACCTGCTGTGCAGTTTCTTCCCTGCTCTTTCTAGCCCTTCCCTTAGGTGACTTAAATTTATATACTTTTGCTATAATAAAACTTGACCTGAATATAGTGCTTTCTTGAGTCCTATGTGAATTTACTGAAATACTAAAGTATTTGTGGGGAACCCCAAATTTGTAGCCAGTGGTGGGATGTATGGATAGGTCTGCATGTCCCCAAGTATGCAGTTAGTGTCTGAAGTCAGGGTGATCTTGTGGGGACTCTTCCCTCAGACTTTGAAGTTAGCCGAACTCATAATAACAGTAACATGCTGATTTATCAAATATTCTTAGGTAAACAAGCGAAACAGCTCCTTTGATGGAAAGCTTTCCGGGTGGTAGAGTGGATTAAAGTTCAGGGCAGGACTTCAGAGAGTGCGTTTTGGAGAAAGACGTGTCTCATGACAGAGCCGAGCACCACTCTTCTCTGATTGGTTTGCTCATGCTACTTTGAGCCTGAGTTTCACAAGCCTTGCATATTTGTGTGATAGACTAGCCTGGCAGGAACCTGAGAAGGGAACACAGATCCATACATGCAAAGCACAGGGCACACAGCAAACACTGTACATTGCCACTGTGGCTGCTGTTATCATTACCTATGGCTTTGTTGGTGGTACTATTTTGGTATTTAGTTACTTACATTTCTATTAACACATTATCCTCTACAAATAGGCATTTGAGTGGTTCAGATAGATACAAATATGATAACCTGATAAGATAAACTGCCAGGAACAGGGAGCTTAGAATTGGGTGTTAGACAATGCTGGAAGAGGAAGAAACGGGGTATTCTCTCGACAGTCTCTGGCAGGGCTACTTATGACAAAGAGGAAGCTAGGATGATTGGACCTGGTCATCTACAGTTAGGAGAACTGTTACTGATATGGAATAGTGTTATGTCTTTAGGTCAGAGGGAGGGAATGCCCATAGGGTAGGGGAGAAGAGATGAAAAGATCAGCAACTAGTCTGGCTGGAGCAAGGGAGAGAGGCGGGCCTTGACTTTGTGTCACTCACTCATCTTTACATTGTCATTGATGCTCACGTCACAGAGTGTGTCCCATGCTGTAAAACGCTGGGGCAGGGGTGATATGGCACCTATTCCCATCCTTTAGTTCACGCGTTCTCTCCTTCTGGTTACCTCCAGGTTTTGCTGGGTCACTCCAGAGGCTGGCTTGTCTCCACTTCTCCTGTTTTCTGGTAATGTGCTACTAATAAGTTTTCTAGATATTGTCCCCAAAGCTTATCATTATGGAATCTTCTTGAGGTCAAAGAACGAAGCTGTAGTGAAGAGCTATGGTACCGAACACCATAATAAACAGTAAAATTAAAAAAAAAACTCACAAAACAAATCCTGTCCCATCTTCAAGCCTTCAGTGAGATCTTTATAGACTGCTTGTCACTCACCATTGAGCGAACTAGAGTCCACAGCTCAAAGCAGGACCCTAAATTGTAATTTCAGGGTCCAGATCATGGTTCTGACACTGACCTCAGATTCCTCAACTCTCCGGACGTTAGTTTTGCTATCTATCAGGAGGGGGATACCAATGGTAACTCATGGGGATTTAAAAAAGGATGAATGACTTCATAATATAAAAGGTCAGGGGATTTTGATGGCAAGTAAAATTTTAATATACTCAAAACAGGACTAATAGGCTCCATGTCTGGGCAGCCAGGCTCCTCATCATGCAATGCGTGGATTGTACAAGTTGACCACCGGCATCTTGGGATTCCTTAGAGTTGAAACTAGTGGTCTGAGAATCAGGCAGAACAGATAAAAGCTTTGAAAACAATAGCCTTTTATGATTCACCAAATTGGATTTATGGTTGGAATGTGCATGGCACAGATCCTGTTTGGTTAAATGATGGAAACCGACATTGTCTTGTACTTGGCTATAGTGCACTTGAAGCACTGGGAACAAATACTCGCCGGTTTGATGGTCTAGATTTTTGCCAGCCTTCTCTTTGAACTTGACTTTTAACTGCTAGATCTGGAAGCAGAAGACATTTGAAAGAACCTGGCAGAGAAAGCTGCAATCAAACAGAGTCATGGGACTTTAGATTCATTCCCACTATGGTGAGACTCAGCGTCTTCATTTCTAAAGTGAACATGCATAGATCTTCACAGTGCTTGTAGGTGGATGAAGTACTATGATGTAGTTGAAATGTTTTGGAATCGATTAAAGATAACACACGTGTTCACTTTGCTCTGTTCTTGAAATGCATTGAGTCACGTCATTGCTTCTAGGAGATTCAAATAGGCTCAATGCCTTGCTTGAGGTGACTTAGAGGAAGGACACACGCCTTAGGGCTACTCTTGAACTAGCTTATCAGTCGACTCCCCTCTCCCCCTCCTCCCACTCCGCCACACTTGCTGGTCTGATTGTCTTTGGATCATGAGCAGATGTATGTCTTTAGTCTGTTGCGGTTTTGTTTTCTCTGCTTGGTTGAATTCTAAGGCTCTGGACTGGGTGCTGGCTTTGGTTCTGTTCCATGTTTAACAAATACCTGATTGGTTTTGTGACTCAGACTTTGCAGGTCTTGTGTTTTGAGAAATGGGTAGTCTGAATTTTGTCTGAAAGGGGATTTTGAAAATCAAGATGACTGAAGAAGGCTTGTGAGCTAAGCAGGAGGGCAGGGGACGAAGTACGCTTTGACAGTTATGCCTATCGACACCTTGACTGCCATTGATCCTAAGTGAGGTCCTCTAGGAAGGCTGCTGTGGGCTCAGTTCCCTCATCTGTAATGGAGGTTAACAGTAATTAATTAAGATTCCTGTAAGGATTAGATAAGTTGATAATATAGAGAGTTTCAAAAGGTACCTGTCAGGGAGAGTGCTTGGCAGGTGTTACTCTGAGTAAGTCCTTTATGTCCCCTTTGTATACAAGGCTCTCAGAGGAAAAAGTGGCTGAGCTGTTTGGGACCCTGCGCATCCTCTCTTCTGTATATTTCCTGTAAGTCACTATCTAAAAGACGATTGGTCCAACACCACCAAATTTTGTAAAAAAGTGGCAATAGACAATAAATATTGGAGAGGATGTGGGGATAAAGAAACCCTTAGTCATTGTGGGCAGTATTGAAAATGAATACAGTCATTATAGAAATCAGCTTGGAGATTCCTCAAAAAAAAAAAAAAAGAATGATCACATGACCTAGTCTTGGGCATGTATCCAAATAACTCCATAAGTGGAACCAACCTAGATGTCCACGAACATATAAATGGATCTGGTACATATATAAGATAGAATGTTGTTCAACTCTAAAGAAAAGTCAAATCATGAAATTTGCAGGAAAATAAATGCACTTAAAATATATAATAAGTAAATGTCACCCAAATCTTCTTTCTTGTTCATATGTGAGTTCTAGCCTATAGTGTATGCATGTATACGTAATCAGACATAGGCATGGATACAGTATAACATTCAGCAAGGAGACAAGAAAGGATAATATTAGATGACAAGGAAGGATGGAATGAGGGCAAATGACACAGAAGTCATGGAAGGATAAAAAGCTAATTATTTTTCTAGTTTCAACTCTGTCATAGATTATTTGTAGTAGATAAGCATCTAAGAATATAATTGTTAGTGAGAGTATAAAACCCTAAGAGAAGCCCCACAATAAAGTGATTTTTATTTTAAGAAAAGCAGTGATTGAAGGTGTTTAAAAATAATTTCCCAAACAACAATTTTCTTCTAACCTCTTCCCAAGATCAGGTTTGCAGTTCTCTGAGCCTGTTAGGGGGAGTGAACGCATCCTGGTATTAGCAGGAAGGGCGCATGGCCACAATTGAGCTGCAAGGTGCATGGGTTGGCCCATCTCTTGTTTTACAGTCAACTTTCTCGGGGCTCCAGAGAAGATGCCTATTCTCTGCCCCGTTCTTTGGGGCTCACTCTAGGTGTGCAGTTTCTGTTTCTTCTAGACTGGGCTCCTAGGCCCTGTATTTCGTTTATTGATAACTGTAATCACCAAACCAGAGATGGTTGCATTATGCTGAGACTAAGATTTCTGGGGTCTTCTTGCTTTGGTGATCCCACTTGGAAAGTCTTTGGAGGATTTCCCAGGGAAACATGTTGGTCTGGTTTGGAAAATTTAGCTATCGCTTATTATGTCTTGTTTGCAGGAATATTCAATCAGCGTGCCCCGTTGGACACAATACTCCACCCTGCCCCCTGTATTGGTGTTGGATTCCAAGCTCTCAGTGTAGATGCTTGGAGGCCCAGCCTGTGCTGGGGCTGAGCTTCCTGCCTGAGCCAGGAGCCCCAGAGCCCTGGGTCTGGCAGTGGGACAGGACTATGGGCATGTTACCTTGAAGGTGTGGACCAAACAGCGGCGAGTTTTCCAAGAAAGCTTTGTGCTGCACTTTCTTGCCTCTTAAAACTGTCTTTATAATACTTCATAAAGAAAATAAAGTTTGTTTTGTTTTTTTTCCTCTCTCCAAACACCCAGTTGAAGTTTGTTTAGTGGAATTCTACCCTCCCGGCCAGGGAGAAGGGAAATGCCATCCTGGTGATTTCTTATTGGCAGCTGCAGTGTTGGTTAAATGAGGCTGTCCAGGTATAGCACGGCACATTCTTAGAAACTGGGAACATTCGGTCTGCGTCTTGGCATTTCAGACCCAGGAGCTGTGTCAACACCGAGGTGGTGGCTCAGCAAGTCCCCTCTCCCCTCTCCATTGGCTTCTCACACTTTCTAGAAAAATTACTACTTTCGGAGAGGCTGTCATAAAATGTCTGAGGACCCTGTAGTGTAAACAGCGCTCAGCTCCCCCACTTCAAGACCCAGATACTTGTGCCCAACCGCTGACAATGCTGGCTGCCGACCACTCCAGGGGCTTTGTTCCCATAGCCACTGCCAACCATTCCAACTGCACTGTTAACTATCCCTGGCAACTGGAAGTGGCCTTCCCCATTTTTGCTCTCTCTCCCTCAGGGCAAGATACATCCACCTAGTTGATGTGTGTACAGTAAAGCAGGCTCCATAGTCTTTACTTGGGACAGTTTAGGAGGGTGTCTCACCTGCAGAGCTCCCTGTGGGACTTATTGAAGCTTTTGTTACAAACACCCACACAGTTCAGACAAACACCCCCAGCTCCCCCAACCCTGCTATCCCATTTTCTCACAGAGCCTTTCCGAAGAGTGCTGCCTAGCCTACTCACTGTGACCCTGAACTTGGGGTCCTATCCCTGGAAGACACTGGATGGCAGCCCCAAACAGAGGCCCGAGGGACAAGGGTAGACATTTGCCTAGTGAGACCAAAAGTAAATCCTATGTCCTGCTTCTGTCACTGCTGTTTGGGGGCTCCACTGGGCCAATGGATGTGGCCGTGTAAAGCAGAATGTGTGTTAAATTAATATAAATAGAAATGAAAAATATCGTTGACTTGCTTCAAGTAAACTCTTCAAGTAAACAACTTCCTCGAGGTCAGATGCTATAACGTGGCAGTCTCAGGATAGACAGACGTGTACAGAAGAAGCCACGCTGTGCTAGGGCACTGTTTCCAGACTGTTCTGTATGTGCTGCATGTAAAATATGGGGCTTTGGAAACAAAGCTCTAAGCATGGATGCGTGCACTCATGTGTGCACACATGTGTGCATGTGTGTGTTGTGAGTGTGTATTTAATATGATGTGCTAGTTTGGGATATAAGTTATGCATTTTTGAACAAGGTATGCTGTGAAAATTAAGTTCTAAGAGAAAAATAATAAATTCTGCAATTTTTCTTGTCTTGGGACAAAATACCTGACAGAAGCCACTGGAAGAAGGAAGGATTTATTTGGCATATGCTTTCAAAAGTTCCCATCCTTCGTAGTGAGGAAGGCGTGCTGGGGTGGCAGCATCCATGGTAGTGAGGAAAGCAGTGACTTGTCACATGACTGCACACAGGAAGCAGACGACACAGGATCTCGGAGGAGCCTTCGCCTCCAGAGGTCCACCCTTCCCTAATGCCTCTTCCTTCAGTCAGCTCCAAGCTCTTGAAGACTTCACAAAGTACTTTCCAAACTAGTGCCACAAACTGAGACCAAGCATGTAAAACATGAGCCTGTGGGGGGCAGGTTTAGATAGAAACCTTAACATGGGCTATGTAGTTATCAAAAACATCGACAGATGCCCAGACATACCAATAGTCTAGAGAACTGATGTACTAGTTTTATGTATCGATTGCTTGGCATATTTCTGTGGGCTTTCTTTCTGCTTCTTCTATCTGTGGACTCTCATCCCCTCTTCATATGACAGTGATTTGTAATATTTTTCTCTAGACAGAATGCAAAAATGATTTTTCTCTTTACTTAACCTAGCTAGTTGATGGAAGTTTATCTTTTATTATAGATAATTATAGAAATGTCAACTTTGTTACTACTGCTGATGTCATATAAATGTTAGTATTGCTGACAAATTTCGGGTAATCTCTATTTTATATTTCTTTTTTCTTTCTTTTTTTCCTGGTTTCTCTTTAGATCATATATATCTTTCATCTCCTTTCCTTTCCTTTCCTTTCCTTTCCGTTCCGTTCCATTCCGTTCCGTTCCGTTCTGTTCCTTTCCTTTCCTTTCTTTTCCTTTCTTTTAGACAGGTTTCTCTGTGTAGTCCTGGCTCACTCTGTAGACCAGGCTGGTTTCAAACTCACAGAGTTGCCTCTGCTACCCAAGTGCTGGGATCAAAGGTGTGCGCCACCACTGCCAGTCTCTGGTTTTCTTTATGTTTGAGCTGTGGGTCTTCAGCATGTGTCAAGTTTTCCGGAATAGTAATTAATTTTCGCTGCTTTCTAAATTTATGCCCATTAAACAAGTCCTGAAGGGCCCCATCTAGTATGGCCCTGAACCTCCCTTCTTCAAATGAATTTTTCTTGTAGAAGATCTCTTTTCCACACCTCAAGTATTTATTTAGAATTAAACGCAAGGGTAAAATTGAATATTGCTCTGCTTGTAGAGCAATCATAAAGGAACATATTATAAAGTTGGCTTCGTCTTTCTCATTCTCTACCTATTCTTCCTACGCCATCTAAAGACACACTCACATATAACACATGCACAACACATAACACACGCAAATACACATGCACACAGACACACTCACTGACATACATATACACATGTGCAAGATCACACACAACACACATGTAACACATAACATGCACAAAACACATACACATAAATGTACATATAAACACACTCACACACAGAGTAAATTCCACCTGTATTTTCTAGAAACAAGGCCACTTTCTTACATAGAAACAATATGACTATTATGCCTCATGAAATAAGTACATACATAATATCTACCTACTTTTCAGCATATGAATTAGCATATGCATGATATCTGAAATAATTACCTATTATATTTACAACTATTAAGTCTCTTCACAAAGCTCTTTGTATCCTTTCTTTTTCCTCTCCTTCCTTCCTCCTTTCCTTCAAACTTCAGCGACCACCACTCTCTCAATTTGGCATGTCCCTGGTAATTTGATTCCTGCCTATTCTCTGGTTCACTCTGTTTGGTGATCAGATTGACAGTTTTGGGTCTCAGATCTAGAACTACCTGTATCCTCCTCTCAGGGATTCTCTTTTAAAGACACCTTCAACAGAGAAATATTGATTAACAACTCGGGGAGGTGTTGCTGAGTCGCACTCCATAGGTGAGCAACATCCGGTTAGATTTGGGTTTTCATCATCCCTCCTTTAGTGAGTTGAGTCTGTGGGCATCAGACAAAGGCCTGGGAAACTGAATGCTGGTGACATCCAGAGACTTTCTGTCAGGTATTTAAAGGTACAGTTTGCTCCACAGAAAATAATTCTGTCTCCACATCCCCTGGCTGTCTCTTGTATGCTCCTGTGTCTGTATGCGTGTGGGAAGGAGCAAGGAGCCTAGAGAAACAAGCTATAGGAAATGTTCTGCAAGTTTTTATACCCAAACACATTCCCCACAGATGGACAAGCTGCTGTTCAGGGTACCACGTGGAGTCCTTTCTTAATAGTCAGTGTTGGATGCCTGTACCTCTGGGATTATGAAGACTCCATAAAGAAGAACTTGAAACTTTTCCAGGACTGTCAGTCATGAGTTTCGATGTAGTTGAGAAGGAACAGCAGGTTTTCCCTTGAGAATCTCAGAGGACAGACAGGCTCAGAGACCCAAGAACACATCCAAGTGGAGGAGAGGCAGCAACTAACACTGAGCTTTCTGGTGCCTTGTGTGGACCTGTTTTCCTGAGCCGCTGAAGGGTCACTTCATTGGTAAGCTTCTTCTGAGAACTGCCCTTCTCAAGGCTCCTGTGCTTGAGCAGATTCTTTAAACGGAGTGCTATCCAGAAGCCAGAGAGCTAAGCAAGCTGGCTGAGGAGACTGGGGACCCTGGGCGGCCACGCCAGCTGTCTCTAGGAATGCTCGGGAGAGGTGTTCAGTAGGCACTGAGATGGCAGAATTGGGGGTGATCACTTCTGAGGTCCACCCAGGACAGTGTTTCAGGACAGGAGAAGCTGTTGCCAGATGCACTCACAGGGAGGAACCTACCCGATCCCAAGCAGCCTAAGGGAGCCCTCATATCAGAAGCAGGTGTTCTTCTTGGTCCTGTCTGGGCAAGTTGCTGAGGGAGGAGGTGGAAAAACATGCCTTCCTCACCTTTAAGCCAGGAAATCAGACGGTTAGTTTTCATGCCCTATATTTGCATTTTGAAAGCAGCAAAATGAAGCCTGTTGTGGAAGTCCAGTTAGACAAGAGGGCAGCTGCTACCCTTGAAGAAGGTGGGGTCCCCTAACCTTCCTGCAAGTCCCACATTTACCTTCCTCTACCCCTCGATGGCTCCTGAAGGGAGGTTGGTTTTCTACAAATTCCATCTGGAACAAAGAACAAAAGGAGTGAAATGTTTCTAGACTCTCAGACTTAGGCAGAAATCCATTTTGGGATCCTATATAGAAGGGGTTTTATGAGTGCCAGTCCACAGGCACAGGAAGTGATGTCAGTATCCTGTTTGGATAGCTGGGAGTTAGACCATGGAAAGACCCTGAAATTATTAGATCTGGTCAATTATTATTGGCTCTGGTCAGGGCTAGGAGGCTTAGAGAATCCTGTGTCCTTGGGTTGTCCATCTTGGCTATGGGAAGACAATGGAGCCAGCGGTACTAAGCTTGAGCATGTTCGCTACTCTTTCTAAGAGTTCTGTTGTTTCCATTCTGGTTCTATAGGCTGTGCTAGCCCTCTGAACGCTCCCTAGAAATGTGTGATTCTGATTGTCTTGAGACACTCCATGCTGTCCAATTTTCATTTAGAAAAGGATTCATTTGTGCTTTATGCAATCCACAAGGGATGCAAGAATACTTGATAGGACCCTACACAGGGAAATTTCACTTGAACCAAGATCAGAAAGATAGGCAGGATAGATATTAGACTAATTTTTCAGGAAACGGCATGGTTGAAACCTGTAGGCGTGTGTGTAGATTATTCTTTGTATCCAGCTGATAGTTTTGTCTGCATACTGGATCAGATGCAGATGTTCAGAGGAATGTTGTTGCTGTGGCTACTCTGGGCATAGCTATAGATACGGTTGTGTGGAGTTAGGTTTATTTGCCAACTTCACCAATGCCTGTTGCAGGTTCCTAATTATCCTATATAGCATGAGATCAAATCAGGGCATCCCATCCTACCCAGGCTTCATTTGTAACTGGTTTTCTAACAGTTCCATCAGACAACAGGATGTAGCAAGAGTCTATAGACATGAATACAATTCTTAACTCTATTGCCAATGTGCTACGTGTTCTGGGCAATGGTATGGAGTCTCTGACGCTATTAGACTATGTCGGTGCTTTTTCAAAGTGCTCTGATGGTTCCACTTGTGACCTGGTTTTGTGTGTGTGTGTGTGTGTGTGTGTGTGTGTGTGTTCTTCCCAGCTACTTCCTCTGACTCTCTGGGCAGAATCACTACCTTCTTTGACTAAAGACATGCTCACGGTTGGCCAACACTAGATTAGGGACTCCAGCGTCCAGTCAACTCCACACCTCCTTTCACCACTAACCATCATCCTTGATCCCGAGTAAGCTCATCTTTCCATAGGGAGGGTTAACTCTTGACTGGACTGCAGTTTTGAAAGACCGTTTAGGGACGTGACAGGACCATTGTGCTCATGAATTAGCAACAGCTGTGGTTGTCTGCATAAGACCCATGCAAGGCCAAGCCAATCAACATTCCAGGACACGGATGAGGGAAGGGCACATGAGCTCCCATTCCTCGGTGAGGAGCTGTTGACAGTTGAATGTATGGTCTGATACCTACATCCTTATGGGCAGCACTAATTAGGCTCAGCAAGTCATGTTTAAAAAATGATGGGAAGTTGGGAAGGAGACGTGGGATTTGAGTGGAGTCGGAGGGGGAGGATGGGAGAGAATATAATTAAAGTACACTATGTGCATATGTGAAAGCCTCAATGAATAAACAAAAACATTTTATTGAAAATAGATTATTTAGGCTAAGCCTTGCGAAATCCCGAGAGTCCAAGCAAGACATTGCAGTGCAGGCAGTACAGGTGCACATAAGAGTAGAATGCCATCTTTTAGTCTGGGCATGGTGATGCACTCATTTTTAATTAAACTTTAAAAATGTATTTTATATACAAGCTACAGTTTCCCCTCCCTTCTTTCCTCCCACTCCCTCCCCTCCTTTCTAACCACTCACCCACTCCTCAGAAATGGCAAAGCCTCCAGTGGGAGTCAACAAAGCATGGCATATCCAGTTGAGGCAGGATCAAGCTCCTCCTCACTGCATCAAGGCTGAGCAAGGCATCCCACCACAGGGAATGGACTCCAAAAAGCCAGCTCATGCACCAGGTATAATAGATCCTGGTCCCACTACTAGGGGTCCTACAGACAGACCATGCTATGCAACTGTCGCCCTCATGCAGAGGGCCTAGGTTGGTCCCATGCAGGCTTCACAGATGTTGGTCTAGAGTCCATGAGCTCCCACAAGCTTGGGTCAGCTGTCTCTGTGGGTTTCTCAGTCATGATCTTGACCCTCTGGCTCATACAATCTTTTTCCCCTCTTCAACTGGATTCTCAGAGCTTGGCCCAGTGCTTTGTTGTAGATCTCTGTATCTACTTCCAATAGTTACTGGATGAAGGTTCTATGATGACAGTCAGGGTAGTCATCAATCTGATTACAGGGGAAGGCAAGTTGAGGCACTCTCTCCACTATTGCTAGGAGTCTTAGCTGTGGTCATCTTTGTGGATTCCTGGGAGTTTCCCTGGTACCAGGTTTCTCCCCAACCCTGTAATGGCCCCCTCTATCAAGATATCTTTTTCATTGCTCTCCCTCTCTGTACCTCCCGCAACTCAACTGTCTTGCTCCCTCATGTTTCCATCCCCCATGCCATCCCCCTTCTCCCCTATCCCCAGTTTACCCAGGAGATCTTACCTATTTCCCCTTTCCTGAGCGATCCATGCGTCTCTCTTAGGGTCTGCCTTGTTACCTAGTTTCTCTAGGGATGTGGATCATAACCTGGCTATCCTTTGCTTTACATCTAATATCCACTTAAGCTTGAGTACATACTGTGTCTTTCTGGGTCTGGCTTACCTCACTCAGGATGGATTTTTCTAGTTCCATCCGTTTGTCCGGTGATGCACACATTTAATCCCAGCACTCAGGAGACAGAAGCAGCTGGATCTGCTTGAGTTCAAGACCAGCCTAGTCAACATGGCAAGTTCCAGGACAACTTGGTCTACATAGCATGTTCCAGGGCAGCCAGGGTTACGCAAGGAGAACGTGTCTCCAAAAACCCAGACCAGCAAATGAGCATGTGAAAAGCCTCCCTGCACACTGTTCCTCAGAATGTTATTTCTTGTTTCTTTGTGGCACAGTCCTGAGGACGCACTCCAGGGCCTGGTCTCTGCTAGACAAGTGCTCAAGCCCTGAGTGAGGTCTCCAGCTGCTTGATGTCAGTTTTTGTCAGATGAAAGTATGTCATGACAAGCAAATGTATTAGAGCAGCTTTACTTTGTTAAAGACAAAACAAATCTGTGTTTCCAGAGAGCTAGTTCCTTCCTTTTGTGTTCTCCTTGGCTAGATCTCCACGATTTAAGCGTTGTCTAGATCGTTCACTCAGAGGGAAATCCTGTCTTTCCTTTTCCTGAGGAGGCTATTGCTGAGACGACTTTCACTGGCCACCAAAGAAGTGGGACCAAAGCTCCGAGGTGAGGACAAGGCCAGCGAGAGAGTCTCATTTGAGAACACGTGCCGTACTCACTGTCTTGTTCTGAGCGCTCCTGTGGTGTGTTAAAAAGATCTCACATGGTATAAGGTTTGGCTTCTAAACTGAATACGCTAGTGTCTTGCTCTCAGCTTGCTTATCAAAAGTAGCTGTAATAGCTTTAAGTATTAGTGTTAGGAGGAGACATACGGGTGAGTGTGGATGACTTAGGCCTGGGAACTGGAGTTCGGATATTTTAACATGTCAGGGTTGATAAGGTCAGTAATGTGGAATGGTAAGGGACCAGTTCCTAAGAGGAAGCCACTGTCTTAAAAATTATTAGCATTTGTAGCAGATTAGGAACATAATTTTTACTCCCCCAAGACCACGGGGAGAGTGGTTTTGTGGTACAGAATGTTATGACCCGAAAAAAAGTCTCCTATGAAGCAGAGAAAGTGAGCAAGGACCCCTTGGAGAAAGAACTGTTGATCCGAAGTCCCCGTGTTTGACTTTGATGTTTACCTGGGAGTGAACCCCTGCAAGTTATTGTCATAACAGTAACTTATCTTCCTTTGTGGGATCCAAAGTCAATTGCTCAGAGGTGGGTTTTGGTCAAGAAATGGACCTGCCTGGACACGGAGGCACTTTGGAACGAGGACACAGAACGGTCCCTCAACGGTCTTTACGCTCTTTATTGGCTTGTGTAAACTGTACACGGTGATGATGTTCAGTGAGACCTTCCCACACCTGCACACAGCACACACTGCTCGAGTCTCAAGTCTTTTTTCTACCTTCCTTCCTCTTTCCAACCTCTAGAAGTCACAGTTGTATATTCAGGCCTCCTTTTGTGAATGTCTAATCGCCTTCAGGGTCGGGTTTAATTCGCTGGGTGATATCCTTCAGTCCTGTCCATTTTGCTGCAAATGCCGGGAACTTATTCTTTATGGCTAGACGATTGTCCTTACAGATGCGGACTTTTCCTTTATCCATTTATTGGTTGGTGGACATCGAGGCAGGGTATGTAGCTTGGTTATCGTGTAACCACCAATGTTTTTGATTATTTTATTCTCATTCATCTTAGTTTTTACATTCATCCACTTCTATATTGATTTACATATTTATTTATTTACATATTTATTTACATATTTATTTACTTATTTACTTATTTACTTATTTATTTATTTATTTATTTATTTATTTATTTATTGCGTGTATGAGTGTACACGTACCGTGACACGCATGTGGAGGTCAGAGGACAACTTATGGAAGTCACCTCTTTCCTTCCGTGTGGGTTCAGGCAGCCAGTCTGGGGTGCAAGGGCCTTTACCCTCTGAGTCATTTCATCAGCCCCTCAGTTTTAATTCTTCAAAGATCAAAACAGAAGATTTCAGGCCCAAACCACAGACTGTTTCAGTGTTCTGGAATCTTCCTCAGTAGAATCAAGGAGATTCAAACTTATGTCACATTACAAGACTGGTTCTTCCAGCTCCTTCTCTCTTGCATGGAGCTGCTCCAGTTCTCACCTACCACAGGTGTCAAGGGCCGGCCTACTGCAAACTGCCACCAGGAGTCAACGGATGTCCTCCCTTCAGGCTTCCCTCATTGCCATTGCTACGTCCCCATCCAGTGGTTCTGGAGTCAACTATTTAGGCAAAATGGAAGAATCTGGAAAGAGGCCTGAAGCCTTGTGTTAATGCAGATCTGCAGAAGAGAAGCCGGTCAAGACATCTGTGGCATGAGAGGCAGTGGGGAGGCGCTTGCCCTGCGAGCTATCCCTGCGTGGAGTGGTTTTGTCTGGGTTGACTATAGTTAGAATATTTTTCATATTACTGTCCTTTCTTTCATAATTACATCTATTTTAACCAGAAATAGTTATTTAAAAAGTTGGTGGGCTTTCCATTTTTTTTTTAAATCTAAGAAGACACAGCAATATTGGTAGCATTAGGCATGAAGACAAGGGGGAAATACCACTCATAAACCCTAACACAACTGTTTAGTTTATTCCCTTCTGGTCCTTTCTATAAGTTATGCACACATGTATAACTATGCTTCACAGTGCTGCACAATTTCTAATTTTTCCCTTTTAGCCTGGGTTCGATCCTCTGAATTGCTGCCTTCTCTTGTCCTCAGGATGGGGCATGGAGGTCTCTTTCTATGTATCACAGTCTGCTTAGCTACTTCACCATTCTGACTGCTTCCAGCTTCACACTGTAAGAAATTATCTTTTCCAAGTATCTTTGTGAAGATTTTGTTTGTCATATTTTTAAAAATGTCATTCAGCAACTAAGATATTAGCTCCACAGTGGGTGCCACATTTGAAGGGAATGAGGAAATGGGGCATTTTAAAGAAACAATTTGCTCTAAATGATTATTATTTTAAATGGAAGATCTTTACTATTCTGTGGATTGGGAGAAGCATACAGCATTAAAGTGTCAACACACTCATAGGGGTTCAGATGCCCTAACAGATCCCTCCGCTTTGTTCCAAGTCTCTGAAGTGTTATTTGGACTTAGCATTGGGAGCAGGCACTAAGGAGCTCGCTTTCATGGCCTTATTGCAATTTTAGTTCCGGGTGCAAATGCGTTGGGGACTGTGTGTTGGGGTACAGACAGAGAATAGCATGCCTGGGCTTTGGTTAGCACCTCTAGGAAGGACATCAGTGGGAACCTACTCACATGAATTTCACCTAAGGTGTGACTTTTGTAGCTGTAATAACAGTGTCATACTTGGCTTGTTCTGTGTTGGTAGCACAGCACGCCTTGGATGTCTAAGTGAAGGCTGTGATCCTCTGTGTAATATTCAGGAGGCATTAATGTTTTAGTCATTCATATGCCAAGTACAGACTTGCTGTTATTATGAAATATTCTGTTTGTCTATCTATCTCAGGTTATACGTGCTCATTTGAAACATCTTTAAGATTAGCTAGAACGGAAGCCCGTCTTTCTATCTATTCTGTTTCCTGTTGTTTTCCATCTCCTCTGAGTGACCTTGAAAGAGTGAGTTTGGGGAGTCCAGGAACTAGGGTGCCCAGGAGTGGGTCCCTGTGAATGAATTTCAGGGAAGGAAAATAAGCATTGCATTTTTTTAAATGGGGGAAAAAATCAGGAAAAAGGCATGCATAAAGGATTTATCTTTTCCATGAAAACATTGATTAATGAAATCTAGTATGAACGGGTGTCACGGCCTTTAGATATTAGATTTCATTACTTGGTTGCTGGTAGGCTTCTGACAGAGAATTCTCGGCTTCTGCAGCCTCCTTATAGACACAAATGTCCCATGTCCTTGCAATGATCACTGATGTGAACGCCTTTGGTAACTGACTCACTGGGCCGGGGAGGGGGGAACACTATGCTGGACAAATGTGTGGTCAGGAAAGGGATTTTGGTGATAAGAGGGACAGCTGCCCTCAGGTTGGGGGACAAGGGGAGTCAAGCAAGAGGGAAGGAAGTATGCACGGGAAGGTGACCAAACCACACAAAACAAGCCTCTTGGGCCCCCAGCTGGGAAACTCCACCAGCTTGCGAGCTCTTCCGGTTCTAGCAAGCTGGCCAGACATCTGGCCTCTGTGCTAATTAAAGTGGGCAACCAATTTGGTGGCTAGAGGGAAGAAAACGGCAGTGAAATCTTGATGGCTGCAGGGTGACGCTGGGGCCCTGCATAACTCTAAGACTTGAGGCTTTGCCAAGTGATTTCCATCTCCCAAGGGCCGGTCGGCTCTGTTCCACTTAGACTTATTGAATTCCAGCTGTATCTAAGAGTTGGATCCTGGCCCTCAGGTTGCTCCTGTCTACGGGGAAACAGGCAGGAGGTAGCTGACTACAGCGCAACGAGGAGAGTTAGGTGTACAGTAGAGGCCCATCAAAAGTTCTGCAGCATGGTAACAGAGGGAGCAGATTACCCCCACCGAAAAAGGTGGGAGGGGCTTCCTGGTGGGGTTGGCTTTGCTCTGAACCTTGAAATTTGAGTCAAGTTCCAAGCAAACATTCTGAAGGCTTCCCATGGGCCTTGGGTGCAATTTTCTACCTGGGATTCCCTGAGACAAGCAGGTCATTCCATCGTCGTTCCAGTCTTTCCCCCTCTCACGGGTGCAGTCCACGGGGACAGTCCCCGGTGGCCTCTAGACAAGGACTCACTCAGATGGGAGCCTGGCCCACCATTCCATGCGAACTCTTGAGAGGGACCTGTTTGGTCCCGCAGTAGCTGGCTTCTGCCGATGGTCCACACTGTGTTTGCGGTATCTTGTTCCTACGAGAGACAGTTGAGTCGCAATGTATCCCATCATCCCTTGCCGGGCGGTTAGCCTGCACTTGGCTCTGCTAGTGGCAGCAGCTATTGGCAAAGCGAGGGGCCTGGCTCCACCTAAATGAGCGGTTCATAGCTCTTGTTAATGGGTCCCATATTCCTCCTCCGTGTACCTCAATTGCCAAATGATTGGTTAGCAAGACTGGGCCAGGGATTGAGAAAATCCCGGTTTACATCTCTGTAACTGAGGGCAAAAATGATCAGCTATGTATATTTTATAAGAAAATGTGTTTTGTTTATAGCCCAACAGTCAGCCTTCCACTTCTACCCCCTAATAAGCTCCTGTCAGAACTCTGAAGTTCGCTGTAATGGTAGCCTAAAGGACATACTCTGTAAAAATGAAAAATGAACATAATATTCATATATCAATAATATAAAAAGCATTGATCAATGCAAACTGCCTGATTCTTTGCCTATTTTCCTTCCAAGCCTGTTTCCCTTTCTTCTGTGTCCCCCTCCCTTCTTGCCCCAGGTGTCCTGATACCTCTGCCATTTAGAAACTGGATTCTTGCGTGTCCTGGTCAGTTTGCACCGGGATTCAGTCCTCAATATGGAGTCTTCAGCGTCTGAGCCTCCAGAATGACTCTCTGACAGCCAGCCATTAATTACCATCACCCACATCTAATTCATTCATCCCTCTCCCGCCCGTGGAGAGGGACAGCTAGGGCTGAGGGCACTCAGGGAAACGTAGGCACGATTCCATGTTCTTTATGCAGAGAGAGCTGCCGGAGACTTTGTTGGATGCACGGGCTTTAATTGAATTGGCTTGCCAATAAAGCTGTTGTCATTCAGTAAGTGAATTTGTTGTACTACTCGCAGCACAGCTGCTGTAGACAGCCCGGAATTTCCTGAAGGCAAGCCAGGCCCTGGGCTTGCCTAGGTTCAGCCCTCGCCATCGATCCGGGAGACCAGGTCGAGAGGCTCCCTTTAAGACTTGGTGTTGGTACCCCGTTAGGTGCCAATGAGTTGCGGCCGCGCCTGGGACTGAGCAGGAGGCTGGTAAGCTAGCAGGGTCTATTGTAGGGAAAATGGAGCCCCCTAGGAACGCTAGTGGGCTCCCTTGTGGAGCGGGCCATTCTCATCTGACTCAACTGGGCGTTTTCAGTCTTCAGACTGATGCTACCCTTGGCTTCACAGAGCTAGTCCTAAGAGAGTGTCGCTCCCCATTTTAAGAGATTGAGACTAGGGCAGTTAATATGTTTGAAGAGCCTTGTTTAAGAGGCCAAGCAGCGCCGAGAAGATACAGCAGCATTAGAAGTGGCATTTGTTACTGTAAGATGGTTGGGCCAGAAATGCTCGACTTCTCCCCACAGTTTATAAGACCCAGCAAGACTGGCAGGTTGTGTGAGTTATGATAGCTTTAAAGTAACATCAAGATTAAGGACAGTTTTCCGAGGGATTGCTGGGCCACTTTGATTTTCTGCCTCCAAGCACATGAGTATAGTCGACTCAGGTGGGTGACAGCAAGACGGGGAGGCAGATTTCCAGATTTGGGGTGTTTGTACACGTTCAGTAAGGGTGCACCTCTCACTGAGCTTGTGGTTCAAAGGGACTTTCTTTCCTCCTGGCAATCTGAAAGTGTGTGCCCAGGCCTCTTCTGAGAGTTCCTCTCCACTTGTATGGAGGGCCCACGAAACAGAAGAACGTCTCGCCTGCTTTTAATTATTCAGAGGCGGAAAATTTTCCAGCCCTTGACACCTGCTCTCCATGGTCTCCACGGTCTGCTGACCTTTAGGCCGTTTTGTTTTCCCGCCACCAGGAAGCTGGGGGTCGGGTGGGGTGAGGAGCAGACTCCCTAAGTCAAATGGAGTTTTTGTTTGAATCCTGGAATTCTGGCAATCTGGGAACTTTTAAAATTAAACCTCCCTATCTGCTCTGTTTTGGGTTTTGCAAGTGAGACATGAATTGATCTCTCACACACAGGCTTTAAGTTTATAAAGGAAATAGATGATGGGGACATAGGGAAGGAGACTTTGGGACTTGGCATTCATGAATGCCCCAGTGGAATGAGAAAGGGTGATGTGATGTGTGAGTGCGTGCGTGCGTGCGTGTGTGTGTGTGTGTGTGTGTTTGGGGGCGGTTGCTCTGATACCTGACTCTGGAGGGAAATAGACATGTCCCGTACTCTAGCAGGTGACTCTGTTGAGCCATTTTCCTTACGTTCAGCCATGCCTTTGTAGACACTTCCCACAGACCACGTCATGCAGAAGAGACGAGTGTGGATAGCTACTAATTACCGTTCTGTTTCAAGAAGGAGCATGGAGCCACAGTTCAAGTTGAAGGTGATCGATCTCCTGAAGTTTGGGGCTTAGGTTATCTCTCTCCTTTTCATGCTAGCTCACTTTTAAAACTCATGGCCATGCTTAAGTCCTGTGAGTTGAAAGTAAGGCTCCCCTCTCCCCTAGTCAAATGAGAAGTTGGTCTGTCCAAATCACAGGTGTTCAGAAACAGTAAGAAAAGAACAACCCCCCCCCCCCCAAAAAAAAACCCCTGAACTGAGTGCTTCCTCTGAGCGGTACATGTGCTGGTCTGGCCCTGCTGCTGTGTTTCCTGTTCCCTTTCTTCACGGCTCCTCATCTCTCCTGCCTTTCCCTCCTCCTTGGCCCCTTAGCTCCCCCTTTCCACACTTCCAGCTTCCTTTCCTGCTGGTCTCATCTCATGGTATATCAGATGACAGGACCATAATCTGCTCCCCAGTTGTCAAGCCTTTATGCGCACGGTTTCCTCAGCTACCCCCCTCTTTGGTTGTGGAAAGTCTTCCTTTGAGGTGGTGGGATTAGCGCAGGTGGGGCCCACTGAGGAGGCCTCAGGACTCGCTGGTTCACCAACAGCAGTTGCAGGCTTCAGGAGGCGTGGATTTGTGATGTCTTCTAAGGTAATAAATTGAGGGAACCCCAGCTGGGACCAACTCATAATATTATTCATTTTGGGTTTCTGCTTTTCATGAGTGAGCCTTTTGTACTTCGATAAGTGGAATTAGCGTCTCCTGTGAATTGGAAATGCTAAGTTGATGATATCCCCTTGGGGATTTTGAGTCGTGCTCTGACACCTTTGGTGACTTCATCAGAATTTAGGTGTATTAAGGGATCAAGGAGTTGAGCTTATGCATATGAAGTTCTCAAGGTGTTCTGAGCGCTTGTTCTTGGGCCAAGTTTTGATGGTACCTGAGGGAGGAAACTTTCCACGGGCCAAGAGCACGCACAGCGTCGTCAAGACTCCTGCGAGGCTGCACAGCACGCGGGCCATTTTCTAGTCACGACTGAAGTGGTTGTGGAAAACATTCCCTGGGATTGGTATGTATATATTTTGTCATGGGAGGGAGTGGCTAAGCCTTGGTTAAGAGTACCTACTGCTGTCTCCCAGAGGACTACAGTTTGGCTCCCAGGATCAGGTCGGATTGCTCATAACTGCCTATAACTCCAGTTCCAGGGGTTCAGATGCCACCTTCTGGCCTCTTTAGGCTGTATTTATAACCCTCCCTACATACACAAAAAATTAAAAAGAAAATATTTAAATCTTCCAGCAAACAATTTTGTTTTGTTTTTCTTACTTAGGTAAGTATTGTTTTCCTTTTTCTTTACAGATCTCAGAATTTCAGTGTCCTGGCTTCTCGTCTCAGACTATGGGATGAAGTGGTATGCCGACGGAGTCTAAATCTGGAGGATCAATGTAAAAATTTCCCAGGATCTTTTTTAAAAAAAATATGTATTAAGGACTTTCAGGGAAATTTAACTAAAAGAAAAGTCATGATTATCAAGATTATATCACAACTCAGATATAATCAGGGAACTTCAAGCTTCTAGGAGTTTTCCACTTCAGTCTTCAGATGTGAGATAGAGCCCTTCCCTGCAAGGTGGGCATGTAGGAAGTTGCAAGATCCTTGAGCCAAAGATCTATGCAGTCTGATGTCAGAGCTCAGCAACTTGACTGCCTGGACATCTTCGTACCTCTGAAGCATGGACTCTTATTGATCATGTGATCTCAAATTCACCCCCACCCCACCCAGTTGGCAGCCATATTCCCTGCAGAGCATGGCAGGCAGAAAGCTTGAGTTGATCTCAACTTCTCTGGTCGGCGAAGATGCTTAGATATGCATACAGTCAAGCCACAATGGCTTGAAGACCTGTCGCTTGTGTGGGGGTTACGACAGACTTTCGTGGTCCAGATTTCTACAAAGCTGCCTTCAAGGATTTCCGTGCTAGCTGTGGTACTGTGAGGAGTTGGAGAGCTAACGGGAGAGGTGCTGAGTCAGCGCTCTTGACAAAGGCATCCTGCTGAGTCTGGCATAACTTTGACCCCATGTTCCAGGTCCCCATCCTGTTCCTGTTGGCATCTTCTGTGCCGAGCCTGCGTCATAGGGCTCCCAAAAACCTACACAGAGCATCCCTTAGGCCTTTCCATCACGCTCTGCTCTTGGTGGGCAGCATTTCCCCTTGGAGGTGACAAGAAGCCAGGTCCCCAGAGAAGACACAGCACAGCAGGCCAGAGAGGAGCTGTTCTAAGATGCCCACCATGGCACCCCACACCCATCAGCAGTGCCCGGGGAGTAGGGTGAACAGATAAGCCCATAGAGTAGCCAGCACCACATTTTCCCACCTGACTCACTTCCTTAACCCCCACTCTTCCCAGGGAGCAGCTAGGGTGAGGCAGGGAGATAATTAGGGGAGAGGAAGGATGGGGGGGTACTGAGCCTCAGGAGGGTCAGGTTCAGCCCGATATTTGCAACACAGAACTAATATTTTCCTTCTACCTAAAGAGTGAGAGAAGCAATTATCCAAAAGCCACACTTCCCTCAGCTTCTCTGCCTCTCTCCTTCACTTCTCCCTCCCCAATCCCTGCCTCTCTTTCCTTCCCCTCCCTCCTTTTCTCCTCCCTCCCTCCCTTCATCTCCTCTTCCTCTTTTTCCTCTTCTGCCTTTCCCATCTTCTTCCTTCTCTTCTTCCTTCTCTTCCACCTCTCCTTTCCTCTCTTTCTCCCTCTCTCCCTTCCAACCTCCCTCTCTCCTTCCCTCCTTCACTTCTCCCTCCCCTCTCTCCTTCCCTCAATCCCCTCTCCTCTCATCCCTCTCTCCTCGCCCCCCCCCGCTTTCCCTCCTTCAATCCCTCCTTCCCCCCCATCCCTCCTTCCCTCCCTCAATCCTTCCTTCCCTCCCTCAATCCTTCCTTCCCTCCCTCTGTCCCTTCTTCCCTCCCTCAGTCCCTCCTTCCCTCCCCTGTCCTTTCCTATCCCCTTTCATTATTTCTTCTGCTCTTTCTCGGGCTCTCCATGGTGAAAAGACTGTTAAGGAAGCATATGATTGCCCGTGTGTTTCCCTGTCCTGGAGCCTAGAAGTGATGTTTACACCATCCCCCAGAGAAGGGTTTGCTCAGCAAATTAACAGTGTGAACAGGACGGCGGGAGGGACGTTTATCTACCTGAGAACAAACTGTTTGCTAGCGCTTCCGCAGAGCCACTTAGACAATTTTAATGCGCTAATGGCAAGCAATTATTATCTAGTTAGTGAATCTGCTTGAAAGAAATAAAATAGCCTTTACTCTCCCATGGTTGAGACATCTCACTAACCCATACTTGCCAGGTGCTCTGAATTAGAGAGGTGAGCCCCTTTCTCTGGGGCATCTGGCACCGAGCATGCTTGGTAGCTAGCTGCCTTTCTTTTTCCCAGAAGAAAAAAAAAATAAATGATGACATTCTGTTTGGGGCCCGGAAACTGCATGACTGAAAACATAAAGGTGACAACTGTGTTGTGCTTTTTCGATGAAGGCAGGAATGTCGAGGGCCAGCAGCCCTCTAGGAACAAACCCCACCTCTGTCAGGTGCCCTGGACTTAAGACCTTTCCCTCTCTTGGACTAACGTCCTGAACGACAGCCAGCGCTTCCATTTCGCAGAAGAATGGCCATCCATTCCTCCCCATCAGCATGAATTGTTGTCGCGGAGCACAGGCGCTTGTGAGCCATATTGATTTTAGAAATTAAAATGGGAATGTTCAAGAAGGTTTCCCAAGAATTATATGGGATTTTAGCCATCCGAATGGCTTTCTTTTTAGGGTCAGTGAGAGTATTCTTGCTAAAATGTAGCCCATTGCTTTAGAAATAGTTTCCTTAATGTCTTTCCTGTCGCCCCTGTTGGGGTTGTACAGGAAATGTAAACCAACATACAATATGTGTGTTTATTTTCATGTCTCATTTTATGGGAAATTGGATGGCGTATTCCACTGAGGCTTCAGTTATGATCTGTTGACAATGTAGGGGGAGCAGGGCAGAGGGGAGGGGAGTTTTGCAACCTGTAGGAGTTATGAGGAGAGCCAGCCCTGCCAGCAGGGGTTCTGTTGTTACTTAGGAGAAGGAGGGGAGCGTTCCATAACAAAACCCGCTGGAGCATTACTGATCCCTTAAATGACATCCTCATCGGCTAGCCCGGTGCAGCACAGGAGGTCTGTGTGCCACACCTCATCTTGCTGGGTGTTATGGCAGACACTGTGTGGTCTTCCTGCCTCTGCTGATCACAGGAAACCCAGGATAGCAAACACTCTCTCCACAGTGCATAAGAGGTCATTAACCAGGCAGGGGCCAGAGTTACCCCCAAGGACCCCTGTGGGACCAGGGGGGGCTATAGATTGCCAAACCAGCCCTATCCTAGCCATGGATAGGTGGCAGTTAAACAAAACCTTTTCCTGAGGTTCTACTGGAAAAGCAATTTAAGAAGTGTCTGCGTAGCATGGGGTCTAAACAGAATGTGTGTGCGCCCGTGTGTTGCTGAGAGGATGTTTGAAACTTCTGTGCTTGGCCCATCTGTAAGACAGCAGTAGGGGTAGGTAAGAGTTTAAGGTTTTCTGCAGAAGAAAGGACTCAGTGTGTTCACACTTTGAGCTCATAAACAGCCTAAGCCCGGCTGGCTGTGGTGGGCAGCATGGAAAGGAGGAGCCGAAGGCTACGGCTGGCCTGTGCGGTCTGCGGGTTGCAGGCCAAACACCACACAGACTTCCAACTTCATCAGCCTTTGTTTGTGCCACCAAACAAGTCAATTGAAGAGCGTGGCAAGTTAATTTTGTAGTCTTGATCATTCAGCTGACCATCCCAGCCCAGATTGGTCCAGGAAAGAGTCAAAGTAGTAAACTTGGTAAATTCATGTGTTTATTTTGCAAATAGATTCAAGATGGAACACCCAACACTCCTCCAGGGCCTTTCTGTCCCTGCCTGTTCATGTCAGCAGCTTGACCAAACTAATTCCCTTCTTTTCGTGTAGTATTTAAATGGACTTCTGGCGTCTGAGGCAATGCCTGCTGCTCCAATTCCCTATGAAAGTCATTTAAATAGATTTTGACTATCTTACATCTACTACAAGAGCCAATCAACTAAAAATCCTGGTCACTTCTCTCTAATTTTAGATGAGCCATGTGGAATTATTGGCTTTTGAGAAAACTCATCAGAGCTGAAAGTTTTGGGTTTAATTTTTAACAATCTTTTTTTTTTTGTCCTACTGAGGAAAAAAGAATTCAAAGACAAATAAGACAAGGTTGCCATGATAAGCTCCAAGCTGCCAATGGAGTTGTTCCCACTCAGTGGAACTCCACGCTCGATCCCCACATCCTCTAACTCTGGCATGTGTTCTGTCCTCTTTCCTGTGGCCACTGTGGGAAGGATGGGGCATGTCCTGCTTTCCAGAAACTCACTGTGTATTTGAGGACACACACGCTGATTCTTTGGAGCTTGACTTGGGATTTAGTTGTTTTTTTTTTTTTGTTGTTGAACACAGGATGAGCAGGGCGGAGGAGGCAGGGGAAGAGGCCATTCATTTCACAGGGTTCAGGGAGCAGGTGTGGAGCCAAGTCCAAATGAAGGGCTAATCAGAGGTTAGCTGCGAGAAGCAAGGGGAGAAGATGCTGCTAACACTACAGAAAAGATGGCTGCTGGGAGCATGGGGGCACTGAATGTTAGAGGTGGAAAAAATAGACTGCACGTAAACACACACACACACACGCATACACACACATGCATACACATGCACACACACACGCACACACACACACACATGCACATGCAATGGGCTGGGCTGTGGGGAGAGGATGAAAGCTGGTACACAGAATAGGACAGTCCTAGAGAGCTAGACTAGGACTCTGCTGTTTGAATTGCAGTTGTTAGATGGGCTGTTTGGTCAACAGTTGGCTTGACTGTCTTTGGAATCACCGAGGTGATTGGGGAGGCATGCCTCTAAGGATATCTTTGAGGGTGCTCTTAGAGAGGATGAATAAAAGGACTGAGACCCACCCAGAATGTGGGCAGCAGCGTCTCATTCTCTTGTTGGTGTCCTGGCTAGAATAAAAGCAGAGAGTAGGGCGAGCACCCGCAGTCTCACTTCCCTGCCGCTGGGCCGCCTGACGTGAACTGAGCTTATCCACCATGCCTTCCTCCTACAATGGGCCAAGTCTGACACCCTAAGTCAAAATAAATGCCTCTCCCATGAAGTTGTCCTGCCGGGCATTTTGTCAGAGTGACACGTGATTGTTACTAACTCGGAATGTGCCGGGGCAGCTGACAGAAGCCTGGGGCAGGGAGGCCTTTGTTCTCAGGGTGCTTGGGCCTTGTGTGAAATCTAGTGTCACCAGAGTAGGAGCAGCCCAGAGGTGAGATGTCAAGGATTGTCCTCGGGGTGGGGGAGGAAGAGTGTGTAGATTGGGGCTGGCTGGAAAAGTGTGGTGGAAGGTAAGGGTTTGGGAAGGTGGAGGGAATATAGGAAGAGGCTGGAGTACAGTGTCTTCTTCACAGGAAGATGGCTACTAGAGGATGCTAGATCCCACCTTGGCAACCAAGATAAAAACACTGGGGACCAGATTTACTTCAGCCTCGTGGAGGGTTTGCAGGTGTGTGTGTGGGGAGCCGCAGAGTGTGGGGGCATCATCATGGATGGGTTGCAGTGTGTGTGTGTGTGTGTGTGTGTGTGTGTGTGTGTGTGTATGTGTGTGTACTGCAGAGTGTGAGGCATCATCATGGATGGGTTGCAGTGTGTGTGTATGGAGGGTTTGCAGATGTGTGTGGGGCAGCATCATGGATGGGTTGCAGAGTATGCATGTGTGTGTGCTGCAGAGTGTGGGGGCAGCGTCATGGATGGGTTGCAGTGTGTGTGTGTGTGTGTGTTTGTTACATAGTGTGGAGGCATCATCATGGATGGGTTGCAGTGTGTGTGTGTGTGTGTGTGTGTGTGTGTTACAGAGTGTGAGGGCAGCATCATGGATGGGTTGCAGTGTGTGTGTGTGTGTGTGTGTGTGTACTGCAGAGTGTGAGGCATCATCATGGATGGGTTTCAGTGTGTGTGTATGGAGGGTTTGCAGATGTGTGTGGGGCAGCATCATGGATGGGTTGCAGAGCATGCATGTGTGTGTGCTGCAGAGTGTGGGGGGCACCATCACTGGTAGACTGCAGACTGTGTTGGGGGAAGTCTCATGGAGGAACTGCAGAGTAGGGGGGTTCAGCAACATGGAGGAGTTGCAGAGTGTGTGGGTGGCATGAGGGAGGGGCTGCAGGATGTGGGGGCAGCAGCTTTTGATAATATCTTTGGTTTCTAATTTTCTAGTTTGTGTTGGAATTTGGATCAGGCTAAGAAAACGGGGGAGGCTGACTTGGCCTGTGCTCCTGAATCTTTGGTGACACTTGTCCTTAGGAGTCAACCTGCCACCATTCTGGCACTAGGTGGCATATTGTTGTTAGGTGAGTCACCCTTGATGTGAGTGAGTGGGTTTCCTTCTCTCCTGACTTTTTTGCCTCGGAGAAACCCGCTAACAGCTTGGTTTCCATTCTTCCAGCCTTGTGTTCTCGACAGATGCTAATATTGCAAACAGTCAACTTTGAACTCCTTTTGTTGGTATAGACATCGTTGTGTTTGACACACATCCTGTAACTCCTTTAGTAGGAACTTCTGCCAGACAGGTGTGATTGTTTTCCTCATTTGGCATTTGAGGACACCGAAATATTGAGAAGTGACTTGGCTTGAGATCATCCAGGAACCTAACATAAGGTTCCCACAAAGTTCCCAGAGTCTCAAATCTGTTACAAGCAACTCTACCTCTGTGCCATAAATGGTTTATTATACTGTATATACACAATTATATCTCTGGTAATTAAAAAGATAAAAATCATTGCACAATTACCTCAACCTCCCAAGTGCTGGAATTATAGGCGTGAGCAGCCATACCTGGTCACAGTTTGCTTTTGAAATGAAGAATTATGCAGCTGCGTGTTCAGTTTGGCATATGGAAACACGCTGCACCGTCTTTAAAGTCTTTGTAGAACCACACTGACATTCACCACTGAGAGCATTTTCCTAATACTGGCCATTTGGACCGTTTCCAGACGTGCATAAACAATACTGCAATGCAGTAGCAGCAATGACAGTTTCTCCATGATTCCCAAAACGTGCTTATCACGTGTAGGGCTCAGTCTAGACCTTTCCCGAAGATGAGCTATCTCATTTAAACAAGACAACACACAGTGGAAGCGAAGTGCTGTTTCTGCACACTAGATGGTTGCAAGGAAGGCTGTAGAGGCCAAGTGCATTTAAAATTTTGATTGCAATTAGGGACTTTTTCTCTGAAGGGGGGGCAAGGATTTGTGGAATTTGTAGGTGCTGCCTGTCTTAGGAGAAGCGTGCTCCTGGAGGTCTGCAAAGATGGGCAAGCAAGCTGGTTCAGAGTCGCCGGGAAACCACACATGCTGGCAACCCTTTGGTGAGGAGAGAGGAGAACATCACTGGGGAGGTTGCAATGAATAGAAGGATGGGAGGACTTGGGAGGAGCTCGTGGGGAGCTATCCTGGAAAGAGATCAAGAACAAGGCTTGGGGAGGGGTGTAGGTAAGGAGACAATGGATTGATGGGGCTATGATTGTGATACATATATGTTAAGAAATAGTTAGCTTATCTGTGGCCAGAAGGGCAGAGGAAGAGAAAAAAATGCACCCTGACATGTGTTGAGTTATTTTTGTGGGCTGAGGCAGGAGGATGGCAAGTTCAAGGTCTGCCTGATCAACAGAGTGAGTTCAAGGCCAAGCCTGGCCAACTTGGGAAGTAGCTCACTGGCGGAGCGCTTACTGCTAGGAGTTTGTAGAGCCATGGTTCTGCTTGTGGATCCACAAAGTAGGTAAAAGAAGATAGAACAAAAATAAAAGGAAACCAAAGAAATGCAATTAAGCAATATTTTTAATAAAAAGTAGGGAACTTTAAATGTGTTCTACTCTGCGTGGAGATGCGACTCTTCACGGTGAACCCACAGCAGGTCTGAACCAGTGGCTCCGTGGTCCACGACACTGAACGATGGTGAATTACCCATCCAGGCCATCACAGAGGGCAAGGCTTGTGGCATGGAGGTGGCTTTTGACACTAGTTTTTTTTGTCAGTAGTAGTTTTGCTACACCTTCCTCTTTGGCCAGTGCTGGTTCTGGCCGGCATGGCTGGGCTCAAGAGCAAGGCTCAGCTCAGAGGAAGCCAGAAGGTACCCTGCTGACAGAGTTCTGAGACTCCATGGTCCAGCCTGGGCCTCTGCTGTCCTCCCCACCTCAACCCATAAAGACACACAAGCTCGCGCCCATGAGTTCAGTGTTACCCTAGGGAAGTGAGGGCTGTTTACCTACCTACGGTAGGAGCCCAGAACTCGGATGCAAATGACTGAACCATTTATAATCTCTGTGGTATAATCAGGCAGGGGAAGTTCTAAGTTTAAATAGAGGCACCCACTTTGAACTTGTGCGGAACTTACTGTAAGAAATGCCCGGCATCGCAGCAGGGGTTGATAGCATGCCTCCCAGGGCGAGGATATTCAATGCTACGTTTCTCACGGCGCTGTTAATGTGCCCTCATCACACTGCGCATGCATGCAATCCCGCATCATAAATAACGGATTTACAAGCTTAACTCCTACTCAGCGATAGCACACGTGTGGAACGTGGCTGAGTGACTGTCACCGTGAGACCCTCAGCTCCGGCAATGCAGGTTTCCTCAGCCTGAGGCTGGGGCTTCTCAGGGTGGGCTGGAGAAAGCCTCTCCGCCTGGGCCTGACATCTTGCCTAATGAGCAGAAACACTATTTTGGACTTAAGGATCCAGAGCCCCCTGGCCACAAATCATGGAGTGAAAGAAACCAAGCATTAAGGTTTCCCCCAGACACTTATTGACCGGAACGGACTGAAAATGGTAGGGTCTTTGTAAGTGGCGGCAGGGGCTTTGGTGAGACCTGGGGATACAGTGGTAGATGTTTCGTTGCTGTGGCTGCTGCTTCCATATTTCCGGACCGATTTGCTCTGACCTCTCCCCCAACTGTCTGGGCGGGGGAGGGGCTCTTACGAGATTCTTAGGGGACAGATGGCTTGCAGGTGATTGTACTGATGGGGCACACATTTTACTCAAGTCTGTAAGGTCCGTAAATGTCCTAAGTCATCCTCAGAGAAGGAGCTGAGTGGCAACAGACTTCAGGGTGGCAAAGGATGAAAAACAAAAGACATTCTCTGTGTGTGTGTGCATGTGTGTATGTGTGTGTGAATGTGTGTATGTGTGTGTGAGTGTGTGTATGTGTGTGTGAGTGTGAGTGCATGTGTGTGTGTGTGTGTGTATCAAAGAAGAGGGGGATAGAAGGTGGGACTTACTGACCTAGGGGTGCAGAACTATGAGACAGTAAAGAGACAAACAAGATGTGGCCCAAATCTCTACCCAGATGCTCAAGCCTGTCAACAGTTCTGTTACCTTATATTCCTCTACCTCCTGATTGGTCTAGGTGCTGGAACAGGACCCACGGTCGTCTGACTGTGTGATAAACCCTCCTCAGGAGGAACTGATGCAGCAGATCAGCTGGTTGCTGTTGCAGGCCTTTTATGTATGCTTCAGGCCAGGGGCTGTGGGGCAATGAGAGAAGCCGATCATCGTGTCCTCCTGAAGATACCAGCCTTTGGTTATGTGCAATGGACACAGCATGTTCCAATGAGCAGCCCAGAGTACCTCACATTACCTTGTTCTTTGGTGTCTTCCGAAGGAAGCGCAGCAGGCTGTTTGGAGCATGCTCACGCCAGTGGAGGTGCTTGGCAGGGCAGACTTCCTGAAAGAGGCAGCCCCGAGCTGCGTTTCAAAGTAGAGAGGAAATTTAGACCAGAACTGGGATATCACTCACAGCAGAAGTCAATAATATAATAATATAATTCCTGATGCTCTCTACCTGACAGGGAACGGGTGGTACCAGCAGGTTTTGGTCTGAATCCAGGTTTGATTGTCTATATCAGGTTGGATGTTGGTCTATTCAGGACAAAACTGGAGCCCCTCTCTCCCTACTACCTATTTTGCTTACAGTGGTATATAGAAGCCTGGCGCCAACATTAGGTACTCTGGGGTAGCCAGCTAGCTGGCCTTCAGCACCAATACAGAGAACTGACCCTATCATCAGCCAAGGGTTCTGCCAGAACAAGAGGTCAGGAGAGGTGTCTGGTAGTCTGTAAGCCCAGAAATGGATTCCCATTCTGTCCCCTGAGTGGAACTGCACAGAAGGACATCTGTCTCATTGTGGGTGTGTGGATGAGGCCTTCTGAAGAGCTGATCAAACCCAGGATGATTTTCTTCAGCCTGGCTGTCCTTGAAGTTGAAGCATAGTGCCCTCCAGGTAGCTGTGTGCAGAGCATGAGCGACTTCCCCTTTCTGGACTCAGTTTCTGGATCTTCAAGCAGGAGGTAGAGCATTTGTGAAGATGTCCCTTTAGGTCAGAGCCACCCTGCCCCTCACACAGGCAGAGGCATGCTGGAGGCAGAGGGGTAGGGAAGACTTGGCAGGAATTCCCCAGATGAGACTGCCAGGTGCCACACAGTTCCCCATGCTGCTGCCACCTGCTCTATGGGTGTGGGGCTGGTGGCTGGTCCTGAAACTGGAATAGAGGTACAGTCTGTCCTCCCCTCATGTATCTGTGGACCTCTTGAGAGACACAGAGCCTATTCAGGACTCTTTGACTTGTTTTGTGGAGGGAACTGCCAGTGGGTACCCAACCTGTGGGCAGGCCCAGGAAGATCACCTCTTGCCTAGATATGTGATATACTCAGCCTGTGACTGCAGTAAGCTGTGTATTCTTAGCCTGGCTCAGAAGGCTAGCAAACACAGTCTCACGATAGTGCCTAGGTGCCTCCCCGGACTCCTCCATGCTCACAAAGCCTCACACCCACCAGTGGAGGCCAGAGCGCCAGAGAGAACAGGCTGCCCATTCTTGTAAGTTACTTGGTCTGTGCCCTCATTTTATAGACTAGGGAACTAGGCACAGAGCTGGCAGAAGACTTGGCTAGGGTTGCATGGACAGTTAGGGACACAGCTGCAGCTGACCCCAAGTCTCTTGACGTCTCTTTAAGCAGATGGAGATGCCGAGGAGGAGGCACGTGGCATACCACAAGTGGCAACTTGCAGGGTGCCCTGGAGACTCAGGGTTTTCTTTCAGAGTGTGTGTGAGAAAGTGAAAGTGTTGGGCCTCTTTTTACACGGGCACGCCAGAGAAAGTTGTGAAGGGGCAGCCAAGCAGGAAACATGGACTTAAGGATATTTTTAAACCAGGCATATTAGGGAATAAAAGGAGCTCCGAAGTCCATTCTCTCAGCAATTTCACTGCCGCGGGCCAGGCAAATTTCCTCCCAAGCCAACAGGCAAAACACCGCAAAGAACTACTAGGTAGTGAAGTGTGAGGACAAGATTCAAATTTTCATAATGAAAATTTAGAAGGCTATGTAGTGTTAATAGCTAGGGGAGTAGAGGGGGTGTGGCTTTGTCCTTCGTATTCTTCAATGGCAAAATTATTTTGAATGATATGACCTGAATGTCTTTGTCTTTGCAAGTAAAAAAAGCCAGACCATTAAACTGTAGTCATATTTAATTTGTATTTTAGTAAATAAAGCTTGCCTGAAGATCAGAGAGTAAAACAGCCTCACTGGTCAGCCTTACAGACCAGGCAGTGGTGACACACACCTTTAATCCCAGTAGCCACACTAGTTTGCCATAGAAACTGGGCAGTGCATGCCTTTGATCCCAGTGGTACACACCTTTAATCCCAGCCCTAGAGAGGAATCTAAAACAGGAGGAGACAGCTCTCAGACACAGTCTCATTCTGAGATTCCTGGAGGCAGAATCGCCATTTTGTACTGAGGTTGAGGTAGGAGCCAGTGGCTGGCTGCTTTGCTTTTCTGACCTCCAGGTTGAACCCCAGTCTCTGTCACTGGGTTTTTATTAATCGTGCTCTACTAAATGCTAAATGGAGTCAGTGACCAAAGGGATTCAGGACATGGCAGAGCTCAGAGAAACTCCTTCAGCCTTCCAGGCTCCTTGAGGGCTGTGACTCATTTCGTATGACTTTGTCCTCAATGATGGCAAGTCTTTTACAGCTGAGGCCATCACATTCCAATGCCCCTCACTTGGTAACCTAAGAACATGATGTGCATAGACCATGCTAGTCTATGAGTTGCCATACGCAGAAAGAGCAGCTCTGACTTCAGCAGCCTATGGCCACAGAGTGTGTCTGACTAAGCGCTAAGAGGGTTCTAAGGGCTCCAAAGCCAAACAGGGGCTGGGAGTTAGGTGAGAGGCGGTGCTGAGACAGCATTTGAAGTAGCTTCATTGGATGGGTTACATTTTGAGTGCTGGAGGACAGAGCTAACAGGCAGAGGGGACTCGCGTGATGACCCTGACGTGGGTGTGGGGGATGCCCTGGGCTGACTGGAGATCAGGGTAGCATGGTGGAGCGGTAGTGCAGAAATCTATGCGAGACGTTAGTCTGGGATTCCTTTGTAATGCAGTAGAAAACAGAGACTAATGAAGAATCACAGGTGTGCACTTGAGAGAGGAAGGTAGTTGTCTTAAGGTAATTGAATGCATGAACATCCTACTTCCCCTATGAGCCCCCCTTAAAGTGGCTTCCCGGAAACCGTAGGAAATGGGCTGGACCTATAGGGTTCAGAAGAACCTGAAAGGCATTCCTGGCGGAGGGAAAACAGTGAGGCCAATGTTGGTACTAGGAAGGACTTTGACTATGGGGCTGTGTGTACACTGCACTGGGAAGATGGTTCTTCCTTCTCTGTTTAGCATGCAGTGGGTAAGGTTGTGTGGAGCAGGGGGCCGGGTTCGGAGGCCTTCCCATATCTTCAGCTCAGTACTCCAATCAGCCAGCAGATGTTTTCCTAGAGGTTTCGCCTGGGCTGGGCTGTCTTTTGTTGTTTCACTGTTATTTGGATTTGCCAGGCTAGTGGGACAAGCTTTCTGCTCCGGGGACATATCCTGTTAGGTGCAAGAGGAAGGTGCCTAGTTTGGGAGGTGGAGTACTGAGTTGCTAAGGCCAGCCTTCTCACTCGGCAGTCAAGGAAACAGGACGCAATAATTGTGTGAGAACCGTCATGGAGACAGAATTTAGTCCTTTGGTTTTAAGCCCTGGCCTTTTTCTATTGATGTCCCTCACAGTTTCTTTCAGATACATCTAATATTTATTGAGCACATGCTATCTGTCCTGTACTGTGTTACTCATGGATATGATCTTTACAATCCTCGACTGGACTGCGAGGGACACCATCATTACCTAAGTTTGCTCAGATGAGAAATGGATGCCCAGAGAGATCCAGAAATTCTCCCAAAGTCACTTCAACTGTAGCTATAGCATCAGAATGTGACTTCAGGTTTGTCTGCTCCCACATGTTTTTCTAAGTCTAAGGAGTCTCTTTAAATTATTTATAAAAATACTCATTCTGAGGGCCAGGAGCAGAGCTTAGTGGGTAAAAGTGCTGGCCACACAAACCTGATGACCCAAGCTCACTCACTGGGCCCGTGTGAAAAGCCAGGTGTGCTGTCCTCAATCCCAGCAGACAACCCACTTCCATGTGGGGAGGTGAGACTTGCCCAGAAACCTGAAGGGCAACTACCAGAGAAGAGAGACCACGTCCAATCAAATGGCAAGAACCTACTTCAAAAGCTGTTTTCTGACTTCACACGTGTGTCACAGCATGTGAGTGCTCTCTCCCACACTAAATAAACAAATATTCATTCTACTCTTAAGTTTTTTTTTAATATGTACGGATGAGTGTTTTGATTGCATGTATGTGTATCCTGCTTGCTTGCCTAGTGCCTGTGGAGGCCAGGAGAGGGCAATGTATTTCCACAAACCGGAGTTACACATGGTTGTGAGCTACCATATGGGTGCTAGGAGCTGAAAGAGAAAAAAAAACACCCAGTCCTTAGAAAGAGCAGCAAATGATCTTAGCTCATGAGCTGTCTCTCCAGTCCCTCATTCTAGTTTTAGCCTGTAGATCTGTTAGAATAGATCTTTAAAGAGCTTGGCAATGCCTTGAAAAGGGCTTTTATAGTGGTGTATTATTTGTATTTTAATAAATAAATCTTGCCTGAAGACCAGAGGCAAAGTTAAAGTCACTAGAGGTCAGGTAATGGTGGCACACACCTTTAATCCAAGGATTTAGGAGATAGAGGCAGCTGGATCTCTATGAGTTGAAGGCCACCTTGGACTACCCAAGATCAAAGCACAGACAAATCCAGGTGGTGGTGCCTCACCACTATAGGGAATAGAAAATGGGAGGAGAGAGAGGTTCAGTCTGCTTAATTTATGGTCGTCCAGCCTTGGTAGGGGTCAGATTTCTCTGGTGGCTTGGCTGCTTTGCTTTTCAGGTTTTCAGGTTGAACCCCAATTCCTGTCTCTGAGTTTTTATTATTCGTGCTACAGGCTTCCATTTTAATAACCAGCGCCCATAGCATTATGGAAGACATACAATTTGAAAGTGGCAATGTGTGTATAGGTAGGACATGGTGGGCATGGATTTTAGAGTGGGAAAGGCGACAGATGAGTTGGTGACTTGAGAGCACGTGCAGTAAGTGCATCACCTCACTGGGGTCGTCTTTTAACAGATTATAGGCTTCTACCATCACTTGACCCAGCAGCCTATGAAGGAATAATGTGAAAAAGTCTCACATTGCTATTCCCAATCTCCCAACTCTTGCCCAAGCTCCCTTCGATTCCTGCTTTTATCAGCATGAGTAGGATCTGAGAACTTTTGTGTATGGATAAGTCTGCACCTCTCTTCAGCCCCAGTGACTGCACAGAGCTGGTCCTGTTGTTCTGCTCTGCGCTGCTCTGTGGGAAAGCCTGCAGGTGAGGCTGGGAGATTAGTCCTCATTATTGGACATGTTGTCTAGGGTGGGTCCTTGCGATGGTTGGCGTAAATTGTCAGCTTGACGGAATCTAGACTCACCTGGGAGACTGGCCTCTGGAACCACCTGGGAGACTGGCCTCTGGAACCACCTGGGAGACTGGCCTCTGGGCAAGCCTGTGGAGGATCTCTTGATTACATTAATTGATGTGGGAAAACTCATCTTAATTGTGGGAGGGATTATCCCCGGGGCTGACCCTGGACTTTATATAATGGAAAAAACATTGGGTGTGGTGGCACATGCCTTTAGTCCTAACACTCAAGAGATGAGGGCAGGCAGATCTCTGTGAGTTTGAGGACAGTCAGGGTTATATATAGAGGAACACTTAAAAAATAGAAAAGAAAAGGAAAAATCAAGCTGACATTGACACTCTGTTTCTTGACTGAAGCTACCATGTGACCAGCTTCTATAAGCCCCTGGGATTTGTGATTCCCCTCTGGATACTGTGAATATCATTGGTTAATAAAGAACTGCTTTGGACCTATAGCAGGGCAGAACTTAGATAGGCAGGGAAAACTAAACTGAATGCTGGGAAGAGGGCGGAGTCAGAAAGAAGCCATGTAGCCCAACCAAAGCCAGACAAAACTTTATCTGGTAAGCCACAGCCATGTGGCAATACACAGATTAATAAAAAATGGGTTAAATTAATATGTAAGAGTTAGTCAATAAGAAGCTAGAGAAAATGGGCCAAGCAGTGATTTAATGAGTACAGTTTCTGTGTGGTTATTTTGGTTCTGGGTGACCAGGATGAACAAGCAGCCTCTCTCCTACACCCCTGCCACTGTGCATCCCTGCCATGAGGACCTGTGCCCTGGACTGTGAGCTAGGAAAAACTTTTGCTATGGGATAATGCTTTTGTACACTGTAAAGATTTGTCACTCATATTGGTTTAGTAAAACTCTAATTTCTGATTAGCCAGTAGACAGGCAGGAAGTATAGGCAGGGCAACCAGACTAGGAGAATTCTGGGAAGAGGAAAGGCAGAGATGCAGTCATCAGCCAGACACAGAGGATGGAAGATGAGAATGCCTCACTGATAAGAAGTACCAAGCCACATGACTAAACATAGACGAGGATTATGTGTTAAGTTGTAAGAACTAGTTAATAGTAATCTTGAGCTAATAGGCCAAACAATTTGTAATTAATGTAAGTCTCTGTGTGTTTCTTTGGGAATGAATGGTTACAGGACCAGGTGGGACATAAATTCTGTTTGCAAACCCTTTCTGTCTTTAGTTGCTTTTCTCAGCATATTTATATCACAGAAAAAGGAAAAGAAGCCAAGTAGCCCAGGGCTACTAGAGTACCTGGCTCAGATTCTTCTACTTTTTGCATTTATTTTATATTCAATAATATACATAGGCCATCAGTGTTCAGTTCACTAGTTTTGGCAACCATGTTTGCTTGTGTGATCAAAGCATGTACAGAACATTCCAGAGTTCCCTTTTGCATCCCTTTAGGTCCCTATCATCCCGCCCTACAATGATTTGTTATATTTTATCATTTTAGATTTTTTGATTTTATCTAAATGTAATTATATCTCTTTTATTTTCAACTTCTTGTACCCAAAAGAATGTTCTGTGAGTTGCTCAGGTTGTTGCATGTATCGATAATTATTTTCCTTTTGATTTGTTTTCTGCTATAATAGTATGCCATGAGTTTCTTTACCACCGTCTTACATTTGGCTATTTGTGTAGTTATACTTATATAGATATTTATGTTTATAGTTATATTTGTGTACTTTCTGGGCTTTAGCTGTTGTGACTACAGTTGTTATCAATATTTTCATATAAATCTTTTGGTGGATTCTGCTTTCATTTCTGTTGTGTAAATCCCCACCAGCAAGTCTCTAACTACTTAGAAATAGCCAAGTACAAGCAGCTGACCCTTTTGTACTCACACCATGTGACATGGGTTTCACATACTCCACTTCACGTTGTCATTGTTTTCACTTATTCATGCTGCTGGGCATGACATCATGGCTTTCATTTGCATTTCTGTGATGCTGTTGAGTTCGTTTTCATATTTAACTAGTCCTCATGTCCTTTAATACCTTCCCTCTACTTTAAAAATAGAGTTGTGGGTTTTCACAACCTTAATCAGAAGGCACTTGATATCTACCCTGGATACATGTCCAATCTTAGAGACATACACTGAAAATACTTTTCACAGTCTGTGGGTTGCCAATTTAATTCTCTAATAGTATCTTTGGGTGCCTGGGACTATTTTTATTTTGATAATGCTCTAATTAATGTGCTTTTAGAATAAACTTTTCTCCCCTTTTTGTGGCTTGGAATAGTAACATTTCTTTGGCTTGTGAGCCTCGGTATGGAGAGCTTATGGCTTATCTCTGTCCTCTTTGGTGTCACCAAAGGTTAGGAACTGAAGTTGTAAGAAAGCTTGGCATTACATGTCCAGCAATTGATATTGTCAGCTTAGACCACAGCAGGGTTAATTTGCAGGAATTCCCACCATGGCCTCTTCATGAAGCTGGGTTCAGAGGGTGAGTACATTCCAAGAAAGGGACAGAGGGAGTCAGATGACACCTGTGTCCCTGCTCTGGCTTTGCTGCACCAGTCACATAGTAGCACATACCCTGCATTGTGTGGAGAATTTGCAAGCTTGCCTTGGCTCTTGAGAATGGGTAGTGGGCTGGTATTTCTCAGCAGGGGGATAGCCAAGTTCTGGCAGAGCACATGAACTGCTGGCTCACTTTACAAAATAGAATTTTCTCTAGGTGAGCTGAATTACACTAATTTATTCTTTATTGGTTAATGATTTTTGTATCCCACCTAAAATATCTTTATCCATATTAAAATTCAATGTTATCTTTTCAAAGTTAGCTGATTCTAGTTTTTATGATAAATGTATGATCCACTTCTGTTAAATTAATTGCTGTATGAGAAGTGGAATTGAGGTTATTGAAAAAAAAGATTTTTCTTATAACTCTGGTCCAGCACCATTGTTAGAGCAACTTCCCTATTTATGACGCTTGAATCAATTGATCACGTGTTGTCTTGGTTACTGTCCTATTGTTGTGAAGAGACACCATGACCAAGGCAATTCTTACACGAGAAAACATTTAATTGGGGGCTTGCTTACAGTTTCAGAGGCTTAGCCCATTATCATCATGGCAAGGAACAATCAAATGGTGCCAGAGAAGCAGCTGGACGCTACATCCTAGTCCTCAGGCAGAGGAAGAAGGAGACACTGGGTCTGGCTTGGGCTTTTTAAATCTCAAAGCTCACTCCCAATGACAGACTTCCTCCAACAAGGCCACACCTACTTGAACAAGGCCACACCTCCTATTCCTTCTCAAGTAGTTTCACTTTCTGATGACTAAACCTGTGAGCATATGGGGGCTATTCTTATCCAGATCACCACATTCCACTCCTGGTTCCCATAAGCTTATAGTCATATCATATGCAAAATGCATTCAGTACAACTTCAAAAGTCCCCATAGTCTATTACAGTCTCAACACTGTTTAAAAGTCCAAAGTTCAAAGTCACTTCTGAGACTCATGGCAATCTCGTAACTGTAAATCCCAGTAAAATCAAAATTTTAAAAAGCAGACGATTTATTTCAAACATACTAAGACGCAGAATATATGTTACCATTCCAAAGGGGAGGAAAGGGAGCATAGTGAGGAAATACTGTATCAAAGCAAGACTGAACACCATCAGGACAAAATCCAAATTTAGCATTCCCATATCTGATGTCAATGCATTCTTCACTTCTCTCATTGCTTTCATCTCTGTTGACTGCAACACACTTCTTTCTTGGGGCTGATTCCATACCCAGTTTGTAACTTTCCTTAGTGGGTGTCCCAAGACTTGGCATATTTAATATTCTGGGGTTTCCAAAGTAATTAAGGTTTCACAAACTACACAGCTTTACTTTATAGCCCCTTTGGGACTCTATGAAGGGACAACCCTGACACACACCTGGCCTCAGCAGCTTTCCTTGGTGGTTGTGGGAGATTACACAACTCCTGTCTTGTATTCTTGCTATAAGCCAGACCCACATGGCTGGCTGGGGCTGCCAAGTTCTGTTACTTGATGTGACTGGCACATGCCCCCTCTTTCAATTACATTTGCATAATCTTTATGCTGTTGATAGTTTCCTTCACTGCTTAAGCCTTTCTTTAATTCTTTTTTTCACAAGTTGGAAGCTTAGCTGGATGGAGTCTTGCACTGAGGTCACCATTTCCTTTACTCCACTTAGCATCAGGCTTTTTATCTCCCTGAGCACAAGACTAGGCTCCATTACACTTTCTGGTATTCCTTTTATCCTCCAACCGTGCATTTTTCATTTTCCCTTGCTTAGCTTGTTCCTTTTTTATTATAGATTTGCATACGACTGGCCACTAATAACCATATGACATTGTCAATACTAGGCTGTCTTGAAATCTCCTCTACCAACATCATTAATCCAAAACTCTTCAATTTAGCCTCAGGCAGATTTTTTTCTTGAACAAGGGTAGAGGAAGCATCCAGAATCTTTGCTATCTCATAGGAACTTTCTCTAGATCACTTACTAATACTCTTCCTCTCTCAAACTTCTTGAGCAGGGCCATCGTAATCTACATTGCTCTCAGCACTACGGCCTTCCATGCTCCTACTAGCATGTACATTAAGCTTTGCTTAAAATGTTCAACTGCTTTTCTAATCCAAAGACCCAGAGTACATCTTCTGCCAACAGCAGCATGGCCAGGCCTGTAACAGAAATACCAGCTTCAGTCTTAGTCGCTGTTCTATTGCTGTGAAGAGACACCATGATCAAGGCAACTGTTATTAAAGAAAGCTTTTAATCAAGGGCTTGCTTATACCTTCAGAGGCGTAGTGTGATATCCTCATGACAGGGAGCATGTCGATACATATGGTGCTGGAGAAGTAGTTGGGTACTACATCCTGATCCACAGGCAAAGGAGGAGGGAGACACTGGGCCTGGCTTGGGCTTTTGAAATCCCAAAGCTCACTGCACAGTGACAGACTTCCCCCAACAAGGGCACACCTACTTCAGCAAGGTCTCCTAATCCTTCTCAAGTAGTGCCATCCTCTGATGACTAAGCATTCAAATAAATACATGAGCCTATGGGGCCATTCTTATTCAAACAACCACATGTTTGTAGGTTGAATTACAGATTCTCAGTCTGTTTCTGTTGATTTGTCTCTCATGTCTCGCACGCTTTTACGCCAATGTCACACTACAAATCTCTGGTAAGGTTTGACATCATGTAGCATGAGTCCTCCCACTTTGTCACCTTTTGATAGTCTGTGCCCATAAAACTTCAGATATAGATTACACATTATTTTTTCAAAAAGCCCTGCTGTAATTTTGGTTGGAATGGCATCAAATATATAGATCCATTTAGAAAGAGAATCATTTAAAAACATTTTGTTTATTAATTCATGAATGTAATTTATCTCTTAACATGCTTATCTCTTATTTCTTCCTGTAACTTATTTGTATTCCATTTGTAAATAGGTCTTGTTGTAGAACACTGTACTCTGTAAACAAAATAGCTTCCATCTTCATCAGCTGAGCTATGCCTTGTTGCTTGAGCCCATTTAAGAGTGGACCTGTTGACTGTTAGCATTTTCTTGGAGAAAGAAGGCATGGAAAGTTCATTGGACCTTCACTTGGAAATCCAGCTGTTCCTCCCAGCTATGTGTATGCAGTTCTGCTCTAATTGCACATAGTCTTGGGGTATCCAGAGGTGCTGGAGTATAGGGTGGTGAAGAATGATTGAAAGGGGAGTCCTCTGTGGCAATGGGGGAGCTGGGTACAGACCTTCCAGAGCAGCTGCTTCAGGGTCCCTCACTCCTTCCTGCAGCCATGCGTACATGTTCTTTAAGTAAGACTAACATGACCCTTGGACAAACCAGGGGTGGATTCTAATTAACTCTACTCTGATTTGTCCTTGGGATTGTCCAAAGAAGCAGTAGACAGTGTTTGTATATCTTCAGGGCAAGACTTTCACAATAGACTTGTAAACATTTAGTGCTTTTTGTAAATGGGAAATAAATTTTCTTTTTAAAATATATGTGTGTGTGTGTGTGTGTGTGTGATGTGTATATGTATGGGTAAGTGTGTGATATGATATGTGGTGTGTGTGTATGATGTGACATGTGCATGCATACGTTGTGAGATGATATGTGATGTATCTGCATGTATGATGTGAAATGTGCATGTATGTGTGTGATGTGATATGTGGTGTGTGTGTATGATGTGATATGTGGTGTGTGCATGTGTATGATGTAATAAAATGCATGGATGTGTGTGATGTGATATGTAGTATGTATGTGTATGATGTGATATGTGTAATGTGACATGTGGTGTATGTCTATGATGTGATGCATGGTGTGTGTGTATGCATGTGTGTATGATATGATGTGTGGTGTGTGTGTGCATTTATGAAGTGAAGTGTGGTATGTGTGTTAGTATATGATGTGGTATGTGTTTAATGTGATGTGTGTGTGTGTGTGTGTGTGTACAGATGTGGGTTCAGTTAGGCTCACCATTTCAGTGTTTGTCATGGTTGTCCTTTGTTCTTGCTTCCTTTTTCTAATACCTTATTTTAAGGTAAATAAGCATTTTTCCAGTATTGTGTTTTGTCTGCTTCACTGCCTGCTTCTGCAGTTGTGTTATTTTATAGTGTTTATTCTTTAGAAATTAAACCAAGTGATGTGGTCTGTTTTTGAGCATACTCTCAGATCTCTGAGCAGTGCAGATGCTTTCCTGACTCTTGGTTCTTGTGCTTTTGTTTCCATCTATGTTCTGCTTATGCCACAAACCTATAGCGTATAGTCATTTTTACTTTCAGCGGAAACTTTTCCAGATGTCAAAAATCACATACAGGTGTGTGTGTGTGTGTGTGTGTGTGTAAAGAGAAAGAGAGAGAGAGAGAGAGAGAGGAAAGGAAGAGAGAGAGGAAGAGAAAGAGAGAGAAAGAGGAAGAGAAAGAGAGAAAGAAATAAGATATGTAGATGGATAGATAGATAGATAGATAGATAGATAGATAGATATTTAGGTATGTATATAGATAGATATAGAGATATTTTCCCTTATATTTATCTATGTGGGTTCACTGAGTCTCTTTTAAAAAATAAGAAAATATATTTGCCCTGCTAACCTCCTCTTTTCTTTCTTAGATTCACTTTCCTTCCACTTCACACAATTTGAGGAAACATTAAGGCTTCCCCTTTCCCCTCTGAACAACGGAAAGAGTCTAGAAAAAAAAGCACGCCGTAGTGGCTGACCGCATGGCTGGCTGCCCCTCTCTGTTTTAGGTATCCTCTTTGCTTTTCAGTTTGCCCTAGATTCTTGTATCCTGAGAGTCCTCTCGTCAGAGGATGGACGGCAGATGCCGTGTATCTGGTGGAAGCTGAAGGTAACTGGGAGGGATTTCTCTCGGACTTCCTGTCCCAGCTCCAGCTCAGCCTTCCGCTTGGAGAAGGCCCTGCCTACCCCAGGGTGATTGGTCTCGGTCTCCTAGCCTATGCCGGCCGTTGGCACAGCATCTCTGTACACTAGATGGAAACAGTGGGGAGGTGGATGTGGTTCTGCCCTGGGCTCTGCTGTGCCCCAGATATGAGGCTAACATGCTCACTGCTGTAAATCTGTTAAATGTTTGGTGGAGTTCTACTTTACCCCATCCACCCGTCACCTTTCTCTGCTCCTTTGCCTGTGTGAAGACCATGGCTTTTCTTGCTGGGAAGTGACCATTGATTGTTTTTCTGCTCCTATGCATTCTTTCCAATTCTGTACTTTTGCTGGCCTCTTCTTGTGCAGGTGGGAGCTGCAATGCGTGTGACTTTCCACACCCTGACGTGGACTCAGTTCTTGCCACTTTTATTCAAATTCTCCCTCCAATGCTCAGGGTTTTGTCAATGCAGTTGGAAAACAGGAGGATCTGAGTGGTTCTGGCTCAGAATCCCCACTCCCTTCCTGCTGCGCTAATGGCTTTTAATTGAATAAGGTTAGAATTTCTGAATTTTTCTGTCTTAGATAGTGTTTCTATTGCTGTGAAGAGACACCATGACCATGGCAACTCTTACCAAGGAAAACCTTTATTTGGGGCTGGTTTGTAGTTTTGGGGGTTCAGTCCATTATCATTGTGGTGGGAAACATGGCAGCATGCAGGCAGACATGGTGTTGGAGAAGGAGCTGAGAGTTCTACATCCAGATCAGCAGACAGCAAAAAGTGAATGCCACGTTAGACCTGGGTTGAGCATCTGAGACCTCAAAGCCTGCCACCTAGTGAGTGACTTACTCCAACAAAGCCACACCTACTCTGACAAAGCCACACCTACTCTGACAAAACCACACCTCCTAATAGTGCCACTCCCTATGTGTCTATTGGAGTCATTTTTATTCAAACCACCACATTCTACTCCCTGGGCCCTTTGGCTTGTAGTCATATCATAATGCAAAATGAATTTAGTCCAACTTCAAAAGTCCCCATAGTCTATCACAGTCTCAAACCTGTGTAAAAGTTCAAAGTCTCTTCTGCACTCAAGCAATCTTTTACTGTCATCGCCTGTAAAATCAAAATAAAAAAGCAGATAACATACTTCCAATATATAATGGCACAAGATACACATTACCTTTCAAAAAAGGAGGAAAAGGAGCATAGTGAGGAAATACTGGACCAAAGCAAGATCGAAAATCAGCTGGAAAACTCCAAACTCCGCATCTCCATGTCTGATGCCAAAACTCTCTTCAGATCTCCAACCCCTTTCAGCTTTGTTGACTGCAACACACTTCTTTCTCTCGGGCTGGTTCCACTCCCTGAGCAGCTCTCCTCAGCAGGTATTCCATAGCTCTGGCATCTCCAGCATCTTGGGGTCTCTAAGGCAATCCAGGCTTCACCTTCACAGCTTCATGCAATGGCTTCTCTAGTCCTCCATTCAGCGACACCCCTGACATATGCCTGGTCTCAGCAGCTTTCCTTAATCATGGAGGCAAATTCTATAATGCTTCTTTTCTATCCTTGACTCTAAAGCCAGAACCATGTGGCTGAAGTTGCCAAGTCCTGCTTGCTCGGCCTGGAACATGGTCCTCTTGTTCAATTACATCTTCATCAGCTTTCTGTGTTCTATGGTTTTCTTTACCACCTAAACTTGGGTGTCCTGAAAGCTGATCAGCAGACCAGGCTGGCATTGAATGTAGAGATCTGCCTTACTCTGAGTGTACCACCACACTCAGCTCTGAGTTTTTCTTGAATTCCTTTTCACAGGTTGGGAGCTTAGCTGGATGGGATCTTTCCCTGAGGTCACCACTCCTTTATTCCCGTTAACATCAGACTTTTCTTTAATCTGTTTATCTCCTTGAATATAAGGTTTAGCTCCATCCCAAATCCTGATGGCCCTTTTCTCCTTGAATTGTACATTTCATGCATTTTCCTTGGTCATCTTGCTCCTTTTCATTATAGATCTTCATAAGTGTGAACAGGATAAACCACATGACAGAGTCAATATTAGGCTGTTTTGAAGTCTCCTCTGTCAACTCAACTAATCCAAAACTCTTCCAGTTAGCCTTAGCGGATCTTTCAGACAAGGACAGAAAACAGCCACATTATTCACCAAACTATCACAAGAACAATCTCTAGAACACATATTAATATTTTCTCCTCTGAAACCTCTCTAGTTGGGCCCCCACAGTTCAAATCATCCTCAGCACTGCTGTCTTCCAGTCTTCCATGCTCCCATGAGTATGGCCCATTAAGTGCCACTTAAAGCATTCAACTTTTAATTCAAAGTTCCAAAGTCCACATTCCTTCAGAAAAAAACAAACAAACAAACAAACAAACAAACAAACAAACAAACAACACAGTTGGTCCCATCACAGCAATATCCCAGTCCTTAGTTCCAGCTCTTGTCTTAGGGTTTCTATTGCTGTGAGGAGACACCATGACCATGGCAACTCTTATAAAGGATGGCTTACAGTTTCAGAGGTTCAGTCCATTGTCATTGTGGCCCAAAGCAGGGCATGTGCAGGTAGACATGCTGCTGAGAGTTTTACCTTCTGATTGACAGGCAGCAGGAAGTGAATGTTACACTAGACCTGACTTGAGCATTTAAGATCTCAAAGCCCACTCCCTAGTGACTTACTTCCTCCAACAAAGCCACACCTACTCTAACAAGGCCACACCTCCTAAGAGTGCTGGTCTCTATGAGCTTAATTGGGGCCGTTTTTGATCAAACCATCACACCTTCCCTTGAGAGGACTCATGTGACTCTTCAGAACCCAGTAACCGGGTTTCTGTTGGATTTCTGCTATCAGTGTTCCAGAGACATCTGGCTTGCGTTTTCCCATGCTCTTCGGAGCATCATATGACATTCCCACTACGGTGAGTATCTCAGACACACTGTAAGGATGTTTTAAAGCCAGTGACATGGGGCCTTCAGAAATAGAGATGGCAAGTGAGAGCAGGGAGAGGAGACAGTGTGGGGCAGTTAGGAAGCTGCTAGCATTCACTTGGTATCTGCCTTGAGCCAACCTTTCCCTGCTCAATCTTTGTAGCAATTCCTTGAAGAAGCTTTTCAGTTAACACATAAGGAAGTGGAGGCCAGCAAAGGATTTGAAGTCAGAGATGGCTCACTCCAAAATTCAGATCTTCCCTGGCCCAAACCCCAGAAGAAGGTGAGGTGTAGGGCAGCAGATGTCTACATCAGCGTGGGGTGACCTGACTTTTCAGGCCCCAGCCACAGGCTCAGAAGCAGCAGTGGCTTCTCTATCTTCTAAGATCTCTGTTCCTCCTATCAGGATCCTTCCAGTTCACAGTCAGTCAACCCCACGACTTCCCAGTCTAATCTTATGTGTGCTGCTCACCTCAGCAGTTTGTTCACCTTTGCCCCCACAACCCCCTCCCCCATCAATTCTTCTCTTCGAACACATGTTTCTCTGACCTTTTACAGATGCTCCTGTGAGAGGCTGAGAGCACCTCTTCCCCAGCTGGATTTATAGAAAGGGACAGAGAGTAGAGAACAGCCCCCATCCCTTCCCAGCTTCCCCCTGCCGCACGCCTCACAAATCTGTCTCCACGCTGGAGGCCTCCTCACCGGCAGCCTCTCCTGGTGCTGTGGCACATGTGGGAGAAGAGGAGCGTAACCAGTTAACGGCGGATCTCCTCTGTCGGTGGGAAGGGCATTTCAAACTTGCTTATACCAACTTGCACTTTGGGATTTGTTGGAGTCCGTGGATAGGAGGCAACAGAGGAGTCATAGCTCAAATGGGAACAGAGTTTCTCATTTGAAACCCAGTGGCTCTCTAGGTGACTGCCCAGCTGGGATGTAATAACACTGGGGGTAGAGGGACCAGTATCCTCTCTTTAAAATACTACTTCCTTAATAATATGTAGGGGCGTGGTTGATTGATAAATAACCAGACCAGCTCAATACAAAAGATTTCGTTTTCAATAATTGAGGAAAAAGAGAAAACTTACACGACCAAAGATCCTGCGAACACCAAGAGCACAGGGAACCAAAGAGGAAAAACAAGCACACATCGATGGTTTTATAGGCTATTTGGGGCCCGGGGTGTGGTGGGGGAAGACACACCTTATACAGTGCACGATTGGCTGAAGTCCCCCATCAATAATAGCTATGCTCTGGGCTGTTATATCCCCCACTACTACCTCATGAAGGGGATATTACCAGTGCTCAAGCAGCTAGCAAGTAGTCACCTGAGGTTTGAACCCAAGACTTCGAGGTCTAGGTACTTAGTCACTTTGCCAGGTGCCTTTCCACTCAGCAGTTGGGGTACTGCACCACCAGAGGTGACCCTTGATTCCCCTGAAGGCTGCTAGTCAGCCACACACCCCTCTTTCTTTTTCTTACTGGGATCAGGGCCACACTAGCTCTCCTAGACTCTTTGAGAGTGGGTGTGGCCATGTGACCTAGGGCTAGCCAATGCATAGTGAGCAGGACTGTCACTCCCTCCATTTCCCCAAAGTGTGAATCTCGGGGGCCCTCTCTCTTCAGGCAGGGCTGAAACGGCAGGCAGCGATTTCTGGGACAGCCTGGAGATTCAGGTGCTGAGAGCAGCTAGGCCTCAAGTCAAAAGAAGGCTGGGTCCCCGCGTCACCATTTTTCTCTTCCTCCAGACACCAACAGTATATTCTTACTGGCTTAACCTACTTAGATATGAAGGCTTATCAGCTGGAACAATTAATGTTATCTTAGGCAATGTAACTAGTACCTTCCAGGAAGGAATGGAAAGCCACCAAGGAACCGAAGAAGCAGACCTGTGATTAACTGTTCAGAGTGACGGGCTGGGCAAGCCTGGTCTTTGCTGTTACAGGGATTCAGGTTTGGACACAGGCTTCATCATAGCCTACTTGAGAGAGCCAGAATATCGAAAGGTTTTTTTTGTTTGTTTTTTGTTTTTTGGGGTTTTTTTGTAAATTAGCTGATTTCTGGAAGTTATAATGATTCATCTTTCTTAATGATTTTAGTTCATTTAACAAATTTTATGCAACACTCCATCCTAGTGACTCTTCTAGATGCTGGGGAAGAAAAAAAAAACTCCAAACACCAGCAAGTGGTGGCCAAATCTCTGCTTAAAAAAATAGCTTATGTGAGGTAGTGCTCTTTGGGAGTAAGGACAAGAGTGAATAAGCAAATGCACTAGCTCCTGACTAATGACACGGAGAACTGATAAAGAGAATAAGGGGGACAAGAAGGTCAGCTTGGCGGAGAGGAGGTGCCTCTGGTTAAGGATATTTGGTCATAGACTTGAAGCCAGTGGAGGAGTAACAGCAAGCAGAGAGATGGGCAGGTTTAAAGACGCCTGTGACATACAGGCAGAACAGAGGGGAGTCTGTGATGGGGAGGCCAAGGAGTGATGGGTGGCGGAGAGCATCCAGCACTCAGCCTGCGTGGATGTTAGAGTTCTTCCTTCTCACCCTCTAGGCCCTCTTCCTCCCTCTAGAATCGATTGATGGCTTCTTAGTTCCTGGGAAAGTCCTTATTGCTAAAAACAAGCCACAAAATTAATAAAAATTAAAACAAACCACGTATAAAATTTCTTTACTACATGGCCAGTGTCTGAATTCCACCCAGAGGCATTATCCCTGAAGTCCAAGGCTCTGGGATCCTTTGTCAAACAGATATTTCTGGCCCAGGCTGCTAGGGTCAGCTCTTCTGGAAATGATATCTTAGAAGGGTTGATGCAAGAGTTGCTGAGGTGAGGTGGGGAGAAAGTACTGAGAGGCAGGTGTCTGGACATGGGTGTCACGAAGACTAAGTGAAGACTGGGAGACGGAGTTCAGAGCCGGGCGGTGCTCTTGCTTCATAGCTCCTCAGGGTCTCACCTTAAGTGTGAGTCAGAGGAACTCCGTCTGGAGATCTCACTGATGCCAAGAAAGGCTTGTTCACCACTTACAAGGTTATTTAATGTTGAAAGAGATGACCACTACCCTCACCCTGTCACTACCAGTGGAGGAGAGAGCTCCACAGAGCATTGGTAGATGTCAAAGGTCAACATGCCCTTACCTCCTGTGTGCTCCCCTGTCAAAATGCCCAATGTCAGCCCTCTTGATTCTAGCCAACAGAGGCAACTCTGTTAAAAGAAGTCGGTGGATTGATTGATTGATTGATTGATATTTAGTCATCCCAGGGATTCTTCTGTCTCTGGAGAGGTAAAAACAAATTCAAGGCTAAGCTTCCGGGAAGACTGCCCCGACCACACAGTCAGTTGATTTGAAACCATCACAGTATCACCAAAGAATGAAAAGGCGAGGCTGTGTCCTTAGTACCCTCTGCTCGGCAGCCTTCTGAGGCCCTACGCCTCAGAGGAAAGGGAGCCCTTGGTAGAACCTTATGCCTTGTGTTGCTCTCTTCCTCACTTCTGACACAGAATGATATCCGTGTGTGCAAAGCTCACCTATGTTATTCATATACCTCTGAGTGGAGAAGAAGCTTGGAGGTGGAGCTGTGTTGGCACCGAGCATCAGGGAGCCTACCCCCTCCATGTACAAAGGCCAGGCGAGCCTACAGAAGGCCCTCGGAAGATCTGTTCTTGAACAAAAGATCCCAGTTACCTTAGTCGGCTCGGAAGAAAATGTTGTCTAGGATGGTGGTCTCAAAATGTCACCAGTGACCACATCAACTGGGCGTGTCGGAGTGGAGGCTGGGTATGGGAACTGGGACAACCCAGCGCCACCTACATCAGCTTGGCCTTTCCGATGTCACTCTACCCTTCAAAGAGTAGAAGGCCTTCTTGGGAAATGATGGGGAAACCAAGGGAAAAAGTCATCCGAGTTTGGTTTACATGAGGACTTGCTTACCAAATTATCCCAAGGCTTGCCCAAACCCACAGCTTAGAAGAATGCAGAATTCTTTTTGAGAGAGTTGGGCTGACAGGAATTAAGGAACGTTTTCCACCAACCCCAAGCTGGACACCAAACAGATGTGGCTTTGGTTCCTTACTGCCTTAGAAGGCTCTCCCCATCCCCAGCTTTTGAACTTCAAGTCTCAGGGAGATAAATGGTTGTTTACTTTTTTTTTTAAATCTGACTTGGTACCATCCATGAATTACACACAAATGAACAGCACATTGGAACCCCTGGCTTAGGCAACTATACACGAGCCAGAACTCTGAGATAACACAGTCATGAATCCCACAACACAGCCACAGATGACTCTGGTGTTTCCCAAGTCACTTTTACACAAAGGGCATGGCTTCTTGGCAGGGCGTGCCTGGTTAGAAAGGGCACATTAGCAATGCCTGTTTCCCGATGAGCTGTCTCTTGTAGCCCTGCCAAGTCTCCCACCATCCCTTGCACCACAGTACCTGGAGCCTGCTGACCCCTGCCTGCCTCAAAGCAGGCAAACTGTCCTTCTTGGGGAAGATTTTTGCTCCTGATGTGCGCCCTGCTGTTAGCTCCACCCTACTTCTCAAGACAGAGTGTGGGACAGTAGCATATGGAGCCTGACACTTGGGTTGCAGTCCCTGCAGTATCTGACGCTTTAAAAGGCGCCATCCGGCCTGTGCTGGTCCCCGGGCCTGTCTTGCTTTAAATTTCCCTGATTAGTTTCTGTTCTCCAGCAACATATAACCCCCTTTTTCTAGCTCGCTAACCTCAGTGGTAGCTCTCCCCATGTTAAACAACGGTCTGATTTGGCATGGAGAAAACCAGTCAATCGTTTCCTTTAAATCTTAATGTTTGAGGCCCCAGGAACATTTGAAGTACCTATTTAATGAGAAGACTTCGGGAGAAAGCCTAGGTAAGATCTTCAAGTCTCTAATTGCTCCCTGGAGAAAGCTGTCAGGCTGCATAGCCTGGCTCAGGTCGTGTCTGCAGAGCAGGAAGAGTAAAAACAAGGCAGAAGTTGGGAGCAGAGGTTCAGGGGCCGCTACCACCCAGACCTCTTGGCCGGGTAAGGATTTCTGGAATCATGCCTTGTGTGGTCTCCTGTGTGTACCTGCTGACTTGACCACTGCGTTGCCAAATGGCCAAACAAATAACTCACATTTTCTTGGGTTTGGTTGCCTTATAATAATATGGACCCAAATTACAGTTCTCTCTTCTCTTTCATTTATATACAAAGCCCAAATGACACAAACAAAGCCCTACGCTCCATTTTCCCTTTGAGCCTCCACCAGATCCCTTTGTCTGTGCATCGTTTATTTATTGGTTACCCAGATATTTGAGACAGGCCTCCTAGCTCGGGATGGCACTATGCTGGGCACCAGGGTTTGTCCATATTCATCACAGATGGAGAAGCAGGGAAATGAACTTCTGCCCAAAGAATGGGAGCTGAGAGGCCCCATCTCTGCAGGCAAGGCCCCCCTAAGGAGGTTCCCCTAGAAGATTGCCCCCCGGGGCCAAGTCTGGACTGTGTAGGGTAGCATGGGGGAGCTCTGCCATACAATAATAATGTGTGCTGTCTGCCCAAGGCATGTGGAGTGCAAGGCATTTTGGAAATTAGGCTCCAAACAACTTCTTTAATTGAGACAAAAAGTCCTTTGTGTGGGCCTTCCTCCCTCAGCCCACAGAGCGTCCGTGTTGGCTGCGACAGCAGCTCCTGTCTCCCCAGAGCGGCCTCAGGTAGAAACGCTGCCTGACCGCCAGTGGCCATGCATCTGTGACCATTACACGGGCCTAAGTGGGTTTGGGAGCTTTACCTTAGGAATTAAGTAAGAAAAATGAAGGCACAAGCCGGGCTCACTGTAGCTCAGACAATTCCGTCTTCCCTTGATGTGAATAAGACCTAAATTGGGAAGTCTTTGGCCGATGGCGAGGGCAGATAAACGTCTCGGATTTGATGTAATCCCAGACCTCAGACTTGAAACTCAGCTTGACCCTTCCCTTTGAGCGCGGGGAAGGAAGCAGAGGAAGGAGAGTGGTTCAGCCATATGTCAAGTCAGGAGAGAAAATGACAGCTAGCGCAAGGTGGAGATGTGCAGAGTCAGGGGTGGAAGCAACAAAAGAAAATTCTACAGAGTTAGACACAACGTGTCCTTTAGGAGACAAACAGGACGACTTGAGAGGGAAGGTAACGCCACGATAGGATCTGTGGAGTGGCTGGGAATGTCTGCTGCTTCGAAATCCAAACAGCCACGAGGCCGCTAGGTGTACAGCCATCCAAAGCTGTAGTCATGAGCCCGAGTCCTGGGAGAGGTGTCAACTCTCATGAACCTGCATTTCAGCAGGGGCACAGAGGCAGGGGAGTTTACACGAGTAGCCCTGTTCGCAGAAAGCGGAGCATCTGTGCCCTTTCTTGGGGATGATATCTTCAATGTCTCAGTCACATTTCTAGTTGCCATCTTGTTGGGCTGGCCCTGGGACGGTGGCGAGTGTCTGAGGAGAAAGTAAAATGGTCCTTTCGTGAACCTGGTTCTTTGGGCTTTACGTATGAAAATACAGGCTGTAAAGGCTCATCCCTGCTGCCCCTGCTTTAGAGGTGGGAATGCTGAATTGCTGAGCAGAAGGCATTTGCTCAAGGCCACCCAACTAGTAAATAGTAGACTTGAGACGCAGCTCAGTGGCCTCCTATGAAGATCGGGCTAGGCCGCAGTAGCAGAGGGCTCCAGGAACCTCCTGCAGCTGGTCAGGAGAGGTTAGCCTTGGGCTCCCACATTCTCCAGCTTCCCATGGGCTCCCAGCATGCCCGCCAGACCAAACTAGACAATAACAATTTGAAGGTGTACACATGAACGAGTGGGGCTAATCACCGAGTACCGCTCATCCCCTTGCCCCATCTGTGAAATAACAAGGAAAGATGCCCTGGAAACCCCACCATTAGAATTCACAAAGGCTTGCCCAGCATTCAAGGTGTGGCAGGCTCAGCAGGCGGCGGCAGGCATGGGGTGGGGAGTCGGCATGCCTGCCTCCCAACTTGGTGTCCTCCCTCACTTTCCCCTTATCCTTTCCACTCCTCGGGCAGCACACGTTTTTGAAGCTCTCTGCTGACTTCCTTTCTTTTTCTATGTCTCTTTCTCCCTAGCTCTTACCACTAGTGTGGTATGACCTCCTGTTCTCGGTCTATACACTAGCCATCATACAGGGGCACAGAATGGACCGTCAGCTCACCCTTGCGGAGTCCCTTCTCAGCCTCTGTGTCTGTCAGGGCTTCCAGAGAAGCAGGACAAGAAAATCTGAGGGCAGGTTGGCAGACTGTGAATGTGTGCATGCGTGCGTGCATTTGTGTGTGTGCGTGTGTGTGTGTGTGTGTGTGTGTGTGTGTGTGTGAAAGAATATTTTCCTTTTCATAGAAACCCTTGAACCTCTGTGGCCTTTGTACTAATTGGAGGAAGCCCACCCAATACTGAGAATTGTTTCCTTCTACTTGAGCCAGGTACGGGCACCAACCACACCCTCAACTGGTAGAATAATACACAGGATGGCCCTGTCCACACACATGCCGTTCTGCCCGTACAGCTATACTGGCCAACGTGACACCGGTCCCATGGGGTGTCCTCCCTCTTTCATTCTTTCTTCTCATCAGCTGGTCTTCAGGCTCCATCATAGGAACTTTGTTCATTATAGAAGCTGCCACCCCAGGCATTCTTGCCTCCTGGACACAGCCCAATTCACCCTTCCTACCAGCGGTTGTCTGTTGTGTTTCTAGAAACCATTGAGCCTGTCCGTGGAAGGGCCAGCCTCTTTACTTCTCCCTTGATCTGTTCACATCCTTTCTTGCTCGTTCATCCTCTCACCTCAACCTGAAACCCAGCTGCCATTCCTGACCCACGTCCCCTAAGTCTTCATGTTCGGCTGCTCCTCAAGTCCTGCTAGTGTCTTTGTCTTCATGTATCTCATTTGTCAAGCCAAAGATGCACACACTGGTCATCTACCTGTGTCTGGGAACCAGAGGCTGGAGATGATTTCCAAATGCTACGGAACTGGTCAGCTGGCTTTGTTGTGGAGAAGGTCCCGTGTCAGTGCGACAGCAACGTTCCTGCCATGGTAGAGTATGAGGGCCCAAGATTTCAGGCCGCAGGGCCACAAACTGCAGAAATGCATTTTCTTGTAGCCTGGAAGCTAGAAGGCCATGATCATAGTGCCAGCAGGGCTGGTTTCTCCTGAGATCTCTCTCCCTGGCTTGTGATGGCCCTCTTCTTGCTGTCCTTGCGTGGCCTCTCCACAAGGAAGCTTCCCCTGTCAGGACATTACCATTACTATTAAGGCCCGGTCTAAAGGCTTCATTTTAAGTCTATCATTAGAAAAACCATTTTCCCCACAGTCACACTGCTTGTGACTACAGCAAAAGGACGTTTGGGGGAGCACAAATCAGCCTGTACAGCCTACTCTCCACCTACCAGATGCCACGATCTGCCCCCACTTCAAACTGTGACAGCCACCAAAACTATCTCTAGAAATTGCCAAATGTCCCTGGGGACAGAGCAGCCTGGTTCAGAGCCACAGGAAAGGTCTGAACCCTGACTGCACATTGTAATCGCTAGGAGAAATTAAACCAACCCCTCCCCCCCCAAAAGGCCCATAGAGATTCTGCTTTAATTGAATTTTGGGTAAAGATACTTTGTCGTAGCGTTTCCAAAGTTTCTAACTTGCAGAACTGCAGGGAGTGTTCGAGTGAATAGGGCAGACATTAAGCAACAAATTTTATGATTAACATTTTAAAACATGTAATATGTACTATTTTGCAACATATTCTTTAATAGCTACCTGGAACATCTTTTCTGCACTATGAGATAATCTATAATAAAAAAATTAATGAGTGTTGAAAATGTTGCGAGTTATGTAACCAAGGCCTTGGTATCCGTGCTAGAGAGTGAAGACTCTACTGAATGAATGCAGGAAAGGATGTTCCTCTCTGCCTGTCTTTAGAAGCAGCGGTGATCAATTTCTTAGGCTATAATTTAAGAGGTGAAAAACCTGAGGCAAAAGGGGGAATGTGGGCTGACAAGATGCTTCCCTGAGTAAAGACCCTTGCGGCTCAAGCCTGACCGTCTGAATTCAATGGCTGGAACCCACGTAAAGGCAGAAGAACAGAACTAAGTGCTCCCAGCTGTCCTTGACCTCCAGCGCTCTCCACGGCATACCCACCCTAGACAACAGCAATGAAGCAGCTTTTAAAAAGAATATGAGTATTTTGTGGGTTTTGATGCCTGTTATATTATTGTTCCTTGGAAGTGGTGTGTTAATCTATCGTCCCATTGACAAAATCAATAAAAAAGTTGTTACTTTATGCATCTTTGAGTATTTCAGTTTTTGAAATGAAATGTGGTACCATGTTTAACTCAATTTTACTCAGTTATTCTTAAAGCTGAACGTTTTCCCCAGCACTATGCATTAGTCGCTTTTCCTTTTTCTTGGTTTGCTGGTTTGTGACATTTGTTCTTTTGTTAAACAAAACTTTAATTTTCCTAGAGAGTTGTAAGAGCTCGTGAGAATATTAACTATCTGTTGCGGGTTGTGACTGGTTTATAGCTATTGTTTCTTTTAATCTTTAGGACATTTTCTTCCTGGAAGCATCCTGGACAGTCAAGGGTGCTGCCTCTCTTCGTGCTCGGCCCTTCGAGGTCCCGTCTTCCTTCCCCCGCCTTTCTCTTTTATTCATAGAAAACGTCTTCATAAACTTTTGTAGACCATGATCAGATCAACCGTTGTCTATATTTTATTTTTGTAACTTTTAATTAAAAATTATTTTAAATTATGTACAGGTGCCCAGAGGCCAGAGGGACTGGATCCTCTAGGAGCTGGAGTGATGGGCAGTTGAGAGCCACCTGCTGTGGCTGCTGGGAGTCACCGAGTCTTCTGGAAGAACACACCTGCGCTTAATCTCTGAAACATCTCTCCAGCCCCCATACTTTTATTATTATTATTATTTTGAACATTTGATTTTCTAATTCTGTTTAGAATGACATGTAACTAAGGTTTGTATTTCCATTTTATCCCACAACTGATCAGGAACTACAACTACTTCCAAGCGATTTTATTTTCTTCTATGAATTCAAAATGCCCCCTTTCTAGACTAACTCCTAATCTGAAGACAGGCCTGTTTAGGTACTTTTTATTCTATTCATTGATTTATTCACTACATTGACAACTTGTTTTGGAGGTTGAAGTTTATTCTTGATGTTTTTCAAATGAACTTTTTAATTTAAAACAGTGCTTTTTTTTCTTTTAAATTCCAAAAATTCCCATTGTCGTTTTTGAGTCAACGTCCATTAACTCAGGTGGAATTTGCAACTTCCCAACACCACCCCTCACCATTAAGACACGGACTGGCATGCTCACACTCTGCTCTCTGTGAACCCATGTCAAGCATGGCATGTCCATAGGTCCTGCGCATTGTTACTGGAGACAGAACCCCTTACCTGTGACTGGCACTAAGTGCTCATGGCTGCTGCTCAGGAAGTAGATGCTTTAGCTCTCTTCTGTGACGACTGGATTACTAATTTCAGTGGTTGACTGTCGAAACCTCCCGTTCCAGGTTGTGTGAGGCTGGTTACCCTTCCCATCCTTGGAATCTTATTTCTTGCCGTATTTCCAAATTGGATAAATGTCTAGAAAAAAATCCGCTATGATGGAAGTAGTAAGCACCCTTTGCCTGATTGGTAAGTTTGAGTGGTTTCACTGGTTCTAACATGTTACTGATCAAAGTATCGACTGGTCATTGTGTCCTCCTCTCCTGCCCATGCTTCTGCACTGAAATCATGCAGATTCACACAACAAACATGGGGTCCTTACCAAAATTATGTAGTTTGGAAAATTTAATATGGCAGTAGGATGGTCAAGATTATCATCATCATCATCATCATCATCATCATCATCATCATTTTGAAAGAATTTCCCATTAAAATTTCTTTATCTAATACCTTGGCAGTCTTTTCAATTTCTTCTGGAGAATTCATTTGTCCAGATTCTGGATATAATTTTGATAACCTACATTTTGTAGAAAATTATTTTCCAAATTTTTTCATTTGCACATGAGAATTTTATCTACATTTTATGCCTATGGATTATGTACATTTTTACCCCAATTTTTGAATATTTTCTTTTTGTATTAAATTTACTAATTCTATTCTTTTCTCTTTAAATTCTTTAGTGTGTTTTACTTTTGTGAACTATTCTTCACTCTTCAAGAAGCATATCGTTGTCAAAAAAAATCAAGAGTTATATTTTGTTCCTCTAACTCTAGATTTGAGAGTATCATCTGGTAAATTCATGTACAATTTTCTATATAGTCTAGGTCAGAAGTATGACAGTTTTTGTTAATAATTTCTAGATCTTCTAGGGTAAAGATGCTACTTAAATACCCTTAAGTTTTTGGAACTAACTATGATTTTCCCCCTTGTTATAAATATATTTTTTAAAAAGCCAAATAGGTGCAGGGCATGGTGGCACACACCTGTAGAAGGAGCTGTGGAGGGCCGCTTCCTGCCACCCGGCTAGCTTTACCCAAATAATTACATTGAAGCCACTCTGTAGTAGGAACAGTGGGGCTGCATCCAGCCACCCAGCTAGCTTTACACACAAAATAATTACACAGAAACTGTGTTCTTTAAATACTGCCTGGCCCATTAGTTTCAGCCTCTTATTGGCTAATTCTCACATCTTGCTTTAACCCATATTTAGCAATCTGTGTAGCACCATGAGGTGGTGGCTTACTGGGAAAGATCCTAACCTGCATCTGTCTCAGAGAGGAGAGCTATGGTGCTTGTCTCACTGCCTCCTACCCAGCATCCTGTTCTGTTTACTCCGCCTACCTAATTTTCTGTCCTATCAAAGGGCAAAGGCAGTTTCTTTATTAACTAATGAAAGTAACACATAGACAGATGACCCTTCTCCATCACATACTTTTAATCCTCTGCCTCAGGAGGCAGAGGCAGGTGGATCTCTAAGTTTAAGGCTAGCCTGGTCTACACACACACACACACACACACACACACACACACGCGCACGCACGCACATTTTAAAGGGAGGGCTGGAGGATTGCTTAGCAATTAAGAGTACCACTGGTTGCCCTTGAAGAGGACCCAGATTTGGTTTCTAGCATAGTGGCTTACAACTGCTTGTAACTCCAGTATCAGTGAACCCGATAAGCTGTTCTTGCCTCCAAGGGCACAAGCATGCTCCTATGGAGTGCACTTTCATATACACAGGCAAAACACTCATACACATAAATAAATCCTTAAAACAAAGAAACAAACAAAACAAAACAAAACAAAACACTGGTGGTAAAAAACAAAAGACAAACAAAACCCCAAATGGATCGTAATATTTGCTTTTCTTTTATAAAATTCCTGTGATTGGTTTCCCTCACTACCTTTAGGACACAGCCTTAAGTTCTTAACACTGCAAAACAAGTCTTTCAGAATTAGGTTCTTTCGGCGTCTCCAGCTTTGTCTTCTGTCTGATGTGGTCACTCACCCTGTCTCCTGCTGACGTATGGCCACACCCCTCCCCTCTCTTGCTGGCGTATGATCCCAAGTGAATGACCTGCGCCTCTACTTTGTGCATCCCTCCAGCTCACCATGGCGATGTGTCCCACTGATGTGTCTCGTGCCTATTGTTCCATTAGCCAATGAACTCTCTGGGGTCTTGGTCATTTTGAGAGCTGTGCTTGGTATATACCAGGCATCAGTAAATGTCAGCTGAATTGACATTGAGTGACAGATGGGAGCATGACACAAACTGAGACTGTATATCCCGTTTTCAGATGAACACTGCAGTTGACTTATTGATCAGCAGCGAGACTTCAGATCTAAAGGGGTATTTGTAAAGCGGGTAGAGTCCCGGGTCTATATTGGTAGCCAGCGGCCACTTCTCGGCAGGATGGCAGTTAGTTCTTACTTTTGATGGTGCTATTACACAGGAGAGTTCTTTGTGCTACAGAAGAGGAGAAGCAGTCTGGATGCGGGGATGATGGGGCCTGAAGATGCTTCTGGCATCTTCTCTGTCAGGCTGTTACACAGGTTCTCAGGCCCTCAGCCTCACATCAGCCAGGAAAAGTACTGGAACTCTAATTGCCAAAAGAGGCACTGGTGGTAAGCAGCAAGAAAAGGGTAATTACCAGTACAAGAAGAGACTGCTTTTATTTTGGGATGCATTTTCAAACTTCTTAGCCCCCTGAAATGGGAGGCGAATTTCTTGTGTTGTACATTTATTTGTTTTTTTCTTCAGTGAGGGTCTAATTAGATTCTCAAAATTTCTGTGATCCAAAGCTTAAGATACATCTTACAGGGATCCTAAACCCGAGGTTCATGAGTTCTGATCAAAGAGGAATAATTTTGTTCCCTTTTCCAATCAATCTCTCTTTCTCATCCATGTAAGGATTGGCTGATCTAGTCCTTACAGAGCAGCGTCTGTGTTGAAGCCATTTGGCTCTTTAATAAAGATGAAGAGGACATGATCCTGACCCCAACTTTTAGAAACTTAAGGTATGATTGAGGAGAGAGAGATAAAAATTAATTCTGGTCAAATGTGATCAGAATTCTGTACCAATGCAAGTTTGTCCAGAAGTCGGAGCATCCCTTACCATCTATAAACAGGGATAGAAGACATTTCACAAGCTCAAGGCCATGAGCACAACAAGAGAGGAAATGCCCATTTTGGAGATGGAGACATTTCTATAAAATAGCTCAACACATAACCCTTGCTGGGATTTGAAGGCCTAAGCTGGGAGGCCCATGGGGGAAAGGAAATGGAACTGGACTCAGGGGCAGCCTGGGATCTCATTACAATATCGGCCTAGTGAGGGAACACACAGTTCTTGGTATAGATGAGAGAGGGACAGCAGAAATACCTTCCTTTGGTCCCAGGGTTGGGATACAGCCCTGAAGAGAGAACCCTGGGCTCACACTGAACATTGCAATTTGTTCTAGAAACCTGGCATCATGAAAGGCAGACAGCAAGCTCAGAACCAACGTGCAAGAGAAAAGAAGTGAAGAACCTGGGAAAAGGGAGTTGTAGCTTTAGTCTAAACATTTCCAACAATAAGATAGGGTGTAGAAATGAAGAAACAAGATCAGAAGACAATGAAACAAGAAAAGCTGTCTAGAAAAGATCAGAAACTTCAACAATGAATAAAGAGCTATTACAATGAAAAAAAAAGAAACCAGACTGGGGTGTTTAATTGATAATCATGCGATAAACCAACAACACGAAAGAATAAATATATAATTTTACCTTTGGGTCAAGAGGCTATACATTGCTTAGCTGGTTTATTTTAGTTGAGTCCCCAAGATTCTGTAGTTAAGACAGATCTATGGATCTGAAGACAATACTTCTAATTTGCATAGTTGGCAAAAACCAAAACAGAACCAAACAACGTAGTTCTTCCCCAGGTGAGTCTCTCCATAGCACAGTCTGGTGTCTCTCCCATCATGGCTGCCGGCTTCCTCTAGAGCAGGTGACTCTAGAGATGTCAAGAAGAGTATGGCAACTTCCACATGCTTATAACCAACCCTTTAAGTTCGTGGACTGTCACTATTATCCTGGTCTGTTTACATGAGATTCCGTGCAGTGAGGCCCTTCGAGGAGAGGGGTTAGATTTTGTCCCCGCATGAAGGACTGTCAGAGACCTCATATGTGTTATTTTTAAATAGCACAATGGCTATGTACCACTCTTCATACAGCGAGCGAGTGAATTAGGAAACTGGAAGGCTGAGGTGAGAAATAGTCTAAAATGTGGCAGGAAGCACTGAAGAGATGAAAAATCACGAAGAGAAAGTTAAGAGACCTGAGAACGTACCAGAGAATTCCAACACATGCTCACCTGGAGTGCCAAGAGGACACAGGAAGAAAGATGCAGATGTAGTGATGGACGTGCAGTGCGTGAGAAGTTCCCACGATTAGACGCTACCTTCCAGGTGGAAAACTCTCAAGAGGGGAGAGCGGTGCAGATTCGGGGTCGCTACCTAGTGCTCACACGGGCGCTGGGACAGTGGGCAAAGAGTTCTGAGGGACTGAAGGTTGAGACATTGCTACAGCTGGTACGGTAAGAAAATGCTGTTGGCCTTGGTGGGAAGCCGAGGTCTGATGTGGCGGGCGATTCCAGGTGTAGCGGGCAAACGTAGTCATTTACTGCTTAGCAGAAAGGGACCAGCTGTGTTGGGCGGTTGTGCTGTCCCAAATATGCTCTACCCACCTCTCACTGATCCTGAGCCAACTTCCTCCCTAACTGCCATGAGCGAAAACCCTGACAAACCTGGGAAGGGCAGCCCTGGAAACTCGGAAACCTAACGGCAAGGCCTGAGAACACCGTGCTTGGATCTGCACAGGCGAGGCCCCTTTCTGCCCAGGCTTCTCTCTCCAGCTCTTAGGCCTTAAATGCCAAAGTGCTGTGGCCAAATGAAGACATTTCTCTGCAGCACCAAGGCCTTGACTTGCCACATGCCTGTTTATTTTCACCCCCCAAAACTGTAATTAGTAACCAGGCTTGGTTTCCCTGTAGACTCTGAGGCAGGAGTAAGTGTTAATTTGAACATTTGCAACTCGCAAATGCCTTCCCGTTGGCCGCACACAACCTGGCAGTTTGCGGAGATGCTGGACCCCTTGAGGAAGGTGGAGGTGGCATGGAGTCGGGGCTAACACCATTAGTTGTCGGGAAGCCCTCAGAACAAATGGTGCCACTGACGGAAGTGGGGGGAGACAGTCAGTCAGGCCTGAGCCCACAGGAGAGAACAGCCTCTCCTCGAATGAGAATAAAAGGATATGGAGAAGGGAGAAAAAATCAGTTACTTTCGTAGAGAAAGCATCAGAGGGAAAAAAGTCTCTGGCTACTCATTGTGTGAGCCAAGTGCCTGAGAAATGCTTTTTAGGGTCAAATCTTTGCCCTGTGTGGCCTGGTCCCTCTCCTCAGGCTGAGGTTGCTGAGTTGAGTCTGTGTACTGTGGCTGCCATTGTCTAAGGAACAAGTTTAGGGAGAAAAGGAGAAAGAAATAGTGGCAAGGAAAAAACCAAGCAGTCATGTTGGTGCAATGTGAACTTTCACCGTGGGTCTGGTTTGTCCACAGGTCCTTTCTTCCTGTTGCCGTGGCTCTCTTTTCTTGGTCTTCTTGGTTTTTGTTTTCCATTTTGTTTGTTTTTATCCTTCCCCCCTTTCAAGCTACTTGCAAACTGGGTAAAGAAAAGGTTTCTATACACTTTTCCTCTACGCAAGAGGAAAAATAATTTTCCGATGTCATGACGGCTGCCCCGATTTACTCATAATGGTTTCGTTTCCATCCTCCAGCCTTTGCCTTGGTTGTTCTGTCTGTCTCCACTCTGCCCCATTCTCTCTCTCTGTTTCCCTCTGTGTAGCTGTCTCTTCCCTGTCAGATGGAGTCTTTCCCCGACTGAACCTCAGTCGACATGCCGATGAAGCGTTCGGCACCCAGGCCGGCAGTATTCCAACGCCACATGCAGCAGTCATGTCTGGGTTGCATTTTCAGCCTCGGTTGTGCTCCTTCAGGTGCTGAGCATGCTGAGCAACTTTGCTTGTCTTAGCTAGGTGGATGCGGCTTTATGTTTTACTGACCCCAGGCAGACCACAGATCAGGCTGCCGCCGCTGCAGACTGAATCCTGGCCTCTTTTTAGGTAGTTATGCTGAGGGGGGCGTCTGTGGGAGAGCTTACTTTTTAGGCCAAGAGTTTTCTAATGGTTGTACGTGCATGAGTGAGTGTGAATGTGTGTGTGTGTGTGTGTGTGTGTATGTGTGTGTGTGTGTGTGTGTGTGTGAGAGAGAGAGAAAGAGAGAGAGAGAGAGAGAGGAGAGAGAGAGAGAGAGAGAGAGAGAGAGAGAGAGAATGCTATGTATGTGGCATTGTGGTGAGGCTTATTTACTTACCTTAGATTGCTATTTCACTCATATGAAGTAATAAAAAAAGGTTTAAAAAAACCCTCTTGTTTTCCTTGTCTTATGAGAAAACAAAACTGGTGGTGTTTCGTGTTTCCAGGAACTGAGGGGAGGGGTCCTTCTCACTGCGGGGTGAGGGCTGTGCCAAAGCCATGAGATGGTATGGTGTTGGTACAGGACTCATAATGTTGACTTCTGGGTAAAGCAATTGGTCCAGACGTGGGATTGGACCCTTACGTGAGTGCCAGAGACATTCTGGCTGTCTTGAGGCCCAGGCGCTCTTTGCTCTGGTACCCGGCCACGACTTCAGCATGAAGTGGAAGCAAGGCAGGTTTGTTTGTGGCTCAGAATTCCTCCAAACCTGAATGCTCACTACACTGAAGTGAGATCTGTGGCGGCCTTTGGTGCTGCACAGGGTGGGGGTGAAGGCTAGCTTTTTGGTGAGCTTGGTTGATACCCTGGAGTTTTCAAGAAGTAATTGCTGTTTACAAGTTCCTAGGCTTTCTTTACGGTGGAGTACTGATTGACATGCCTGAGCGCTGAGATACTCCAGAGCTTTGGGGGATGACCAGGCACTGAAGGCCCAGACTAGCAGCCTCCAGGAGCAGTGGTACCTTGACTCGCTAGCAACTGAGCAGAGGAATATATTTGCCAGTTCTTGGCTTGTACTTAATAGTAACCCAGTCTTGACACGGAACCCACGGCTATGTGCAATACCTCCTTACCAGCACCTTCAATCCTCAGCAGGACTCTAAAGGCACCTACTAGGTGCCACACCTCCTTTCCCTACTCTCCTCCCTGTTCATCCCCTCCTCCTTCTTGTCCATCCCAACCCTCCCCTTCCCTGTCTGGATCACTCACCCACCTCTTAGCTCCTACTGTCCATTCAGCCTCATGATCAGGGCTCCCTTCTTTCTGGCCCAGGAATGGTTTCCTAATGAACACAGCTTAGTCACTAATATCTTAGTGATCACTGTTTGCACCTTTGTGTTCTGGAAAACTTTGTCCTTCATGAAAGGGATAGAATATAAATTTCATAGAGACTGGTACTGTAAATTTGGTTTTTTGTTGTCGTCTTTTCAAGTCTAGTACTGTGCCTGGAATCTAGTTGTGGGTCAATGTATTTTACCGAGTGAATAAGTCAACTAAATTAAAATATTGGTGAGTTGCAAAAGTACTTTATGTTTGTGGTGGAAGTGCCTGGAGCCAAACATCATGCCCCCCCCCCCCGACTCCCAGGCCCCAAGGTCTCACACAGAGGTCACCATCTCCTTATGCCCACGAAGGGCAAATCCCTTAAATAACTTTTAAAGATGTAGCTTTCTTTCATCAGGCTCTCTGGGATGCTAAAATACCCTGTTTTTGGTTCTTGGGAAAGTTGCCATACTCTCAGGACAGAGATGATTTCCTTCCCGGTTCTCCCAGGCCCTCGGCTCCATTAAGGTGACCTCTTGAAGCATGGTTGGTCAGCAGCTCACGTTCATTCGACCCTGGGGGACAACAAACTGCATCCGCCACGTCCACCTCTGTCTTGGTGGCCTCAGGAAGAGAACAGTGTCTCCCCTTTCCCGAGCCTCGCTCACCACGCTGCCTGTGCATGGCTAACCGCTTCATAGTGAGATCAATCTGATTCTGCACAGGGATGGCAGGCCTGGTGATGTGGCCTCCCACAAAGTCATGCCCGTGAAGGCCGCTTGTCTAGAACCGCCCCTCTGCGAGGACAGCCCCTTGTTAAGATATGAGATGGGAAAAGTAGACAACGGAAACAAAATACTTTGGGCTGTTTGGAGAGCTATTTTTACCACATGCAGGAGATGTGGTATTCCTTGTTTAGACCATCTTCAGTTTGCCAGGGAGCCCTGTGAACGGAAAATGTGAAGCAAAGGCCTGAGGTGGAAAAAGGGAACATAAACTATCTGGACACGCGCTGCTGTTCGGAGCTGCTGGGGTCTGGGTGATGTGTGCTTTAGGGGTGACTTTTTGACGTGTAGACTGATTCTTCCACCTTTCAGTGGGAGTAAGCACCCATGGGCAGCCTGTTCTGCAGGCCCGTTCCCACGAGCCGCGCCCTCCCTCTGTAGCGCAAGGGCTACATAACGCGTGCATGGAGACTGCTCAGGGAGATGGTGTCAGGTGGCACAAAGAGAGCTTGAGAGGCGCGGTGAGGCAGCCAGGAAGCGACTGACTGGCAGGCACTCTTTTATAAAATCATAAATCAAACCTGCATTTCTCGGAAAGGAAGAAAAATCACCCACCCACCTTTTGATTACACTTTTACACAAATTAAAGTCATTTTCCTTTCCAACAGTATTGACTGCAGGGTTCAATTTAGTCCGGCAGGTGCTGGGTAACGGGAGGCATGCTAAGAGCAGCTGAGATAACGGCATCCCCCTCGAGAAGGAGGATTCTCTGAGGAGGGTGGGAGGAAAGGAGGGAGAGGATAAAGAAGGGAGCACCCCCCACCACCACACGTGCACACACACACACACACACACACACACACACACAACTACTTGCAAACACATCTCATCCCTGTGTGCTACTGTTGCAGCTGCTGTGGCGGCCGCTTGGATGCGTCTAAGATGGCACCTTGGTGCCCTGCCACATTCGGTCTCCTTGGTACCGAAGCAGCGCTCAGCTTCTTGTCACTGAGTGGATGATGATTATCTGCACCAGGTCTCAAGGGTGCTCAGGCTCTGCTGGCGATTGGAGCTGCGATGCTTCAGCTGAAGGATTTTAAAAGCTCTACGAGGCCAAAGAACCATTACCAGTCACTTGCTGTGTGATGCCTGTTGAAGAGGGGCTGGTGTGGAAGGAGGGGTGCGGGGGGGGTTGGGGAGGGGAGGGCATGATATCTTCATCTCCCCCTCCGCCCCTGCCGCCTTTCTTCTCATGCCCCGCCTCCCACCTATCCACCTCCTCGCGCCTTTTTTAGCCACTGTACCCTTGCTGAGGCATGACAAGGTTATGTCAGTGTGGTCTGAGAATCTATTGATCACAGCCATCAAAGATCTTTGCGGGAGTTTAGGGATTTGGTGTTTTGCATAACACGCCCCCCCCCCCAACTCAGTTAACTCCTCCAGTCCTGGTCTAGGCTTCCATTGCCTTAGAGCTGAGCTGTTGACAAACTTGCTAATTTCTGTGACAGCCGCTTTCTGAACTATACTCCTAAGGCTGTCAAATCCATTGTAATTCCTATTAGAGCCGAGCTCAGGTGCATGACCCAGGCAATGAGGAGAAGGGATTGGCTGAGACCTAGCAAAGGGAAAACCCACTAGATGATAGCCCTCAGCACTTGGGCACATGTGCCCTTGCACAGACAGACAAACACACTGTGCGCATGTGTGCACGCACACACACCTTGCCTTACACACACACACCTTGCCTTACACACACACACACACACACACACACACACACGCGCGCGCCTTCCCCTTGAAACAGATCTTATTCTACTAAGGTGAGTCTTCCCTTTACTGATGGAGGAGAAGAAAGAAAATCCCAGAAACAAGCAAGCCCCACATTTACAGTGTGACCTCTAAACTCTTTCCAGATGTGCTTGCTGCACACTATGAACCAGTGCTATTTTAGGTTGTGAAGCAGGACAGGGACAAAGTAGACAAGAACAGCCCAGGACAGCTCTTGGACACACAGACTAGAATCATTGCTCTTCAAAGTTCAAAGACGCTGACATCGTTCTCTGAGCCGGTGATAGCTGAAGCTGTATTTTCCCCTGGTGTGGTCTGCAGAAGCTTAACATGCAACCACTATAGGTCTGTGTGATACAACATGCAGCCTCACATAGCCACTAAAGGTCTGTATGATACAACATGCAGACACACATAACCACTATAGGTCTGTATGATACAACAGTAAGACAATAAGTGGGACATTTCTCCTTGGAATAGGAAAACTTGAAATAGGTTAAAAAAAAAAAAAGGAAACATGAAAATATCCTCAGCCACAAGGCTCGGAGGAAGCAGACCGGTTTGCAGCCCTACATTCCCTCGCTGTGGGAGGTCTCTGTGTCACCTTGTCCCTACCCACCTGGAAGGAAAATGGCAGGGAGACCACAGTCCATGGAAACACCCAGGTGTTTCTCACAATGAGTGAGAGGTGACAGTTCCCTCGAGAGTACTCCCTGGGGCTGGTGTAGGGAGGTTGGGTGTAGGTGTAGGTGTCCGGAGGGCAGGATTCAGAGGGGCTCAGAGGGAAAAGGCCTGAGGAACCCGGGACACAGGCATCATCTGACCCTGAGACTGTGGCCAGGGTGTGCTTCTGGAGGGAATTTATCTGAGGTAGTCAGAGTGCGGGCTGCCCAGGGACCAGGGCGCGCTCTGCTGGCCTGAGGAGCCTTGCTGGCCTCTGACCATGGCTGGCTGCAGAGATACCTCTGGTCTTCTTTGGCCTTTATCCCTTTGGTCTCCTCAGGGAAGTAGTCTCTTTGCTGATCCTCTAGGGGCGTGACATGAGTCACCAGGCTGGAGAGAGGAGAGGGGTGGAAGCTGGGAGGGAGGGAGCAGCCTGAGACCAACAGTCCTCAAACCCTCCTCTCGAGCTGACAGAGCCCCTAAGCCAGAGCTCATATCCCAGCATGCACTGCGGAGGGAGGGTTCTTGTTCACTGCCTGTCTTCCTTCCTTCTCTTCTCCTTTCCTGTTTTCTCCGCTGTCGCAGTCTTTTATTGTCTTCAGTGGTTTGTACGATTCTCCTCAAGTGTGTCAGATAAGCGTGTTCTTGAGTCAGTCGCACACGGACTTTACGCACAAGGTGGCCTCCGTCCAGGCAACAGATTGGCAATGAAAAGTCTAGGTCCCGGAGTCAAATTCTGACCGGTCAAGCAGAAATCATGTGTGTGAACAAGCTAAGGTGTCATCCTCCTCCAAAAAAGGATTTTCTTTCAAGCAACAAGAAGGTTAGAGGTGTGTCGAGTGTAGACTTTACACATATGTTATGACACTGCGTTCCTCTGGGCAAATATGAGCATCAACTTGAAGTTGGCTTTTGAGGTATGCAAGACAGAAGCGTGATAGGGGTCTGCAAAACAAGGGCTGTCTCAGGAGTGGATGGAGGAAGAAGTAAGTAAGAAAGAAGAAGAAAAAGCAAGAAGGAAGAAGACAAGCCGAAGAAGCAAGAATAGAAGCAGAAGAAGCATAATCCTACTCCTCCTCCTCCTCCTCCTCCTCCTCCCTACCTCCTCCTCCTCCTCCTCCTCCTCCTGCCTGGTGTCAGACAGCCTGGCTCCTGCCAGTTCTTCTCTCATTTCTCCCTTAGGTGCCCGCACCTCTCTGCTACCTTGGCAGTGGGAAGGCGGCTGGCTCCCCACCTCTCCTCACTTCTGTTGTTCCGTGATCTTGTCATTTTAATGAGGGCCAGTCAATAACTATGGAGAGGTGCTGATGACATTACAAAGGAACTCACCCTTAACAAGTCAACTGTAGATGAGGTGCCAAAGGAATGGACTAGAGGATTAATGTATTTCTGCCAAAATATTAGCAGCACATGCAGAATTAGCTCTTCTCATGTTAGATATTTCACGTTGGGCAAGCCTGTATTTAAAAACCTTTATATCTGTTTTGCCTTAAGTATTACAATAAGCTTGGCTCTTTCATGATTGCACTTGGATATTTGCACAACTGTTTTAATCAGAGAAAAAAGTAATGTGTTTTGATAGCTCAGAAATCTATCACTGGGAAAAGCTTTGCAAAACTGAGCTTAGGACCAGAGTGGAATCCTCAATATTCTATATTTTCCTGGCTATTTGAGATTCATCGAGTTCCCCCTAAATATTTTCTTGAACAGTTTTTACCTAAATTAATCTAACAACTCAGGCCAACTTCTTAGATAATCTCTTTTGTATGGATGTGGGGCTTGCTGTTGTTAACCTAGTGTGAACTGTCTGCTACTAGGGAAAAGCACAGTTGCTGGTTTTGCTCATCCTGGAAGTATTTATCCAAATAAAAAACACCACATAATGGGTACACAGGACTGACATCCCCTTGATGGCTTTATGTCTCTGGCTCTGGCCAAGGTCCCCTGAATGCTCACAGGCAGTGTAGAGGAGCATCATTCACTCCTGTTTCTTCAGCTCTCTCTCTCTCTCTCTCTCTCTCTCTCTCTCTCTCTCTCTCTCTCTCTCTCTCCTGCAGTTTAGATGGGATGGGTACAGAGGCTCTTGGGACCCAATGCTGGCACACAGAAAGCCACCAATAGTAAAGCTGCCTTCGTCCATCACCACCCATACGCACCACTAAGCAACTTGCAACCAGAGGAGAAGAACTAGGAAGCAGCAGAAGAGAAAAAGGAAATCTCCATTTGCCCCTGCTTGCCTGGCCAAGAAGAGGTGGATCCAAAGGCAAGAAGAGGGCTCCATGGATTAACGTGAACTTTAATCCTGAAGCACTGTGTGTTTATTGCTGGTGACCACAGACATAAATCTTGCAAGCACAATACCCAATGCGATGCAACCCCAGTTTTTCCCCCCTTCTCCAGTCTCAATTTGTGTGTGTATCTGTGTGTGTGTGTGTGTGTGTGTGTAACAGTGCCATTGAAAAATAGTGACCTTTAGTAAAGGATCGCATCCTGCGACTATTTTCCCAGACACACAGTGACCTTTCAAACCAGACTGAGGTGAGGGGGGTGTGGAGTTTGGACTTTGAACCGGCCAGACCCTGCTGTGCTCCTCTGTGAGCCCGGCCACTTTTTATTGTGTCACCGGGGAGCTTTCTGTATGCAAAGCAGGCTGGGCTGGCAGCCTGGACCTTTGCAAATCAATTTGTCTGTGAAGGCGACTCCACCGGAGTGAAAGATGGTCTAACAGGGCACACTGCCCCCTCTCTTTGTGACATCATCGCCCATGGTACTCTTGTCAGTCATGTCTGCCCAAAAGGACAGGGGTGGGCACAGTGCTGGGGTGGGGGTGAGGAGTGGGAGGAGCTCACTGTGGCCTGAGAGATTAGGGGACAAAGCTGGGGATAGAAGGTCTGCCTGGCTAGGATGGGAATGCAGGGAGAGTGCCATTGGTATGCGAAGGACAGATCCTGGCTGGCCGGGTAGCCATGCCCACCAATCTTTTTACTAGGGGGCGGTTGGGGGTTGGAACACTGATAAGGGGGGGACTGCTGTCTCCCTCTTAGTCAGAAGTTAGAGTTCTAAGGAAATGTCAAAGGTCAAGAGATCAAGTGTTCAACTCCTACCAACAAAACTGGCATCTGTGAACTTTAACCTTTGACATAAAAACTCCAGTTATAATCCCTTCTGATAGCAAGGTTTTTAATAAGGGTTACTAATACTATTGCTTTCTTAAGTCTTCCCAATGCCCAGAACGCAACATATAGCAGTAGGTGAAAATTCTGGGAAAGAGAAAAATAAAATCATTTTGTTTCCTGGTTCAAATATCTTAGCATGCATTTTTCACAATATGTCGATTGAACCAATTTCTGTCTAAGCAATTAGTCATCTTTCTACTGCACACCAGGCAGAGAGCAAAGTTTGACCTAGTGAACATAATGGTCTAATGAGTATCTTACTGGAAAGTCTGGTGCTGGGAGACCCAGTCCCGAGCTGTGCAGGGTAGCCACAGGTGATCTGCGGAATGAGCAACCATCTATAGAACTTTCAGAACGTCAGGGTTTCGATACCATGGCGCATTCTACAGGTGGAGCAGCCTCAGTCCTAACCAAGTTCTCCACAACCTGTCTCGTTAGTGGAACTGGACAGGTTAGCAAAGCTCTTTAAGCTTTGGTTTCTGCATCAACAGTACGAGGTGAGAGAGATCTATACCTGTGCTGGCACCTAATTAACCCACAACAGGCACAAGCCCTGATGATGAGAGCTGAACCAACATGGTTGTAGGTGTATACAAATGGATAAAGTAGAATCTAAGTGCTTGGTTTTGTTTGTCTTCTGTTTTGGTGAACCACTTTCTTCGCGTGAAGCTCAGAGTGGACTAGAACTTCAGTCCCTGAGTGCTGGGGTTATAGGCATGCAGTCCATACCCAACTACTTCAAAGTTTTAATGGCTTTGTCTTCCATGACACATTTATTTCATGTTTAAGATCTTTATACACTTTGGTAATATTATATTTCAGACTCTTGTGCATGTGTATGTATGCCATATATGTAACATGGTACATATACACGCAAACTGTCCATTTGTGTCACACAGCACTTTTCTCTGACTACCGATGTATTTTCAACTGCAACCTCGAGCACAGGAGACTGAGATTTATTTGTGCATCATGTCCTTTCTCCGTGGGGAACACAGGATGATTTGCAGAGAGCCAGTGTTGAACTGACAGGGAGAAAATGTTTTTTGGGGGCAGGATTTGAAAAGGGGGAAGTCATTGTGAGGCAAGCGTCGCCATCCATTTGGAAAGCTCACAGATGTGATTGGCATGGGCTCAAGTCTGAAACAAGAGTTTTCAAAACTGTTCAGTTTCTATGTTGGATTGTAAGTAGAGTTTTACCATGGAAGAGAGGGATTGATTGAGTGAACCAGATTTGAAGGAAACAACTTTATTGATCCTTTTAATCAGGATTTCACTACAGTAATGGATGATTTCGGAAATGATATGAACATGGGAATTTCAGAGACATGTGAGGCAGCATTGAGTATTCTAAGGGAGAAAATCAAAGTATTAGAGGTAACTAAGTAAGCGTTAGGTTATATGTCAGGTATTGGAGCCAAAGGAAGGATCCCAGATCCTCTTAAGCAGTAACAACAGAACCTAACAGATATAAACAAACCAGACACAGTGAAACCACAGAAAAACAATCCTTTTTATTTAAAAATTATATCTACTTATTACACATGTTCTGCTTTTTATGTGTGTGCACATACATCGTGGTGCATGCATGTAGGTCAGAGAACAACCTTTGGGAATTGATTCCCTCCTGCCACCATGTGGGTCCCAGGGATGGAACTTGCCAAGCCTGGTGATAAACTTTAAGCTCCTGAGCTATCTTGCCCAACCCCAGCAAACACAATCTTTTAACTGCAAATGGATGATGGAGAATGAAAGTTTTGAAGAAGTGGGTTTTAAAGGGGGAGGGGCTAGATTGATCATCTTCATGGAAACACTAAGACTTTGGGGTTAAGCAGATATCATGTTCAGTGTGGAGACAACTAGTCACATATCCCCGAAATGAAAAAGGAAAGCTAGGGGTGTGCCAGGGGGTTCCAGAAGATGTCAGGCCACGTCATGGATGATTAGACCTTTTGACTTCAAAGTTTGACCCAACTCAAGCAGCACCTGAAGAAGTCAGCCCTTTGGGACTCAGGCTTCCCTCATCTTGGAGGATTCCATAGTAACTCTCTGATTGGTAGTTGAGTCAAAACCTTCTTATGCAAGTCTGGAAAGGGTGAGGTGTAGACACACAGGAGGACAGGAGCTCCGTGGAACTGGACAAACAGAAGAAGAAGAGAGTCTTGGGAAGGCTGCTGTGTGGCTTGATCAGTCTCAGGATGGGGAATATGAATGATGAGATAAGGAAGAAGATGGCAGGAGGGATGAGGAGGGCAGGAGGCATGAAAGATGGAGGAGAGATGGAGAGGGGAGGAGAGATTGATGAGGGCATGCATGAGAGATGAAAGAGGGGGATGGAAGAGGGAGGGAGATAGAAGGGGTGGGAAATGGAATGGGGAGATGGAAGGTGGTGGGGAGATGGAAGACGGGGAGATGGAAGGGGGGATGGAAGGAGGGGAGACAGAAGAGGGTGGGGAGATGGAAGGAAGTGGGGAGTTGGAAAAAGGTAAACCTTTTATTCTCACATTTCAAATAGATAACTTGCTAAGAAGTCAGTGCTCGGCACTGCTGACCGTAGAGTGGCAGCTCCCGGTATTTATTTCAGCTTCCTGGACCGTTGCAGATGCCTGTGAGAGTCTAGACAATCAACTCTGGGAATGAGCCCAGGACAGGGCACGGCATCCAGTGAGAGGAGAAGCTACAATGTATGCTCATATTCAGGTGAAAAGTCTCTTTTCAATTAGAAAGGAAAGCCCCCACATCAGTGGTTAGAGTTTTTCTAGATCTCGTGTCAGTAGGTTTGCCACAGGAAAGCCCGTTAGAGGATGGGTCTGCCATGTAAATGTGTAAGTACTGGAGGAAGGAGGAGCTGCAGAGATCTCTCTGCCTGCTGGGAGGGAGACGTCCATGGTGGTAAAGAAACAGTAACAATGAGATTAGTTAATATAATTTTTATGAACCTAATCCACTTTATTTATCTGGCTTCTATGGAAAGCTCTTAGGGCACTTCTCCAGGCTCTCTACTGGGGACACGAATCTCTGTCCAGGCTCCAATCAAACCTCATGTTAGGCAAATAACTTTGTGTTGACTATACCATTTTCTTTCTCTTGAAAATATTTTTTAAAAGTAGGATATTGTAGATATACAAAGAAGCAATACACATTTAATGTATTCTTAATGTGTGTGACTATAAGAACACCCCTGAGGCCAGCACCACCCACAATGCAGTACATTTAGCTGTCTATTACCTCTGCAAGTCCCCTCCGTTTTGGTGATAGGAACAAACGGAAGAGCTGCCCCTGCCCCTTTTCTTGAGATGGGGCCTCACTACATAACTCTGACTTATTATGTAGGCCAAGTTGGCCTTCAGCTCAGAGATCTGCCTGACTCTGCCTCCTGAGTGCCAGGATTAAAGGCGAGCACCACTACACCAGGTTCTGTTTTTAACTGTGTAACATAGCACTGATAATTCTCTGTACCATGTTGTAAAATAGACAGACTTCTTTGTCATGTGTGGCTGAACTGTGAGACTTTGGACCAATGTCTCCCTTCTCCTCATTCCTCCTACCTCCTGGTAACCACCATTCTGCTCTCTGATTCTATGCCTTTGACAATTTTAGATTCTTCATGTAAGTGGACACTTTGCTTTCTTTGAAAGACATTCATAGCGTTGATCTTCAAGTCAATACTGTAAGACTGCATTTGAATTTTAGATAGATAAAGAATACTTGTGAAATATGTGTACAGCATGTCCCATGGGAAATACATAAACTCAAACAAAAATGGTAGTTTATTTATTTGACGTTCAAGTGCATCCCAATTGGGCATCCTGTTGTTTTCTGCCCCCCAAATCTTCCCATTCTGTTTCCAAAGCAGTCAGTGCAGCGGCCACAGCACAAACACATTCAGATGGCGCATTCCTGAGCTCTGCAAGGCAGGTTCCTGTGTAGTTGGATAGAATTCGGGTTTTACGGTTCAGTATTTCCCTCCCATGCCTCTGAGCATGTGGGCCTGGCTGAGTGTTGAAGATTTTGAGGCTCCACACACAATGTGTGCTAAGAACTTGTACCCCCTGTCACTCTCCTCCTTTATCCATGTACGGAAGGTGGTAGCCAGGCTGACCTCAGAGACTCAGAGCTGGAAAGGTTCAGCGAGCTCCCGGGTTCGGGCTTTCTGACCGGGCTGGGAATATATTGGTTTGCTTTGCTGCCATTTTGACATGTGCAAATTCTACTGAGAAGGCTTCCCAGAGCAGGGAGAAGAAGCAGCTACTCTCTCATGGGCCCAGCCAGATATCTAGGGAGACCCTTTGGCCATCCATTGGTATCTGTGGCCAGCATGGATGGAAGGGGGGCTGTTTCTTTCAGGGCTTTCGTCGTGGCTGTAAGACATGTCACAGACAAACAGCTGAGCAGTCCTTCTCTACATTTCCTTTGCCCGTCCATGGTCAGCAGAGGTCCTGCCCGGGGGGAGGGGCGGGAAATCTGTGGCTAAATTCGTGGTACTAACTTATATACATGCCTCTCCTGAAAGGTGTGTTTCTGTTTGTGTATTTGGAAGACGTCTGGGTGGAAGGTGATTGAACCCTGATTTAAATTAAAGAGGGGTTTTGAGAGTCTTGGGTCCCCATTTCAAGCCGAGCAGTAAAAAAGATGCCAGCCACCAGAGCTTGTGCTGCCGGCGCTCTCAGCTCTATCCTCCGATGGGCTCTCTCTCCAGAGGGGAACAGGCGGTTTCTGACTTTCATGCCTACAGCCTCCCCATTAGTACAGAAGGAGGCTTCCTTCTGCCTGTCTATCCCTGGGCTCCTCAGTGAGGTCAGAAAGACGTGCTGATCATCCTTGTGGGTGTCCCTGGACCAGTCACTGTAGACAGTGCGATGAGCCATGGGATGTTAGAAGAGGGTCTTTCTAGAGAGTCGGAGTGGGGTTCTGTTACCAGGGAAGGAAAGGCAGGTTGGTGTACCTGTCTTTGGGACATACAGAACAAAGAGATGCGAGGCTGGGCTGAGCTGGCCTCTGCGGTCTATGGAAATAGGATTGTAGACTTCTAACTCCAGTTCCGCCTGGCCACGGAAACTTTTTAAAGAATTGTGCTGTATAGGGACTGGAGGTGGCCTTCGAAGGAGAAGCATGCACCTATGTGACTTAGAGGGTAGCTGGTACTTCTTGCGTTTTGTGGATAATGACAACTGCAGACACTCTAACACACATTTGCTCAGTGCCTGGTAAAGAGTTAAGCCCTTCAGAAGTTTCTAGAATAACAGAAGACAAGGTCCCAGGCTTGGAGGAATTTGTAATCTCCTTAGGTTGACAAGATGTCCACATGTGAACCGCTTAGCGTGGCGCTCCTTTGAGGATGTGACCAAGGTGCCTGTCGACCAGGCTCCGAGCTGTGTCGCAGAAGGCCAGAGAGATGGGGCCTTGGGCTGAAAAGCACGGGAAAGCTGCCTGGAGGGTTTCTATCTGGGGTGTGGAGAACAAAGCCTACTGTGCGGGCGGGAAGCTGCACTCACAAATAATAATGCTTTTAAAATTTTTATTGTGCCTTAGGAAAGAGAAATGAAAATGAGCTTTGTGAAGGATGTGCTGAGGGTGGATACCGCCTCAGGGTGAAGGCTGGGCCTCTTTTCCCCAGGAATATGAATGTGCTCCGTTCCTGGGCTGGAACTTGGGCCTGGCAAAGGACAGCAGGTCTCTGTGGTCTCTGTTTTGCTAACACTCGTGGAATTTCTCAGCTGTGGGTCCTGTAAATACCTTGGCAGAATAAAAGCCCTTGAAGTTTTGGCCACACGCATGCTAGGACTTGTTTACGAATGAAGGGACAGGAAATGTTAAGAGGGAGACTTCTAGAAACAACGGCAGTTAGCAAGTCAGGCAGGCATTTTCACAAGATTCGCAAAGGCATAGGAAAGGTCAGCTGTGCCAGACGGCAAAGTCTTGAAAGTTTAGTGAGTTCTACCTGTGAGGCGTGAGCCTCCGCACCGAACCTGTTTCTGATCTATAGAAGGGAAATAGGAATATCGCTTGCTTCACAGCCCTCCTCTCCCGGAGGTTATGGGAAGTAAGGAGGACTCCTGTGGAGGAGTGGGCATGTGAAGGACAGTCGGAGCTGGAACCTCTGCACTGCAGTGCCTGCTGGGTGGCTGAGCCTAGGCTATGTGGGCGCCTTGCACACGTAATTGCACGGGACATCTACTAAAGAATGTAAAGAAGTTGTGGATTTCGTTCTAGAAAGCAGAAGATGAGGTTTTAGAGGTCAGGAGATCTCATGAAGCTGATTTGGATTTTGGTGTTCCTGACTGCAGGAACCCCTCAGGGCAGTTTTAAGCAGGCAGGATTTGTTATTCCAGGCTTTGCACCATGGACTCACTACCCACTGTCTTAGAAGGGACCCAGGACAGGACAGGACCAGAGGGACCCCGGAAATGATCTCTGAAGACAAAAACTAGATTTCCACTGAGCTCCTGTCTACAGTTTGGCTCATGTTCCCAGAAGGTTTCTGAGAACTGCCAGGCAAGTGTGAACCCCCTCTTCCCTGATCCAGAACCTCTCCTCGTATAGAGGCCTTTGGCTTCTGTGACCCAGCTCCAGTTCAGGGGAACGGGGTGGAGTGGGGATGAGGGCAGTTGGCTTAACTTCGTCCAGTGAGGGCGGCAGCTGGTCTCTGTCATGGCTCCTAGCTACGGAAAACATAGCGAGATGGGCAGGCACAGGATAAAGCAGAACCACTGATATGTGGGCAGGTGTGAGAAGAAGAAATGGTTTCAAGTGTGCAAAGTGAGCTGAGCCATGGTTAGCTTCATACCGTGGGAACAGCGGCTTGCGCCTCAGGGCTGTGGTAAGAGGGAGGTTATGCCATCAAGACTGCCAAGGGAAGGGACAGCCATACACAGACGGCAGATATTCCGCGCACATGCCCGTCTCTTATTTTAAGGTGGGGAGACACTCAAGTAGACCCTCCCCTAACCAGCCCTGCTCTGGTACCCCAGGCCCGGTGGCTTCCCTGGTGGTTTCCTCTGCCGGTGCATGCCATGTTGACTCTCTTGTGATGTCAATGTTACCTCCAGCTCACATTTTAATTTCTTCATAGCTAGCTGTTTCTCTCTGGTGGAGCTTCCCGGCTTTTACTTGAAGTCCCAGCCCGTTTCTTGATTTGGTTGTAATCACTCAGACTCAATTTGAAGGCTTTATTTATTTATTTTTTGATTACTATTATCGCCTCTTAAGAAGAAGAAAGCAGTTTGCCAGCTTCATCTCTAGTGCTCAGAATGTAGACCAGTTTGTTGGCGAATTGTTCTCTGCTCTTGGAGATGAAGCTGACTCTAGTTCCTAGCCCGCTGTCTTCACACCCATCATGACTAACACTGTGAGATGGATTTTTAAAAAAAAATTCTTCCTTGAAGTGGGTTTCAAATCCCCAAAGAATTTCTGGGAGGGAGAAGAAAAATCCTTTAATTGAAAGCAAGAGAAAACAAAACCAAACAAAAAGCATAAGAGAGCTGACAAAAATATCATGTTTAATGAAATCAAGTTCTAACCCTGCAGATGGTTGGGGAGGCAAAAGAGTGACCCAAAGATAGAAAAAAACGGCTTCCTTCCCGTGCTTTGTAAAGTGTGGATTTTCTTTTGAATGCTGTAAGTAACTGACCAGCACCCCTCCCAGCCTCTGAGCCCCAGCTATGCCGGTAGCAGGAGGCTGGCTACCTGGCTCACTTGTTCCCTGCCTGGGCCTAATCGCTTAGATGTGTGTCCTCAGCAATGGATTTAATCCCTTAGAACCACAGTTTCCTTCTTTATTAAGTACCAGGAAGCTCATCTTTGCGCATGTGTGAGGGTTGTTTAAGACAGTAAAAGGGAATTTCTTGGTGTGGCGTTGGCCCTTTGAAAGGAAACGGTGCTAATTGTCCATCCATTTATGCTTTTGTGCCAGGTGAGGTGTGTGGATCTACTCTCTTTTCTATATACGGATGTCCACTTTTCCTAGCTTCTCTCTGGGGTGTGCTTCCGGCATGTGCTGGCTAGTTTTATGTCAACTTGACACACGCTAGAGTCATCTGAAAGGAGGGACCTCAACTGAGAAAATGCTTCCGTGAGATCTGGCTGTAATGCATTTTCTTAAGTAAGGCATGTTGTGGGGTGTGGTGGGGGATGTGGTGGAGGGGGCGGCAAGCCATTGTCGGTAGTGGATCCCTGGTCTGGTGTCCTGGGTTGTATAATAAAGCAGGCTGAGAAAGCCAGTAAGCAGCACTCCTCCATGGCCTCTGCATCAGTTCCTGCCTCCGGGTGCCTCCTGCTTGAGTTCCTATCCTGTCAGCAATGGACTACAATGTGGAAGTGTAAGTCAAATAAACCCTTTCCTCTCCAACTTGCTTTTGATCATGATGCTTCATTAGAGCAACAGTAACTAAATAGAGCACAGCTTTATTTATTTGTTTGTTTGTTTGTGTCAAAAATCACATTGGGACAGCAGGGTAAATACAATTAAAGACATGGCGTACTTGAAAACCGTCTACATGTGCAAGGAATAGCTGTCAATCAAAAAGAAAGGAAGGGTGCCATTTCTTTCTTTCTTTCTTCCTTTTTTTCTTTCTTTCTTTCTTTCTTTCTTTCTTTCTTTCTTTCTTTCTTTCTTTCTTCTTTCCTTCTTTTGGGGGGGTGGCAGGGGTTCTCTGTGAACAGCACTAGCTGTTTGGAACTAGCTCTTGTAGACCAGGCTGGCCTTGAACTCACAGAGATCCACCTGCCTCTGCCTCCTGAGTACTGGGATTAAAGGCGTGCACCACCACTGCCTGATGGAAAGGTGGTATTTTTTGGGGGGGGGGGTTGGCTTGCTCCTCACCACCACATGCAACTCTGTCACAGCTTCATGTCAGCAGGGTGCAGATAGCTCTGGAGCTCCCTGGGTGTGAGGGCCCAAAGGGAGCCCTTCTATTGCTCGTGGGCTTCACAAATTACCAAGAATAACAGTTATTAAGATAGATTTTTAAAAACAGAGAAAGTACCAGAGACTCTGAACTTCCCTGTCAAACAAATTAAGCGGGATACATAAAAATCAAACAAAATTTTTTAATTCTATAATTTTAAAATTGACTTCATGTTGTTAGAAACTGATGCCATCAAAGATTTCCTGTCCTGTCTCTCTCTCCTGTGTTCTTTCTTTCTTTCCCACTGTCGGTCTTTGTTTACCTCCCACCATGAGCGTGACCTTTTCCCATGGCAGAAGTGTGCTGCATCTTTAAGAATTTCATAATGAATTCCAAGGTAGCAGTGACATAGTTTATTCTGGAATCTTCCTTGCTGGAGAACAAGGGAGACCTGTGTATCTCTAATCCATCTTTCCTACTTTCCTTTTCATACATACCAGAGTGACTTCAAACACATAGCCTGAGTCTTTCTTTCCAGCCGACACCCTTGGCTGACATTGCTGTCTGTTTATCTCGCCTTATCTGCCCATTTCTAACCCTCTTAGGATGGGGGGCAGCCATAACTCATTGGGATGGACTTGCGAAGAGGACCTTGCCCCTCTTCCTCCTTCCCTGCTTGTTCCCTTTTAGTTGGCTTTGTTCCCCTTACTTGCTGCAACAATTTCTCTGGGAATTCTCTATTTTAAAACTTTAGAAATTCCTTATGCATTGACTACATTTTTACTTTAGACAAATTTCATATCATTTCCACAGTTTCATTGACGGGTGAGGGGGAGAATAAGTAGTAACCACCCCCACCCCCATTCCGATTACAAAAGGCTTCACTTTAGCAACAGTAGCCGGGATACTGGCAGTGAGTCTGTGGGGTCACATGACTGATAGTTCACTATTAGATTCTGTGTAATTGGGGACACATGTGAGTTTCTTTATACACCTTTCATTCCTCTGTCTGCTCCCAAACTCTTCCTTCTCCATCCCAGACACTACCCGTTCGGTAGACTCTGATGCAGCGATTGTTCCTCCATCCTTCTGGCAGATGGAGCCAGGTTTCTTGATCTGCATCCTTTTTTGACCTTCCGGGGCAGGAGAGGGACAGAGGGGGAGCTTTCTAATCACTTGGACAACATCCCTTCTCTTTGACTTTGCTTCTCTCACAAAGACTTCAGGCTAGTTAAATCACACCTGGCCCCAAATAATTGCATCCTCCCCATTAAAGTTCATTAGCCGCCTTAGTAAGAAAGGAACAAAGCTGAAGAGCTTGGAGACAGACCACAGACTTAGCAATCCGAGAAACTCACCTGGATACAGTATTGAGAGGAGCAGAAAACATCAACCCCAGGAGACTCTCATGGGGCTGCTGCCCGGACACCCTTACCCATGGGGTACATGGGATATAGCCCACTCACTCTGGAGTAGCAAGGTTTAGTGTTTGTTTAGGAGCCTGATTAATAATGTCCTGTCCTTGTTTGATTATCTCTGATGGCTTTTTTTTTTTTTTTTTTGTAAATCCTTTCTTTCAAATTGCTTCAGAATGCCGTTTTGCATTCATCTCTGCCAAGCTTGCAAGTCCACCAACAGTTAAAGCTAGTTAGCTATGCTGGTGCTTAAGGGCTTCCCTTCCTCTCCTCCCCTGGCTGAAAGAGACTTAGTTTCCATCTTGAAAGGTAAGTCTCCGTAGGCAGGCCCTACTGAGAACTCTTAACAGCACACAGTTGGAATACTGAGTCTTAGGAAATGGGCCTACTTTTTCCTAAGTCTATAGGGAGACTGACAGGCAGTGCTTGTCCCTTTGCCTGGTCGTTCCTTCTCTTTCCAAGTGCTGCTTCTGGAACTCCCTGGAGCTCAGGCCTGGCCTCACAGAAAGGGAACAACCGTTCATGTCCAGACACATCACAGACTTCTGGCAAAACAGGCCGTGCTCACGAGAATTTACACTTTTCCTGGCAGCTGGCCGGCAGTGTGAGGATTTGGCTTGGTTCACTTTCAGTTAGAAAAAGGCCCTTGGGGGTGCGGAGAGGAAGGGGGGCGGGCAGCAAGATCCCTGTGAAGGGTCAGAATTGCTAAAATAAATATCAGCTCGTCTAGGGAGAGCAATTCCTGTAATTATATCTGCCCAGTGACTTATAATCAGCATTCTTAGAAGAGCCGGTAACTTTCACGTTGTCTCCTCTTGTGTCGGTATGGGTGGCACTGATGGCGGGGGCAGAACAGCACCTTGCTTTTAAGAAGTGGCAGTTCTGGTCAGACGGTGCCGTTAATGTGAACGTCACTCTCGCTGCGGTTACCTTTGAAACAGCGCCAGCGGGACGCTTGCTGGGATTTCTGGTCATGGGGAAGGGCTTCTTGAGGGGCCTCAGGACTGGCCGGTGTTTTTAACTGGGGGACCCCGCGCATCGATACATTTAAAGCAGCTATCATAGGGACTCAGCAAAGGAAGCCTAGACTTAGGGTTGCAGTGCCAAAGGCTGAGCGAGGGCCGGCTCTGGACCCCACAACCTGCCGTCTCCCACTCTTCATCTTTCCTGGAGAGCCCGAGCAAAGGCAGCCGCCTGCCAGTCTTCAGGCTGTGTGTCATTTCCTCCCGCTCCAAGCCTCACTCTTTCCACCGCCGAGGCTTTTCAAATTAATGTTTTCAGTTCATTAAGGGCCTTTTGGCCAATATTTCGCTCTGGGTAAGGGCAGAGTTTCATCTGGAAATGGTCAGGCTCTTGTTGGCATTGAATGGTGTGAGAGAGATTTAAAAAAAGAAAAAAATGAAAAGGAAGAAAATAAAAAAGATCGAAACCCCCAAACCTCAAACTTAGATCCCTTCCCTGAGAGTGGACAGCTAGCAATACGCCTTGGAGGGTGGGCAGTTTCTTTGAAGGGAAACAGAAGTCAATGTATGAAAATTATTTGCAAAACTAGCAAGGGAGTAGGGGAACTGGGCTTTCCTTCCCCACCTCTGAAAACTAAATTAATCAAAAAGTAAGTAATCAATAATATGCTTCTCTGAAACCGAGTAACTCACTACTTTGTCTTTTGGTCTTATTTTCCCTCGTATCCTCTGTAGCCAGTCTCTCTGGGTTAGTTCTGCGCCTGGGGAATCTACCTATTTCTAAATGGGCCTTTTCTTCTCTACCTGGTTAGAATGAGAAACTTGGAGAATTTCAGGCAAACGGGTGGCTTCACTTGAACAGACAAATGGATGGAAGTGGTAGGACCCGAGCTGCCTGAAAACTTGGGGACCTGGGTCCATTTCGCGAATCTTCAGGCTGCAGATGGTAGGCCAGGCATTGTGTTTCTGACGCTACCCCTGCCCCAGCCCAGGAAAAGGGACCAGAAGATCACAGGTCAGGAAGGAGTCCGAAAAATCAGCCCCATCTATTTTATGCTATGGAGTTTGGCATAGGGTTTCCGCTAGACCTCCAGCTTGGTGAGGCCTGGGCCACCCTTTGTATCCTTCATGGCATTTGTATATAGTCAGTCTGGGTATCTGCTGGATGAAAAGGAATCAACTGCACAGTGTCAAAGCAGTTGGAGGACCATGGATAGAATCTTTTCTTCCCCACCTCTGATGCATCCTGAGCCAGAGAAGTTTCATGACCACTCCCACCAATCAACACCCAGGCTAGCCAAAAGCCAGAATGGTGACCTCTTTTCCATCCACGGGCTCCAACTAAAACCTCAAATGCCTACTTCTTGGGCGGGGGGCTTTCAGGCAGCAATGCACATCCCCCGGTAAGGGACACGAGCATCTGGGCATCCAGTTATGAGCTCCAGGGACTTTGCTTCCCGCTGTGTGCCAGGTGTATTGTACAGGGCCCTGCTATCCATACTTGGTTATCCTAGTGATTGAACATAAATATGACTTCAGCCCTAGTGTTTCTGTCTTGATCAAAGCAAAACTAAGGTCCCATACCACAGCTCTCCTCCCGAAGGCCATGAAGGTCACGGGAGCTTCACTGGAGATGCTGACAAAGCCCCATTCGGGGCTTGGTCTCCACAGCAGCAGGTGCGGGGAGGATGTGTCTACTATTAGAGGCTGCACAAGGAAATAAGCGGTTCTTCCTTGCGAGTGAGTTTGAACCTGGGTGCCTATTGAGCCCACCCCTGTAATTTTCTCATTCTTGCCCTTTGCAAATAACACATTACTAAGCCCGAACCCACAGGCTGGTGCAAAGAGCCCTGGACACCTCAAGTAGCCTGTTTGGTGCTGATGTTGGCTTCACACCCTCCTGGCTCTGTCACCTTGTGCATGATCTTTGTCCCATTGTAACCGTCAGTTTCTTTAGTCCTCAGCTGAGACATGAGACCACGTGGCTTTGCTGTGTACTGGCTGTGGGTCACTGGTCAAGCTGCTCCAAGCCTCAGTGTCTTTAGCTGTGAAATAGATCGTTGGTAGAAAATACGTCTCAGGGTTCTAGAGTACCTAATCTGGCCTGTGGAGGATGCTTAGCAGAGCGAACACGCCACATATGTGTTCTCGAATCACAGAAACACATGAGCCATGCAGAATGGTACACTACACAGCCAAGTTCTGTGTAATGGATGGCTACTGAAGTCTTGGTTGTTTTCTCTATGTATCCAGGTGCCTACGAGCAAATAGCCTTAGCTTTCATAGACTCAGTTCATGAAGGTAGGAGAGTTCACCTGGAGGCCATGACCATCGCTCCTCCTAAGGTTCTTCCCTTTACCCGTCCTCTTCTCACTTATACCCAGCCCCTCTCCCTGGGGTTCCCTTTTCAGCATATGGTATCGCCAGCTCGACAGTGATTCAGACCAGTGGAAGAGGAGGAAGTAAAATCCCACATGCCTCCACAATCCATCAGCTCCCAAATGCTGCCAGTGCTCACCAGCAGGGTGGCCTGTGTGGAGGCTGGAGAGAGGGCCTTGTTCCGCTGTTGCTTGGCTTCAGTATGGAGCTTCTGGCCTGGGCTTCGGGCAGCAGCTTCTCACTGGTCATGCTCTCCATTCTTCCTGCGAATCCTCATCCTGTGCTGGCTCCGTCCCCTCTCCTGTCTCTAACTTTGACTTTTGTCTCACATCCCTTTACCTAGACAGAGTTTCTGTACGGACTTCATAACCTCCTAGTGGGTGGGTGCCTTTCCCTGGCCCTCTCCCGCAGACTTTGTGAGGCCCTTCCAGGGACATCTTACTACATGGGCTCAGGCATCTTTCGGCCACAGACCTTAACAATAGGTCATACTAAGGAATTTAATGACTAGCCTCTGAATTAAAGCATCTTCCTCTCCACATGAAATCTAAAATAAAACAATTTCTGGGAACAGCAAGATGGTTCCGTGGGTAAAGGCACGTGCCCCCAAGCCTGAGAATCTGAGTTTAATTCTTGGAACCCAAGTCGTTGTTCCCCAATATTCACATGCATATCACGGCACCTGTGCACTCCCCAAATAAAATAAGGAAACAAAAGTAGTATCCAATTATGTATGCAATAGTAATAATAGCTATTGCTATTGGGTGTTTGTTATGTCCCAGGGTTTCTGCTTTAGGTGTATTGAAATTCATTCAGGTTTTCACAATAATTGCACAATATTCAATCCCCATTGTCTGGACAAGGGAATCAAGGCTTTAGTGGTCCACTAACTGTCCAAGGTAGCAGAGCTAGTTAAACAGCCAAACAGGACTTCAGACATTGGCATAGCAGCTCTAGAACCCACGTTTTCAGCTATATGATAAGAAGAAATTCAACAAAACTCAGATCCGCCTCCATTTTGCATTTTTTTTGAGAAATGGCCCAAGTAAAAAATGATTTGGTTCTCTGTCTCCCCCATCCCCATTACAGCTGCTTTGCTGAGATTTTGTATGCATGCTTTTGGCCAACTGGCCAGTCTGCTTGCTCACCACACAGTGGGCTAATTGTCTCTGAGTGTCTGCCTTCCCATCTGGATGCCGTCCCTGAGGGCCAGTGCATCCAGGTGACCCATGGAAAGAGGCTGGCCGGAGCTTGCAGAGCCAGTTTGTGCTTCCAGCCCGTGCTCGGGTAGTCTTTGCCTAAGGCCATGCTTGCCCTGGTGTTCCGCTTCTTCTCTGTCTGGCCAGGCTTAGCTCACATTGTCAGTCGCTCTACCAAATAGGCTGTGTGAAGACGACTTCATCCCTGGCCCTGCCTTCCTACCCAAATGGACTCACAGCAGTGATGAAATTAGGTTCATTTCTCATTCACAAACTCGGCATCATACAAAACAAAAAAATAAACAAAAAGCCAACACATCAAGACCACTTTCTTCTCGCTTAGATGAGATCCTTCTGGAATGATCCTGTCCTTGCAGCTCCTTCTACCTTCTTTGGAACACAGAAAAGCGTGGCCGGTCTGTGCTGAGGCTGAGGGGGAGGTCTCTGCTGCTCTTCTCCTTTACACTGAGATGTGCTGGAGAGACCCTGTCTCTACTCAGAGAGCTTGCATTCACTTGTGACCGTCTCATCCACTTGCTCTTTTCTGATGCCCAGTTCCCTTTACCAGGTTCCATGCCCTAAATACAGCAGCAATCTCTCTCTCTGTTTCAGAGTGGGGTGTGTGTGTATGTGTGTATGTGTATGTATGTATATGTGTGTATGTGTGTTAAGTGTATGTGTATGTGTGTATATGTGCATTTGTATGTGTATGTATGTGTGTGTATGTGTGTAAGTGTATGTGTGTGTATGTGTATGTGTGTATGTGTATGTGTGTGTATGTGTATGTATGTGTATATGTGTGAGTGTAAGTGTGTGTATGTATGTGTGTATATGTGTGTGTATATATGTGTGTATATGTGTGTATGTGTGTGTGCGTGTGTGTGTGAGATCTGTTTTCTAGTTTGCACTTTGCAGTTTCTTCTTTTGACAAATAAGGATTGAATGTACTGTGGGCCACAAAGCAGCCATCTGGTCTGTTGTGGGAGAACTCATAAAGGTATGGGAGCCAGGCAGCCACACCAAGAACGATGCAAAGGAATGACCATAGTCACCACCCCAGGGAGTCACACAGGGGAAAGCGGCCTCTTGGCTGCAGCAGCTACGGTGCCTAGATGAAGACTCTGAGTCTTTCACACATTGTGTAGATCAAGTCTCCTCTTGATTATTCCACGTGGAATCCTACGGGAGTTAGGGACAACGCTTTCTTGAGTTTCTCCATCCCTCAGGATCTCGGACAACTAAACCAGGAAAGTCAAACGTCCCACTTTGACAGCGCACTGTGAGCAGAACTAAGCTACGTGCAGGCCTGGAGGAGGAAACTGGGCTTCAGCTTATAGACTGACGCCGTTTGTACAAATCATTCTGTGCAATGTAATACACAAACGAACCAAAAACTGCTCTCTTCTGTAGTGCTGGGCATTAAGCTCAGGGCTTGTGCAGGCTGAGAAAATGCTGCTCCACTGAGCTCCATCTCCATCCCTAAACAGCGCAACCTTACAACCAAAGGGCCATTGGAGATGTACTTAGACCAAAGGATGCTTTGTTTGTCTCCATAAAGCTAAATTTAACAATGTCTCTCGTTTTTATTTGCTAAATCTGGCGATCCAGAAGGTGTGCACTTGGGCTGTGTGTGCCCCCGTGTTTGTGATTTCAGTACGCACTTGGCGGGGGAAGGCAGGCAGGGTCCAGGGAAAAGCTTCTTGGGCAACTGACAAGCATGTGTTACAGGGAAAGTCATTGGGGAACTAATGGTGTGGATTTACCCATAAAGTAATTCTTATCATCTGAGAGATGGTCAGTCTTCAGCAGGCTTGTACCAGGGCCTTGGCAAGAGACACGGAGAAAAGAATTCTAAAGGGTGCCAAAATGGAGTTTCCTTTATCATGGCCTGTCACCGAGATCTGGGGCAGCTCACGTAAGTCTGCTTTGTCTCAGATCCACATCGGTCAAATGGGGCTTAACATAATGATTTTATTTACATCACAGGCTTGTTTCCAACCATAAGTTAACACAGAGCTGAAGCTCTTCAAAATAGGCAAACTTGCTACACCACCAAGGGGAGCTGACCATATGCCTTGCCAAGATACACTAGGGCTGACCACAGGATTTAGGGGATTGAGGTCTTGGCTCATGCCCTGGACCCAGGATTTGGGCATTCTTTGTGGAAGGTGTGCTCACATCTACCCAGACTTCTTTCCTTCTGTGGCAATAGAAACCCCTTTGATAAGGATGCAGATTTTTCTTTCTTTCTCTCTCTGAATGCTATTTTTGAGGCAGTTACTGTTCTCAGCCCCTCAGTGGGATTCTAACGTGTGACCAAAAAGAATTTGGGACATTTATGTTCAAGCTGGCTCAACTGAGCAGAGAACTATCTGGGTAGAAATGAGGGTCGAAAATGATTGAACATGGCTTTCTCCACAATGTCTCCAGCGTGTCTCTCAGGTGCAGAAACAGAATGTGTCACGTCCATAATAAGACATATCATTCACATTGCACTTGAGAGTTTGCAACGTGCCTTCCCACACACATTATCTTATCCTTGTATATATTATCTCCCTCTGGGCAAAAACAGACGTTTTCTTCCTCTGCACACATCTGCAGAGGATCACAGGGGGCAGAGTGGGCCGCGGAATAGCCAGCTCTACCTCACAGTCTCCCTCCTGTGTGCGGTTGGCCTCGCCGTTCAAGCAACTTGTCCGTTCTCACTCTGCTCTGATAAAAGCCCACTTACCCACTTACCGCTGTATGATCTGGTTTTAAAAGATACTCATCTTACTTTACTATTTCACTAATTCTTTGAGAAGTTGTTTGTTTTGTTATGCGAGGCAAGGTTTCTCCGTGTCACAGCCCTGGCTGTTGTAGATCTCCCTCTGTAGACCAGGCTGGCCTTGAACTCGAAGATCCACCTGCCTCTACCTCCTGTGTGTGGGTGTGTGTATGTGTGTGTCTGTGTGTGTGGATTAAAGGCGTGCACCACCACTGCCTGGCTTGAGAATTTCATTCATTGTAGTCCAATCATATTCTTCCTTTTCCCACAGCCATCACAGACAGTGTGAACTTATTGGATCAGTGTTCCCTGGGCCTTTACCCCCAGTGGAGTGAGGATTTGTGTGTTCTTTACTCGTAGTCAGATCAAGAATATTGTACACAGCAGGTGCTCAATAAATAGCCACTGAACGAATATGTGAATTATCCTTTGTAGCTAAGCCAATTTTTCTCACATTGCTTTTTAGCAGTTATAAAGAGGATGCCTCTTGTCCCACATGCCTGGCATCATGTAGAAGGCCTTGAACATTAGGCTCGAGCCATGGTTTCTACTCTAACCAGCCTACTCGAGCCTAAATATCTTTGCCAAATGTTAGCCATGGCCACTTTAAGGCTGAAGGCACAGTCTGTCTTCAAACATCTCTTCCGCATCATATTAATCTTTAAAATGTATGTGCATTCACCACAGGCTCAACGTCTCTAGTCTGAAAATCTGAACTCCAAACTGTCTCAAAATCTGCCATGATGCCAAGGATGGAAAATTCCATGCCTCACCTCCGGTAGCAGATCGCTGTCAAGGTGTTGGCACGCTATAAAATATTGTATCAAACCTCCTCCAGGAGATGTGCATCAAGGACCCCACCCTTAGACATGAATCCTGTTCCCCCACATCGCATTATGAATATGCAAATATACCCAAATCCAAAACCATCTGAGGCCCCAAACACTTCTGGTTGCAAGCATGGCAGATAAAAGATATCCAGTTAGCACATATGTGTGTGTATATACGCACATATTTTTTTGCTGTAAAATAATTTTTATAATTTGCTGCTTTAATTATTATATCAATTATCGTTTTGCTTTTACAGTCTCTGTTTTACAATTTGCAGCCAAAAAAAAAATTATTTTTCATCTCAAACATTCTCCTGGCCTTTGACAAGTCCACCGCCCCTAGGCACTGTGCCTACAGCTCCTGATGCATAAAAAAGCGTTGCCTGTGGGTACTTCCAGGACCAGAGTGACCTACAGGGAACACGAGGGCGCATTAAACTGTAGCTCAGCATCCCTGAGAAGCTGTTCTCCCTTGCTTGTCTCTGTGTTCCCGGGCCTTCTCCGCTGCCCTGCCCCATCTGCCGGGCTTCGGGCGTGCGCTGAGAGAGGGTGCGCGCGCAGTTTTATGGGCTCTAGTTGTCTCCCAAGTGCAGGCGTCTAATTAGGCTTGACACTACCGAGGCGTTTCCCTGACATTTATGTCACTGTCTCTCAATCTTTAGCAGCCTTCGGTCTTGTGGGAAGCACAACAAACAACATAAAATTCCCCATTAGAGGGGGCCCTCGGAAACTGTGTTCCTGTTTATTAGGCGCGCTAAAAGGGGAGGCCGAAGGGTGGGGCCGGGCGTGTAGATTCCGGGCTTGGAGGAAGAAATAAAATGGCTCATTTAAATTCTTAAGAAGTGCATAGGAGACAGAAGACACCATGAGGACCTCAGAGAAGAAAGGCCGTCAGTTGAACAAACTAATCACATGGTAATCAAAGGGGAGTGATTCGCTGCCTACTGAGAAGTACTTTAGAAGTTCCAATCCGAGACTGGAGACCCTATCGAACGACAGCCTTCATAAATTATAGATTTTTTAAAAATTGCACCAAGGAATGTGCAATAACATGAGGAATAAATTTAAAGACAAATAGTACTCCAAGAAGCTGAATGCAGCCAGGACAAGGAGGGGCTGATGTGCAAGGAGACTGGTCAGGCGGGAAGCCCACTCCTGGTACAAGCCCCGCCTCTGACATTAAGCCCCGCCTCCTGACCACGCAGTTTTCCCCCTTGGCCTTTTTCCTACCTGGTTTTGGATGTTTGACCTTACAAAGATGTTAGTGAGGGGGGCAGCAGCCAGAACTCTGTTGTTGCGGAACGGACCCAAACTTTGCAGATTGTAGATTCTGGGCTTCTGCCTTGAGTGCGGGAAGGGTGGGGAACTGGGAGACTGTAGGTACAGGGTCTGAGGGTCTGTACCCCACGGTCATAGAGGTTACAGAATTGATGGGGGGCTGCCTGCCCAAAGTTCTTCTCCCTTCTCCCCACAGCTTCCTGTACAGAGCCTACTCTGCCATAACCAATGTGGAATTGGGGCTTTCTGGGAGCAACAGCCCAAATGGGTGGTGAGGTGATCAGATCCTGGATGCAGGGTTGGGGTGAAGTGGGGCAGGAGACAGGCAGCATCTGCCTTCTGGCCTCCTGGGTCTGAGGTAGCAGCTCTATCCTCTTCCAGTGCCCCTAACAGCTGGACTGAGCCTCTACTTCTCTGGAGTAGAGGGACGAGAACCAGTGAAGGCCTCTGAAGGGACTACCCAGGGAGGCCTGTCTTTGCAAAGCGATTTGAGAGACTGGGAAAGTCAGCACAAGCCAGAAGGATTAGGACAGGCACTCTTTCTAGCTGTGTAATACGGGACAACTCGCCTACCTCTCTGGTGGCAGTTAGACCCGCTGACACATTCCTCTGACTTGGGATGAAGTGCTCAAATAAGATCAGCCCAAAGGAACACTTAGTATGTCAGCCCATACTAGGCTGCATTGGTCAGGCCACAGATTGGAGCCGAGGAGGCAAGCTTGTCTGCTGTTCCTTTCCTGACTTCCCGGAGTAAACTGAGTAGAGAAATAGCATGACTCCGTGACACCCTTAACAAACAGAACCTTCCAGAAAACTGTGGAAGCACCTGTTCTTGGTTCCTTGGCCCATCTGATAAGCGAAGGGACAGGCAGAAGCTTAGTTCACGGGACACCAGTCAGCCCCATGACACAGGCAGGTTAGACCAGCTCCTGCACTGATGCCCGCTGCCCTGTGAAACATGGATTTTGACTTTGGGTCCAGAATGGTGGTACCTAACCTGGCCTGCACTGGCCTTTGCAGTTGCCACATGAAATATATGTTACATGATGTCAGGCTTTAGAAACATTGAGAAGAATTGAGTTGCCACTGCCACCCAGGGTCCAGCCACAGTCAGGAATCTAATCCATCCATTGGGTCTTTAGCTCCACAGGAAAGGAAGTATCTGAAAGGTTCATGGGACATGGTTAGCCATGAGCCCAGAAGGGGAAGCAGGTGGGGTGGGAACACAGCCATCTTGACAAGTGACACAACGCTTACCAGCTCTGCAGGTGGATCTGACTTTTCTCACTTAGGTCCTGGAATTTGTGGTCCATGCACTTTGAACTTAGATGCAATCCTCTTCTTAAAGGATTGGTAATTCTCATGTGATAAAGCCTCTGTTTTATGTTGCTTTTCTAAATGCTTTGGGGCTGGAAACTTAGGGTGAAACCCAGCGTAAATCTTTCCAAGCTTTAACCAGGTTAATGGGCTCAACCAGTCTCTGTGAGGTGGGAATGCTGTGGTCACCAGGAGGGGCTCAAGTCCTGCTCTTGTCTGGCCCTGCTTTTTGGACACACTGTTCCTTGGGAAAATGACCGGTTGGGGTCAGGCTTTCCAGTTTCTTTGTCCCTTTCCTTCTCTTCATTCCCTCTGGTGAGGGAGGGATGATGGGGCCAGAGGCAGAGATGTGGTAGCCCCATGGTGCCATGATCACGGAGACATACTCAGCACCAGGCTGGAAGTTGGAAGAAGGTAAAGGACAGGGAAGGGACCCAGGCTTTCCCTTCTAAAATGCAGCCAGGAGCCAGAGTAAGGCAGGCCTCGTCTGTTCCCACTGGTGGGGAGCAGGCTGGGGGGCACAGGAAAGAGACCCTAGTTGTTGCTCCAGAAGCCTATGTGAGGACCAAAGGGCAGTGGTGGGGGAATTGGCATTTTACACCACTGTCTCCGGGCTGTGTCTGTCTGCCGGGGACTCTCAGTGCCATTGTTTCCTTCCTGGTGTTGGGCTCCACCTGAATCCTTTCCAGACATGGCTGAGGGGTCATGGACTGCTCCGTGACTTAAAAAGCAGTTGGGAAACTGCTGGTGTGGCCTAACAAAGGGGCTTTGTGCTTCCTCCTGACCCTGCCTGCCAGAGAGCCTTTTGTGCAGGCAGTTCCTGGCACTGGACTTCAAGGGGCCACTGCGCTGTTTCTTTCTTAAGGGCAGAAATATTTTCAGATGGCATTTGTTTCTTTGCGCTCCTTCCTTCTGGGGCCTGCCCCTCTGGGGCGGCTCCTTAGGAGGGAGCGGGCTCTTCTTCCCCTTGTTTGCAAGGCAGGGTGGGTTACAAAGCTCTGGAATGAGGGAGGCTGTCTGGGAGAGCGCAGGCCCTCGCGCGACACCAGCTGTCAGCTCCTGATGAGGTCAGACAGAGGCCATAGTGGTCCCAGGTGAGCAAGGGTCATGCAGGTGACCAGACTGTGCTGGAGGCCCAAACAGTGTGTAGGGGCAAGCACCGTTGGCTTCTCCTGTGGGAAAGGAGCCCCCAAGTACTGATAGAGTAAGCTGTACTCTGGTCAGCTGGCAAGGGCAGACTCTCAAACGTCCTATGCTGGCCTTGAACTCTCTATAATAGGCCATCAGAGGATGACGTATCCAGCACCTCGGTGCACCTTTATGTGCACCACCCGGGAGCAGCGCTTCCAGGCGTACACCACCACACCCAGTCTAAGCGGTGCTGGCTGTGAATAAGTCTGAGTTTTATGTGTGTCACACAGTTAGAGAACAGCCTGTGGTAAATACCCAGTTGCTGCCGGCTTTGGAAATCAGCAGGAAGCCAGAGAGCTGATCTCCAGGTGAAAGGGACCCTTCTCACTCCTGACCACGGAAAATCCCCGTGGCCAGTACTTACCCATCTGTCTCTGCGAGGCTTTTCTGATGGCTTGAACCTGCAGAGTCTTTCCTTCCACTTGCCTTGGCATTTTGGTCTGGTGCGCTGTTGCCTCAGGAATTCTTCTGCCTTGTTCTGAGTTCATTCTCTTGGGTATCAGGGGGGTAAATGTTTACAAATTTAGTATATTTATTTATTTAGGGTGCAGGGTTGTGGTGTGCATATGCACATCTGTGGTGTGCTTATATGCACGTCTGGAGGTAGAGGCAGCTTGCACAGATCTGTGCTCTCTTTCCATCATGTGGGTCCTGGAGATGGAACTCAGCCAGGCTTGGTAACAAATGCCTCAACCTGCCGAGCCATCTCACTAGCCCAGGAGGGTAAATCTTATTAAATATTATTTTTCTTGGCAAATTTCACTTTCTGTTTTGTTTTTTAAGACACAGACTCTTTGAAGGACTATACTTTGAGAAAGAACTCTTAGTGTAGAATAAGATCCCGAAGAGTTCATGCTTTTTATAAATCATATTTTAAAATCTTAATTTATAATTATTTTACATGTATTTTGCCTGCATGTATGTCTGCATAGCACATGTGTGCTGGTGCCCAAGTAAACCAGAAGAGGGTGCTGGATTCCCTGGACCTAGAATTACAGATGGTTGTGAGGTATCACGTGGGTTCTGGGAGCCAAACCTGTGTCCTCTGGAATGGCAGCCATACTTCTAGCTGCTGAGCCATCACTCTGGCCTCAAATTACATTTTTCAAAGGCAGTACTTTTGCCAGACCATATATATATATATATATATATATATATATATATATATATATATATACGATTCTAACTAAATCAGTAGAGTACTGGTCCAAAGAAAAGATAGAAAAATCAATGGAACAAAATGTAAAGTCAAGAAGTCAAGAAGTCTAGTCAGATATGCACAGGGCTTTCTGACACTGTAAAGGTGGCATGCAAAGTCAGTTGCAAGATATTTAATTACACTGTGTAAAGATATGTCACTGTGACTGGTTTAAGAACTAGTTAGAAACAAGCCTAAGCTAAGGCCAAGCTTTCATAATTAATAATAAGTCTTCATGTCATGATTTGTGGGGCTGGCAGTCCATCAAAGCCTGCTATATATGGCGTCGGATACAGAGGCTCAAAAAGCCAAACATAGGACCTGAGAAAGCTAAGAAAAGTCTGGACAAAGAGCCAGATGTGGCTTCCTAGTCTTCTAGTCTCTCAGGCAAGCTAGTTCTCTGCATACAGAGGCCTGGCTATCAGCTCCTGCATGCAGCTGCCAGTGCCTTGCATCAGCACCATGCACTAAGCTGAGTCATGCAGTGGTTGACTAAGTTTAAGATTTGCCTCTCATGGTCAGAGAATACGGCAGGTACTTAGTAAAGGCAGGCCCAGACATAGATAACCCCTAAAATAGTACAGTATGTTTAAAAATATGCTTACATGCTGAAGAAAGAAAAGAAAATGTTTATAGACAGTCATAAAAAATAGTTTAAAATAAGGAAAGTCTTTAAAAATTGAGTAAAGTAATATTAAAAAAATAAGCCATATAAAGTCGAAAAATACACAGGGTGTCTGGATCTTGTATGGTGCTTTGTTGACTTTGAATTTTCTAAATGCTGGTGAGTGAACATCAATTACTGAAAGACATTGGATTGAGCAAGGGACTGCTGAATAAAACCAGCCTGTATACTTTAGAGGTGTCTTGTCTTCAGAATGGAAGTTGAAAAAAAATGTGTTACATTGGGGAAGAGGTTTTTGTTTCCAGTGGAAATAAAAAGCTATGGATTCCTTCAAAGTTGATCAAGATTAGATTTGACTGGTGGAGACCTCCTGAAAATTTTGGCTAAAAGCACAACTAAAGGAACAAAAGAAAAATCATAAGACAGGTGATGTCTGCTGATCTTTTGTGGACAGCTGTGAGACTGGAGGAGACACAACAAAGCTTGTTGGCTACAGAGTCCTCATGTCTCATGATTATTACATGCCACCCTTTCATAGAGCATGGATAGAGATTTATACTACGGTTTGGTTATATAGTCCAAACAAACTTAAAAAGGTAACGGATGCCTTTTACCTGCTCAAACATAAAGCAAAAAAATTATCTTTAGCTGAATTGTACACACTCCATATTTGATACTTGTATTAATATAAGTATGTATATACATATATGTATATACATATACACACACATATATGTATCTATTAATACAGATATATATGCTAGGTGGTGGTGGTCATGCCTTTAATCTCAGCACTTGGGAGGCAGAGGCACATGGATCTCCATGAATTCAAGGCCAGTCTGGTCTACAGAGTGAGTTCTAGGGCAGGCACCAAAGCTACACAGAGAAACACCATCTTGAAAAACAAAAAACCCCAAATACATATACACACATACACACACATAGATATAGATATAAATATAGATATAGATATAGATATAGACATAGGTATAGGTATAGATATAGATAATAGATATCCTTTTTGGATTGGTTACAGGTTATTATTGGTTATGGTCAGAAAAAAGCTGAACAAATGAGATTAGTTACAGGGATTTCTTTCTGAAGGAAAAAATGGGGGGATACAATATAGAAATGATGGAATAAAAGGGTGGCTTGTTGAGTCTACTTTTGAACAACTACTAGTCTCAAATATTTTATATTGGTATAGATTTTTGTATATTGGTACAAATTTAAAGTTATTTTTGCATATATATATATATATATATATATATATACTCTTGTTTATGGCATTGTATCTATGCAGCTCATTTAACAAGTAATATAAAGTTCTAGTTTTTAAAAGAAATACAAGTTAATAGTCATTTCTAACAACCAAACTTATAGCCCAGTTAGGTATATTTTCTAGTCAAATAGAGATATATTTTAAATAGATAGATGGTCTTCAAACTCTTCAGAGATCTACAGAATATGTCCTTTTGAATGTTTTGAATAACACAGGGCCTTTCTTGACAGTAAGACATGACTGCTCCTGGCAGCATCAATTCACTTCAAGAGATGATGATGGGCACTGAAGAACTTCCATGTGGAGTTTGTTTTCAATGTGGCAAGGCTAGTCATTTGGGCAAGGGCTGCCCTTGCCTTGACTGCTGACAGTTGCTGTCCAAATTAGACAAGCAGAACACAAAAGAGGATGACTACCAAACTTTGCTAAGAGAGGGTAGGACAGTCCTTCAAAATTCCTGGTTCACAAAATATCTGTCAGGTATTTTAGGTCTGTAGGCTGAAGATGAATGCCCCAGTATTATAGAGGAACCCTGGGGTAACTGTCCTGGCAGTCAGCTGTTTCTGTTGTTTCTATGGTTTTGGAAGTTGCTTTCTCTGTATTTCCTGTTTACTCAGTTAATATTATTTTCTTCTCAGGTCTCTAATGGGGTTGAAGACCAGATAGTTAAAGTTCTACAGTTTATTACCAAAATAAAAAAAGAAACTTATATAAGGCATGTAAAGTTTATAAGGTTGAGAAACATGAAAGTTTAAGTTGCTTTATCTAAGAAATGTTTTGGGGTCTAAAAAGATAATTTTGGACTGGTAAGACAAGTTATGATAGAAAAGTTGTTTAGCTATAAAACTTTGGATTCATCAAGATAGAATAGATAATAGATATTTTCTCCAAATTTTCCAAATGCAAATGGATTGGGCATTGTAAATATAATTCTTCCCTGATAATTGTTCTTACTGTATATATTTTTTACTATGTTAGAGTTAAAACTCTTTCCTTTTTATTTAGACAAAAAGGGGGGAAATGTAATATATTTAATTATACTGTGTAAAAAAAGATATGTCTCTGTGATTGGTTTAAGAAAAAGCTAAATGGCCAATAGCTAGGCAGGAGGTATAGATGAAACTTCCAGGCAGAGAGAGCTCTGGGAAGAAGAAAGGTGGAGTTGCCAGTGGGACATAGAAGAAGCAGGACATGCAGGAGGAGAGGTAAAAGCCTCAGATCATGTGGCAGCACACAGATGAATAGAAATGGGTTAATTTAAATTATAAAAACTAGTTAGAAATAAACCTAAGCTAGGGAAAACTTTCATAATTAATAATGTCTTCATGTTATTATTTGAGAGGTAACTGGCAAGACAGAGAAAGACTCATTACATAGCTGCTACCTTATTATTTGCTAGTAGTGGTAAGACTTCTAGTAAGTCATTTGGTAAAATTAATAACTCTGGATTCTTAAGTAGCAGAATGAAAAGTAAACCATAAAGTATAACCATTTAAAAGTATAAGTAATCTTTTTAGGAGATCAGATTTTAAGCATGGCAGGAAACTATGCCTACTATAGGAGAAACTGATTGGTTTAATAGTAAAAAAAAAATCTAGACTTTCCATATGGGAGACTGTTATAAGAACAGGAAATACCCTCTGATTAACTGGTTTGACACAGCAAGAAGACCATGAGCAAAGAGGGAAAAAAAGTGACTAATGGTAAAATCTTTGTGATGTATATTTCTTTACTATGGAAAGAATAATAAATAGCCCATCAAAACATAAATATACTAATAGGCTTATGTAGAAGAAATTGATCTTGGAAGGCTTTTAAAAAGTTATTTTTATTTTGTGTGTATGATTGTGTGCAGTATGTGTGTGCAGTGACTGTGAAGGGCATATTAGATCCCCTAGAACAGAAGTTACAGGTGGTTATGAGCTTCCACGTGGTGCTGGGGACTGAACTTGGGTCCTCTGAAGAGCAGCCAGCGCTCTTAATTGCTGAGTCATCGATCTAGCCCCATTTTGTAGTTTTACAGGGGGCGATTAAAGCAGGCACCATTTCCACATACCGCTCAGGCGAAGTTTCGAATATCTTACAGCGCTCTTCCTAAGGGTTGCCCAGCAACCCAACTCAAGAGCAAAGCCATTGGGCCTCCTACTTTACAGACCACAGTTTTCTTTCATGCCTGCTTCGCTGGGCAGCTCTTGTATCTGTCCATGCCCCGTCTCTCTTTCTCATCTAAGGACATATGGCGTGGCTTGCTCCCTGCATCCCCCATTGTCTTCCTGGAGTCTTCTGCCTGCTCCTCCAAGGTGTCCTGCTAGACCATCAAGGCTGCCTGAGTTCAAAGACAGCATTTCCTTCTGGAAGGGCTCCCTCTTTGTCAGAATGCCACGGCTGTCAACTCCCTTCACGCTAATTGGGGCCCCTATCTAGACTTGAATAATGGAGATGCAAATGCTTGTTTGAAAGCAAAATCGACCCAAATGAACTTTAGCACTTCTGTCTCGTAGATCCTGGTACTCCAATTTCAATCCTTGAGATTCCCGTCCTGTGCAGAGAAGCTGGCAGCCCGTCGCTATCGCCAGGTTACAGCCACGCTGCTGACGATGACCAGAGTGAACTGACTCTTCCTTCCTGACGGAGAAATCAGAAACGCAGCCCCTTCCAGCCCTGCCAGGGCAGTGGGATTGTTCTCCTCAGTCCCCAGGGCTCAGGCTGTGGAATTAACCCATCCTGATTTTCCTCTGTAAATCTTCAAAAGCGGGGGGCGTGGGGGTGGGGGAGTATGGTGGGGTGGGGTGGGGAGGGGAGTCTGGAACCTGAGTTAGTAAGGCCTGAGTTTCACCCCAGCTCTGTGATGGGGAAGATTGAAGTGTTTGCGTGAACTTCCTGATGGCGGTGCCTTTCTGTAACCGCTCATCCAGCCTGATAACAGTAACTAAAGAGACCTGTGCCTGAGCCTTCTTCCAATATCCTGCCTCATCAGACGCTTGGCAGTGTTGCAGGAGGCCTTTGTATACTCCTGTTGGCAGGCGGGACACAGTGGTTCCAGAAGGGAAGGGAAGAAAGGGAACACTTTCTCCTCTTGCTCCTGGATCACAGTTCCTCTGTTTTCTCCCATTTCCCATTTCCTACTAGGAACCTCTAGTGACTGTACCAACACGGTGGGAAAGACAGTCTTCCAAAGAGCTGCCCCTGGTAGTGGAAGCTTCCAGAAGGATAGGAAGAAACAGCAGACATAGGAGTGCGTGAGCAGGAGCTGGAGGCAAGGGTTGTGCTTGGCAGAGGCTCTTGCAGAAGGCACTGGAGCGGAGTCAGCGTTTGCCCCCAGAGCTTTGTGTCCCAGGGTTCCTTGGCTGCTTCAGAGAACTGGGCTTTGGAGGCAGATCAGGAGGCCAGGATCTGGTGGCCCTGCTTTGACCACTCAACCTGTGGTCTGCTCCCTGGAGGTGGATCACTTCCTCGCTCACTCTAATGGAGGGCTTGAGAGTTTATTTGCTTTAAAGCACCTGTTTTTTATGAATGGTGCCAATGTGGAGCTGAAGCAGTTCTGCTCTGAAGGCTGGCGTTCATCGGAGGGCATCACAGCCATCGTACAGCTGGTAGCTTGGTGCTTTGAACAGTGGACAACTTATTTGGTCCTTTCTGGAGGGATACAGGCAGTTCTCTCTGGTCGCTTCTGAGGGCACCGTGGAGACGATGGGTTGAAAATGATTGTGTGGGGATGCTAGGAGGAGAAACACAAATGGCTGCTCATCTGAAGTGCATGTGGGTACCACTCTGAGGAAATGCTTATTTGAAACCTGGTAACCAGAGCTGGAAGTCCTAGGTAATGGTTTGCCATAAAGCCCTTAAAAGAAAGCCTGGAGCTATGGCTGGCCCACATTCGTGCTTCCCTACCATAGATAAGGTGCAGCAAGAGGCACAAAATTGGTATTTATTTTTCTATAGGTCTGGCGAAATATAAAAAGTCGACATGCTAGGCTTTCAAATATTGTTTTGCTTTTAGGACAAGCCTCTGACAGCCTTTTTAAGGGCGGTAAAGATGGGTCTGACGTTGGGAGCAGCCAATCTCTAGACAGAGAAGACCATGGGAGAGTAGTTAGAGACTTCTCCCCCTGTTCTATGCCTTTCTCCTTGAAGGGAGAGCAACTTAGGAGTCCAGTCTAGACTCATCAGCCATAAAGATCTAATTACAAACCTTGCTTGGCCAGTATTGTAACGTGAGAGTTAATACTTACCTGGGATTGTCTCAGGGTCCCCCACTTCCTTTCTTTCCCACCTTCCGTTAGTGCCCCCCTTAAAAGGATGGCCAGTTTTGAATTAACAGTAATAGCTGCACTTTTAGTTTAGGATGATCCTCCCTGAAGTTTTCAGGACCACTAATTTGTGGTTACTCCTCTGGTAGAATGAACCTGGCGCTCTGGCCTTTACACCAGCGATGCAGTAAAAGTTTAAAGAGAAGACTGCCTCAGAGCCCAAAGAAGAGAGGGGATTGAAACCTAAAGGTTATCCTGAAATGCACTTTACTGTTATCTATGAGAACAAATGAGTTAAAAAAATTTCAAATACCAGAATACCCTACAGGGAGGACATATAACTATTAAAGGGCTGTTATAGCTGCAATAAATGTAGGAACAATAAAAATAAATTGATGAAGTAAATGTCAGCGCTGTTCCCCTGAGCTGCCCCCACACCTTTGCCCAAAAGTAGAACATCTCCAATTACAGAGGGTGGAAGCAGCCTTCAATGACAATATGACAAGGACAGAACACAGAACGCTGGCACAGGGAACACAATTATGCACAGCCTTGAAAAATTGTATCATAGCACAATGCATGGGAGAAATCAATTAATGATGCAGGCCTTCCATGGCTGCCTAACAATCCCAGAAAGGAAAGCAAGAGGGGGGAAAATCCACCCTTGTACACCAAGCACATCAAAAAGGTGACCCTTAAGTGAAAGTCTACATAATACCAGAGGTCAGTCCCCGGAGTTTACAGCATCCCAGATGCTCCCCCTTTTTTCCTTCTCAGTTTTTTTTTCCCCTTAAAAAAAAACCTAACAGTCTTAAGGAGGCATTTAAGTAAAAGTCACTTCTTCCCTGGTTAAATAGCCTTGCAAAAAGAGAGTTCCTCGGCAGAAAGGGAAGGGATGAGCAAGGCTCGTGGCTCTTGTCGAGAGCCCAGCAGCTGCAAGGGAAAAGGCAAAAGTTAGGCACAAGCACCATGGAAGGTAGAAGGCGATTTATCTCACGCAATTTACAACAGGTGCTAAACATTACGAAAACCAGAGCTATTAAGCAATCAAATTAAGCTATAATTATAACTGGAGAAAACTGTACAGGAATTCTAATTAATTCCAATCTGAACATGTCCAAGAGGAATGCTCCGGCAACCCCACTTCTGAGGAAAACAAAACAAAAATAACCCTTGGATAATGCTTCAGACTGCATGGGAAATTAAGAAATGCTTCTCGGCCGGAATAGTCTAGGATCCCTTATTAAATGGTGAAGAGAAATTCCCCCATGGGGCTGGGCCACTTGTCTTCTCAGGTACACACGGTAGAAAGCTCGTGGTTGTGGGGGTGGTCCAACTCCCTGGGGGGTTGGGGAATAAGTGGGCCAAGGGATTCCTCTGCCTCTGGAAGCTCAGCCGAGCTCTGAAGGTTGACTCACTGTACTGGCCTTTGAAGTTCTGTCATGGGCCATGGGAGGCTTTGAGCAATCTGTGAACACTCCCCTTGTATTTTTGATTTTGCTTTTTAATGTGTCTTTGGGGCCAGTTCCATTGTCTTGTTTGTCACTCCTTGTTCCGGCTTCCCGTTTCTTCTTCCTGACTGTACACTCAACTTCTCTCCTCCTCAGAGCTCCAGGGTGGCAGAGTGCCAGGGCAGAGTCTTCTCTCAGAGGTGCCCAAAGCATGCCAGGTGTGTCTGATGAAGCTCTGAATGCCATGGGATGAGGGGGGAACTTAGATAGTGGAGTACAGCTTTCATCCAGGAGAGCAAACCATTCGTACCCATGGCTAATTTTGTAAGAGCCGGAACAGAGGGAACAAACCAGGAGCTAACACTTATCACCAGCCTACTATAGACCAGTTATTGGGCTAAATTCTTCATCTGGATTATCTTAGTTCAAAAGTCACCCTGGCAGGCAGAGACTCTCAGAATACTCATGGTAAATGTGTTGTGAAACCAACAGCTCTCTCTTTCAATTCGTATAATGCTCTTACATTTCTAGATAATCCCAAGTACATTCTCTTTGCTTTTTCTTTCTTTGTTTTAAAGCGGTGGGGTGTGGGGTGAGTTTGCCTCCTAGCTTGAGGGGCAGCATGGGCCCTCTCATGGGATGGTTTGCCTGCCATTTCAAATATTCTGAGCACATCCTTAGCCTAATTTTGCCTTGATCATCATTTGTCAATACGGTCCTTGGGGGGTAAACAACTTCCTTGCACTTTTGCATGGCTGGAGCTTGTGTTCCCCAAGCTTCTCCACACTGATCATTGGCTGCATGGTTAAGGGTGTGCCACTTGCCTTCTGCCTGTGACCTGCCTCTGCTGGAGCCTTCGTCTAGGTGCCAAGCATTCAGTTTTTGAAAAGGGAAAAGTTGGCAAGATTTGTCCACAGAGGCTTACAGCACCTATAATAGCACCGAGAAGAAACTCTACAGACAGAGGAAACCAAACAATAGAGACAAGTTTCACTGAATTCCATTTGCTAGTGTAGTAGATCTAAAAACAGGCAGAGGACAGGGGCTCCTCTGTGGGCTGCCCTTCTTTCTAGGTGTGACCTATATTCATAATGCTTCTCTTCAGGAACTCTGACCCCTTGCTTCCCAGTGTATCCACTATGCCTGGTGCTGAGGGATGTGGGGGACGTACACCAAAAGAAATGGCATTTGTTTGGGTGACAGGCAAAAATGACAGGCAGCCTGCAGGCTCCTGAAAGGCAGCTTAGGAAGCCATGAACATAGCCCAGGATTGAGCATACGGCAGCCCCTCCATAGACAACGTATGCTGTTATTGTAATGATTTGGGGGGTGCAAAATACTTGAGCAAATGCCAAAATATATGCACAGTTGGGAAGGTGAATAGGGGACCTCAGCGTTAACTTGTTCCTGGTCATCTCACCCTGTGTCTTTCAGTTGCTACAGCCACATAGTAAGGTTGAGACAGTTACCTTCCCCAAACTCAGGGGGAGGAGATTCACGTAGAAGTTCAGGGGCTTGTTCAAGCTCTCACGGTTGGCAAAGGTCATAGCTGGCATCCTTAGCCAGGCAATTGCAGCAGCTACTCCTAAGCAGCAAGCTGGACCCTTCACCAGATGGTGTAGGTGGAATCCCGAGATAGAGTGTAGAGTCGGGTATGAAGGGGCTGTGACTTTAGACTGGAAAGGTTGCCCTGAAAGGCATTATAGACAAGGAGAATGCGTGCCTGTTGAGCCTAGCCCTCACAGGCAGGTATGATTGATTGCAGAGTGGCAGTGATGGGCAGAGCAAGCCATTCGTGAGCCTTACCAAGTATGTGAGCAGAGGTGAAATGCCATCTGGGCATACATTGGCCCAGTTGGGGAATGGAAGGACCCATAGGGCTTTGCCTGTAGTCCCCTTGTATCCTCCTCTCTTCCAAGGTTCTGGCAGAGTTTAGCAGGCACATGTCCCCAGGCTGAGACGGGCTCATCTCTCTCCATCCCTCTCTATCCCTCTAGAGGGTCCTTGACCTCAAGGCTCTTCCTGGGCTTTTGGCTCCCATGAGAGTGGCAGGTGCCCTGGGAATCGCGAGGGAACTTTGGATATCCACCTTCTGATTTGAGATACAATCAGTGCTTTCTTAACTTTGAGAGACATGGCAACGATCCACAGTGGCCTGTTGCCCTGACAAGCTGGGCTTGGCAGTCTGGCCTCATGGGTATTTTCCCAGCCTGTTCTCTGCCTCTCTGTGAAGTTCTGTCCGCCCCCACTAGGAGCTTCTGGAACGGGGGAAGGCCTTGGTGCTCCTAGTGCCTGCTTCTGTCCTTTGAAATCCTCCCCAGCTTGGCATGAGTAATGGGTACCCCTCCCACGTGTGGCGCTGAGGCTAATTTTGATCTTATGCAGTGAGACTTGCTTTTAATTTGGTCGACAGGGTGATCCAAGGGCAGCGTCAGGGGTGGTCACTAGAACTCTGGATTGGAAAGATCAGAATAGCAGTCACACCTGGTGACTGGAATGTGGTAATGATATGCTAGGACTTGCAAGTCCCATGCTCTGGATTCAAATCTCAGGTTTCCCCCATCCCTAGCAGCGTGGGCCTGGACAAGTTGCTTAATGTTCTATTCTTCTATAAAATGCAAACTATCCTTGTGCCTCTTGCATATGGGCATTGCAAGGAGGAACAGAAAGTGGCTGGCATTTATTGACCCTCTGTGTGTCTGGTATGCTGGCCTGCGGATGTTCTAAATGCTAGTCATCTTTCGGTACCATCCGAGTTCTAGGAATCCTGTTCCCATATCTTATTTGCCTGATGGGGAGTCTGAAGACACCCAGGTTGTTTACGAGACTAAGGTCACCTACCTGGTAGTAGAACCAGAGCTCCTTTGGCCCTGGAAACCAGAGCCAGGGCCCTTTCCAGGTAGCCAAGGGGCTGAGATCAGGCCTATTTCTTAAAGACTAGCACATGAATTAGAATATCCTAGCAGGCTTGTCGAAAGCAGATTCTGGGCTCCCAACTAAGATTTCTTGTGATTCTTGGCTATCTGTGCTTGAACTAAGAGCTTGTTCTTGAACTCAGAAGTTTGGGAATTGCCACAGTACACAGATGATTCAGTCCAAAGAAAGCTAGTGTCTCCATGCTTTCCCGCCAGCCCACGTTTCTGTCCTTCTTGAGTTCCTGCATAGTAGTCCCGCAGCCTGAACTCAGGGAGCGACGCTCTTGGCTCTTGTCATTATGGATGAGGCTGGTGAGACCTGAAGGTCAGCAGGGATTAGATGCCCAAGGGAGGCTGAGGTGGTTGGTGACACTGACATTCAGGGAGGGCAAGCCTGAGATAAGAGAGCAGGGTAGACTTTAGGAGAGGGAGGTCCCCAAACCACGGGAACTGTGAGTAGATAATAAGAAGAAACAGCTCCCCTGGGTCACTCTGGGAGCAGTACCACGTAGAGCAGGGAAGGACCATGGAGCAGGGTACAACATGTCTCATAGACCACTAACTTAGCCAGTCCCTTCCTCCAATACGGTCAGGTCCTGGCTTTTTCTTGATGAGACAACCTGCCCGCCCCTTCCAGTTCCACAAAGCTGTTGGTTATTTGGTTTCATCTGTACACTGTCCTTTTCTTTTGGAGGTGGCTTTGGGAGGGCAGTTTGTCTCTTGACATTCTTGGTTCCCACAACTCCCTATGGAGTATGTGGAACCAGCATGGTTATAGTATGGAATGGGAAACATGGAGCAGCAGGCATGGTGTGTGTGTGTGTGTGTGGGAGGGGCACAGGGAGACAGCAAGGCATGGGAAGTGTGGGGTGGGGGTGCCCATGCTTCCCCTTGTCCCTCATACATCTGCTGCTAAGCAGGGCTGGGTGGTGTCACCTTGGCAGACGTGCAGAAGAGTGTGCCCTGGCTCCTGTCTCTGGAGGTTACATAGATTTATCTCTGCTGCTTTACATCCTTCCTGGAATGTGGCAGAGTATAAATCGGAAATACATACAAATAGATTTATCAGCAGTGTCTGAGTTTCTGGAATGTTCAAGGGTGGCAGTACATGTTCTGCTCTGTACCCCTTGGGTCAGGTGTGTGTGAAGACTAAGGCTGCCATGCTGAGCCCCTCCCCCTGAGCAGAGGCTCCTGCTGGACACCTCCATGAGGGAGACACAGGTGTAGCCTCATGTCTTGGTGGCTTGGGCCACTCTGTGCCACATGCATTACACGTATCAACACTTCCAGGTGGGCACTGGGCGAGGAGAGCAAACCCTACCAAGACTAAACTATGTGCTTGTCCCTGGAATCCTATTCAAATCCCAGACCACAGAAGCAGACACCTTGTTCTCTTGCAGAAGGGTAGCCTCTGAGTGTCCCTGTTAGTTGGCAGGAAGCCAGCTTGTCTACCTGGCTTTGCTTCATTCATTCAGAGGTTGCTGTAGGCAGCATCACTGTGCTGGGAAGATTGGAAGCCTTGGAAGGCAAGATCCAACGTGCTCCGAATCGCTCTGCCAAGACCATGGTACTTTAGCCTTGTATATATGGTTCAGAGTCAAGTGTGGCCATTGTTGGCAGAAACTCAAACCAGCTTGGGTGTGAAACAGCCTCCATTACTTATCATGTACAACAGAACAGCAGAAGAGATGATTTCCTTCTGGGCAGGAGATGGTCCCCGCTACCTGTCCTTCAAAGGGTAGTGATTCGGAGTAAACGTTAGCTTGGTGGCTCACCTAATTCCCGTGGGCCACCTGAAGGTCTCAGTGCTCTGCATACCTGTTCTTTTATTCTAGAAAAGCCCTCATGCATGCAGTAATTTCCTGTGTTGATCCCTGTCTTATGTAGGCAGGCTCAGCCCCGGCCTAACTGAAACCCTCAAAGGTCCACTTAGGCACAGACTGTGTGGTGGTGGATATTGGTTGTCAACTTGGCCAGATGCAGGGACACCTAGGAAATTGGTAAGTAAAGTATATTTCTGAGGTTGTCTGGAAATGTGTTTCCACAGAAGATTAGCGTGTGAGTCCGTGACCTGGGTGTGTGGGAAGACCAGCCGTCTCTGTCAGCTAGCCCGTTGACAAACAGACGAGCCAAATGGACAGTGACTGATGGAAGGCAAACTGTGCCACTGCAAGCGGGCTCACTTCATCATTGTTGGCAGTGGACACGAGGCTCTGGATGATCCATCTTCGGAATGCATATTTGAAGCAGCAACTTCAAGCCTCCAGCCTGACGAGAGCTGCCTTGGTAATCCTTCTTCGTCTGATGTTTCTAGCTTCTTGGATTGAGCAGCAACTGGTTTCCCTGGCTCTCCACTCTGCAGAACAGCCACTATGGGGCTGTTCGGACTGTCAATCAAATAAATTTTCTTTTCATTAGCTCTGTTCTTCTGGGGAACCCTAACTAATACCTGGGGCTACACCTGTCACATTTGTCCCTGCTCTTGGCTGACTATGTCACCAGTGCTCCAATCCTGCCACAACCCTGGAACTTCCAATAACCCCCTGCCTTCCTCACTACCACTCTCTCTGCCTGTCCACTACTCTTCTGCTCAATAGTCCCCCAGATAGTGTACTCCAGAGGTCTTCTCTAGGCCTGGGGATGGAAGACATGATGTCACCAGGACACCTGGCTGTGCTGGTGTTGGAACAGTGGGTAGAAAATGGGGATGCTATGCTCAGTTAGGGATAAAGGCATGAACCCTGGCTTGTGTTGTTTCTTGAAGTGGATCTCAAGTATGGTCATGGGGTTCCACCTCCCACACACTAGCTAGTAATCTCTTCCATCCTTGACAGAAAGAAAACGAGTGAGAGGACCCTCTCTGCTCCTATTGAAACACCTGGAACCCTTTCTTTGAAGCCAGAAAATGGACTACAGACCCCAGATCTTGTATTTTCATCCTCAGTGGGCACCATTCTCTGAGAGCCAAGCATCCTTCTCAGTTACTTTCACCAGGGAGAACATATCCAGTTTCTCATTCTTGGCATTATTGAGATTCTTGCTGGGTAACTGACACGGGCAACAGACCTGACTTTAGTAGGATGTTAAACAGCAGCCCTGGCTTCCGCTTACCAGATGTGAACAGAGCCATTCTCCCCTTCCCCAGTGATGGTCCTTAAAAATGTCTCCAGCCATTGCCAAATGTGCTTCTGAAGAGCAACCTTCACCCCTGCGCTGAGTATGTTTAACAACTACCATGGCATCAAGAGAAGATAGATCCAGGGGTTATCTCTGTTCAAACCCGTGTTCTTCAACATTCTTCCTGAATTTCTCTTTTTAACTCTTAACAACTTGGCTATATATTATTGTTTTACTTGGCTTTCCAAAGTGAAACATGTTATATGGATGTAGGCTCCACTAGTCCTTAAATAGGCCTGAGATTCTTTATCAGAAGATGGCCTTGTAGCAAAATTGCTTTGGATAAAGTGGCAAACCAAGTGAACATGGACAATATATGATGTATATAATCAATGCTGAATTAAAGGTGCACCAGAGTATAATGTCTCTATGCTTAGTCCTCTCTAGTAGTTGAGAAAGGCATACACATAATTAATACAAACTGTGGTCACGGTGGAACATGGTCAGGAGAGATCTGAACGTAGCATGAGTCCAGGCATCAACCCAGACCTTCTAACCTCAAAGGCGAGCACACCAAACACCCTCCATGGATAGAGATGGAAGTCAGACAAAGGTGCCATGCTTATCTTTAACTTAATATTTTGAAAGTTTAGACTTAGAGAAGTTGTAAAAATGGTATAGGGTTCCTTTGTAGCCATCATTAGATTTCTTTGAGGTAGCATCTTAAATAGTCAACGGCACAAGAGTAGAAACGAGGCAATTGACACTGACTCAGATGGAACCTGTTTGGGATTCGCATTACCTCACTAAAGCACCTTTCTGGCTTAGGATCTAATCTGGGACCCACTTAGCAAGTGCTTGTCACATCTCCTTTTTCTGGAGAAATCAGGGACAATTCTTCGGGTTTGTTATTCATGACTTTGACACTTTTGTGGAGAACTGGCCAATTATCTTGTAAAAATATCCTTTGGTTTGGATTTGTTCAATGTTTTAACATAATTAGATTGTTGTGCTGCATTTTTGGCAAGATTCACACAACACTGACGTTTTCAGAGTCTGGTCAAGGGGTGTATTGTTTCAGTATGTCTTCTTACCCATGATGCTTTCTTTGACCACCTGGTTAAGACAATGACTACCAGGACGGTTATTCTTTTTCTCTTTGTAACTAATAACCATCTTATGGGGAGATACTCTGAGACTACTATACATCCCGCTTCCCACTACACTTCTGCCCAGTCAGTTCAAGCCTCCTTATCTGTCACGATTACTCTTTCATAATTTGGTTAATGATTGTTTTTTTCTTCTTCTGTGTCTTCTTTCACTTTTATTAATTGGAATTCAACTTCTCCTTTTCATTTAATACTTACCTAGTCCAGCATGTTCTCATGTGAAATGTGATGAGCCCACGGGTCACCTGATCCCACTGCTATATTTCTTAGTTCGCAGTCTCATCAGCTTTCCGGATCACAAGTACAGCCTTCTTGCTAATACCTGTAGAATATTTATAAAGTCTTTTCAACGTACAGCTTCACTGAGTCCTCACAATAGCTGAGTGGATCAATTTTATCTGCAGCAGCAGCAGCAGCAGCAACAGAAAGAAGAGGAGCAGGAGGAGGAGGAGGAGCAGAGTCAGAAGCAGGAGGAGGAACAAGAGGAGGACAAGCAGCAGCAACAGAAGGAGGAGCAGAAGGAGGAGAAGCAGCATCAGGATGAGTATCAGGAGCATCAGGAAGAGAACCAGGAGCAGGAGGAAGAACAACAGCAGCAGGAGGAGCAGCAAGAGGAAGAGGAGCAGCAGCAGCAGGAGTAACAGCAGCAGTGCCAGCAGCAGCAGCAGGAGGGGGAACAACAGCAGAAGGAGGAGCAACAGCAGCAGCAGCAGCAGCAGCAGCAGCAGCAGCAGCAGCAGCAGCAGCAGCAGCAGCAGGAACAGCAGCAAGAGGAGGAGCATCACCATCCCCATAACACAGAAGAAGCACGGAGGAAGAAAAGCATTGGGCAACTTCTCCAGTATTGCTGAGCTCTTAACTGTTGAGCCCATACTCTTGGCCACTAGACATCCACTTGCTAATTGCACACTAATGATCTGACCTTGGCTACTTCTCCAGTCATACTTCTCACCAGTCCCAATGTTTACCATACTGTCCATAAACAGTAGTTGAAACAGAAGAAGGAATTCTCACTCATTGTTGCTCAGGGTCCAGATGACATTTTGGCTGCCGTGGTGTTAGGGACATCAGTAGTAGCAGAAGGAGTAGTTTTCTAAGTATTATAATTGCATAAACAGTGGTCAGCTTTCCCGTGATGGCACTTAAATCTAGTAGTTAAATGTACACCACTAGGCTGTAATTGTGAATGTCTCCTCTACCTGTGTACTCTGTGTGTGTGCGCATGCATGTACATGCCTGTGTGTATGTGTGTGTATGTGTGTGTATGTGTGTATGTGTGTGTATGTGCATGCATGTACATGCCTGTGTGTATGTGTGTGTGTGCACACACGTGTGTGCGTACATGCTCATATGGAAACTAAAGGACAACCTGTGGTACCAGTCCTCAGGTCATCCTCCACTATTTTGAGACAAGATTCTTTTACTGACCTGAAGATCACCAAGTAGACTTGGCTGCTTGGCTGGTGAGCTCCAGGGCTGCACCTGTCCCCACCTACCCAGCACCAAAATGACAAAGATATGCCACTGTATTCTGCTTTAAGTCATGTGACTTCTGGGGGCCTGCAGTGGTGCCTCCTCCTCAGATGCCCCCACTGGGACATAACCTTGGCTCTGCTTTAGTCTAAGGCTGGGAGAGCTTGTATACAACTCAGTATTTTAAATTTGTCTTCTCCCTTCGCTACTCAGAAATTTATATCCTCTGTACGATATGGGCTCATTCACCATTGATACCTCCAAATAAGACATGGTGAAGAACCAATTATCCTAGTAGAAGTTAATATGGGTCTCAAATACATCATCCAAAGAACTTTACTCCACTTGTGTTGGAGAAAAAAAGATCCCTCACCCCAGATTTTAAAGGGATAGTATTGTGTATTCTCCATATAATTCATAGTGAACACATCTGGGTCTGGAGGAAGTACTCTATAACCTCGGATGCTTGTACTTTTGTAGTAATATACTAGAATATTCTAAATGGAGCAAGTATATATTGTTAATAATTTCACGCTAAGGTTTAATAGTAAGTCTTCCAAATTATTTTCACTTTCAGTTCAATTTTAGAATTGCAGATAGAGGGTTGTTTGTACACACAAATTAGGGTATTAGTAATAATGCAGCCAGATGTGGTGGTGCACATCTGTAATCCTAGCACTTGGCAGGTAGAAGTAGATGCATTGCATGTTCCAGGCCTGCCAGGATTACACAGTGAGACTGTGCTTTAAAAGTTGAAAAACCAAGTTAAATATAAAAGATGACTCAAAGACACTAACCGTTTGTTCCTGGAGGTAAGATGAGAATGCTTTCCAGGGATGGGAGCATTGGGATCTCAGGGACTGACTGGTGGGCAGGAGAATTCCGTGGCTGTTCTGGTCATGCAATGAGAAGACTTGGGGCCAATTCCAGTTGCCAGGGAGGAAGGTCCTGGGGGCTTGATTCTGCGTGGTGATGGGCTGGAGACAGAAGTCCTGATGTGAGGACTGAGAAGTCCTGAGAAAAAAGTCACTGACTGTGCTGGGGAAGGGGGCCAGTCCTGGGAATCAGGTGCTCACAGGTCTTGGGTTCCATGGGTGAGGGGGTATGTTTATGTCCTTAACAGAGGCAGTGCAGAGGGGAAGTGGGGTGGCGTTTAGACCCATGGGATTTGCATGTGGCCGTCAGACTGAAAATAAGCTTGAAAAAGGAAAGTGCTCAGAAGTCTCAAACTGCTCCTACAGGGACACAAATATGTGATATTAGCAAAGGACCTTTCTGTCACAAATTCTTCTTCTTTTAGGAAAGGTTTATTTATTTCTATGTGTTTGAGTGTTTGTCTTGCATGTATGCATGTGCACGGTGTATCTGTGTGTATAATAAATGTGCACGCATGTGTGTGTTTGTAGCTCACAGAGGCCAGCTGAGCATTTCTCTAGCCCTCTCCCAGTGGTTTTCAAATGCCCTTACTTGCAATCCTGCAGTCCCCCTGCTGCACAAGGCCAGTTCTTAAAACAGAGCTTGCCCAGATGTCCAGAGTGATCTGCCTCATACCCCTAAAAAACCATCATGCATTCTGATGGTTTGCATGGTCAACTGGAAGATAGTCACTTGTTGCTTTCTAAAAATAATGGCAACTCTTATCATCAAGTGGATGTTTGGAGCCCAAACTTCATTTGTGAATGCAGGTTTCAGGTGCCAGCTGCTAACTTTGGGAAAGATAGGGTTGAATGGGTTTCGTGCTAAGTCATAAAGTGCACAGTTAGTTTAGCCGAACAGTGAGCTGGAAGAGTTGCAGAAGACCAGCATACAGTTCACTCTCCTTGCCGACACTGAAGCAGCTGGTGCCTGCCAGCCCCTGGTCAGAATGGGTGTGCCCGAGAACACAGGACCGTGTCTGGTTGCCATTGTCTGTGTGTTAGGGTTAGCCCAGTTTTCTTTTCTCTCTGTTGGAGTAGAAGAGAAGGTGCTGAGGAAGATCTTCCCCCAGATCGAGGAGGCTCCGGCCCTGTGTCCAGGAAGCTCAACAGAATGCTCCTCCAACTTAACCCAGAAGGGCTTCCTTATGGTAAGAACCAGCCCAGTGTGTCCACAGGATGGGATGGATGCTGTTTTCTGCTTCTCTGCTGTACACCTCTCTTATTGTTTGCCGGCAATATTTGGAACTCTGGAGACTTTCAGGACTGTGATGCAGGGAGAAGAGAAACAGAGATGGGCTGATATATTACCTAGAAAAGGAAGACAAAATAAGAGAAAGTTGACTCAGATCTGGTTTCAGTTCTTAAGGATTGCTTTTGATAGGATCAAATTAACTGTTGGGGAACGAAGATCTTAGTTAGAGGTGGGAGGGCTGCCCGGAGATCGACAATGGCAACCAGACACGGTCCTGTATTCTCGGGCACTCCAGAGATTTTGATTCTGTAAAAGGTCAACTCTGAGCTCACCCAACAAGAGATCTGTGTCCTAGAGACTCAAGAGTAGGCAGTTAGTTGCTGTCCCAGGAGGCTGAGCCAGAATCCAGAGCCTAGTTGACCCTAGTACCAGAAAGGACTTGTATCCATCCACCCTGATTCTCCACCAAAAGTTGTCTGATTCTAAGCCCTATCTATAACTTAGAAGCAGTTGTTAAGTATCCATAATAATGTTCCAGGGAACCCCATGTCCATCAAAGTCCTCTAACTCTCTTTAGGTTTTGAGGTCATGTAGTCTCTCAAAGGCCATACAAGAATATTGGAGCCCATCGGGTCCTGCTGTCATGTCAGGATTTTAACTGGTCCCTCCGGTGGTCTGCCTTGCATCATAGTGTTCCTATGCACTAACAACGTGTGCTATGTTGATGGGGTTGAAATCTGACTTGATGATCTAACAGACTGATGCAGCAGTGATGGTGTAGGTTTGTTGATGATGCATTTTCTAGAGCATTATGGAGTCAAGTCGAATAGCTACAAACGTCCTTATCTTGCCTCTCCATCCAGAACCCACCACTGGCCTCAGAATCTATTCTGAACCTCAAGTTGTCCAGAATGGAGTGGCTGAAGCATCCTCCCCAGAATCCCAGCTCTTTCCCAGGGGTACCCTTGTAGAAAGCCTGCTCTCCTTATCCAACAGGAGGGTTCTGTTTGCTTGTTTATATATGAGTGCTGTCTAGTAGTTAAATTTGCTATGAGACTAAGTTGTAGGAGGGTATTTGAGAACATTTTTGCTGATAAATATCACATGGAAATGCAGTTTTTCTGGAATAACCCAACTCCTAAAAAAAAAAATGGGTCCCTTATTGTCCTTTCAATAAGACTAGTTATACTACAGCTAGCCTAGGGAGCAAAATACTAGGGAGAAATTGAAACCATAGATCTGCCTTAGAGCACAGCCTCCAGATGTTTTGTGTGTATGTGTGTGTGTGGGGGGGAGGGTGTTAGCTTGAAGACTCCACAGCTCCATGCCAGATAGATTACAGTCTGGGGGCAGGGCAGGAGGGGCTAGTAGGGTGGCTGCCATGGCCTGGTACTAATTTTATATAAGGCTTTCGTTGGCATGTACTGGGTGGCCTCAGGATAGGAGATACTCCTGAGGGCTGGTGACTTTGAGTCCAGTCAAGAAAACAGGAGCCAGGGAGATGTTTTAGTTAGTGGAGTCTGTATGAGGGATTGGCTCCAGAGGTAAGCGAGAACACAGGAGCAACAGGGAGAAAGTGGGCAATCATGGGGGAGCAGAAGACAGAAGAGACCTCAGTTAAGGAAGCATGACTGTCCCTGGACTCAGCCTGTACATGAAACCTGAGCCTGGCTTGACCCTTAGCATCCCTTAGGGGGCTAGAGAGGGAAGCTCTCGTCCCACTGCAGCTATGACAATTGCCGGAGTGGTTGCGGATGCCTGAGTAAAGAGCAGGGTATTTTTCTCTGCTGAGCTGCTGAGCTCTCTCCAGTTCTCTGCAGTCTAAACAAAGCTGTGGAAGCATCTGAGAAGCACAGCTCACAGACTCCTCCTGCCCAAGGGAAGGGAAAGCCTAGACGGACTTACACGGAACTTACACAGAACTAGAGGCAGTGGATGCAGGAACAAGGCAGAATTCTTGGGATGGAGGAGCAGGAAGAGAAGCTGGGAGAGAAGTGATTGCTTGGGTCAATGAGGAGAACACATCCAAGACTTAAACTCCATCACGCCCTTAGATGTTCATTTGTTTTCCCACAATTCTCTGGAGATAAGAGGTTAATGTGGGAGGGGACCCACACTCCATGACAGAGGTGTCCTCCTCCAAGCACGGGGAAGGAGCTCCTGCGGCCTCTGCATGAACATAGCTAAGGACTACAAGCTCACTACCTCGATGGCACAAGCAGTTCATCTCAGTTGGTGGGCAGATGTTCACCGGCACGTGTTTTACTGAGCCAACACTTGTCAGGGGCTGTGCCCGACTGTCCCTGTTCTGTGCATCACAGGCTGTTTCCTTCGCAGCCTTTTCTTGGCTGTGGAGGAGCTGTGCCACGTAGACAAGGTGGGTGGGTGTCTGTATTCGTCGGGAACAGTTTGTCCATCCCACCCTCAACTCAGAACAAGACAAAATGACAACAAAACAACAAGCAAACCTCGCGAGTTTAGCGCTTAGAACCTGCAGCATGGGGACAGTAGGCAACTCTGACCCAAATTCTCCTGGGTGTCTCTCTCCACACGTCTACATTTCCATCTTGGCATCTTCATGCCCCATGAGGGGCTCCAGCTGTTCTGTCTGAACAGCAGGACTGATAAGATCAGTGTGAGCAGGTTCTCTTCTAAGAAAAAAAAAAAAAAAAAGAACTCAAAGTTGCCATTTGAAACTTCTGCATTTATTTGATTGGTGAATACTTGGTCTCATGACCGGAATCTAGCTGCAAAGGAATCTGGGAAGTGTGTTCTTGAATGCAACAGCTAAATACCCAGGCAAAGCTTGCTTCCATGGCTGAGGTAAAAAGACAACAGATTCTAGGGTACAGCCAATCACGTTAGCAACAACACAGGTCAAACCAGGGTGGCTCACTTAATGGGATGTAAGTGGGGGAGGTTTTGAATGTAGCCATTGCATTGGTAAATCCCACCGGAGTCCGGGCTTTGATTTTTCCACCAAGCTCCCAGCTGACTCCAATACTACAGACTCACGAACCAAATAAAGCATATGGGTTTAGGCACCGGGAACCCAGTGTTGAATAGAATGCGCTAAATCTCATCTTGAACCCTATAAGTAGGGGTCTATCTTGACTTTTATTGTTAACCCGTCTTGACGGGAGGGCTATGAAATTCAAAGCCTGACTACCAAACACCCTCCACAGATGTTTGTTCCCTTCATTTGGTGAGGTTCCTGTCCTTGCTAGGAAAGACACTAGTTGGAAGAGTGAGCTCCTCAGATTCAGTGCATCATTCTCAGATTCTGGAAAACAAGCAGTGTGGGTCTCCTGAGAGCTGGGCAGAATTTGTGGAGATCGTAGACAGAGGGGGTCCATGGGACATTGAGAACAACAGAAAGGAAGCTCTGACTGGCACAGGGCAGCGCAGCAAGCTCTTCCTCCCGTGCCAGGCAGGACAAGGGCCTGTAAGAAACAAGGCTGCCACCACGGGCCTGCCCAGCTCCCATCTGCTGGGGGAGAGAAAGGACATGGAGCAGAGGCAGGAATTCAGGCAATTAATCCTTTATTTAAAGAATAATAAACAGCCAGATTTTACATACTGAAAGAGGGAACAAGGTAAAAGGGGTTAAAAACTAAAAAGCAAGGACGGCAGACACCAATTAACACAATGCTAATTGACAATTTCCCCAAGCTTCCGTGGAACATGCCAGGCCGATTTCCCCAATTGCTAATTAAATCAAACCACACACACAATACTAATTTCCCTAACTTAGGGAACTCAATGGACAAATAAAATGAGAAACTAACTTAAACATTTTGTCAAAGTATGGAGAGAAGGGTGAATGCAATCTCCACATGAATAAACTTCGGTCCCGTCTCCATCTGTGAAAGTTCTGGCATTTTCAATAAAATGTTGAAATCTCCCCGTGTCTCCATTCTATCACAATTGTGTAAATGTACTTCCCTAATCACAGCGGGTTTTCCCCAACTCTCATTCTCTCCTTCTGGTGAAGGGTACCCAGCGCATCCTGGAAGTGACATGTAAATCGCACCATTTAGAAATCATAAAATATCACTTAATTACAATTAAAAACAAAGGAATAACTTTTCTTTAAAATGGTCCCCAAGGTTCTCTGAGCTGGAGTCTGGCTTGGGGAAAAAGAGAAGCCGACCACTTAATCACACAAGTGCCTGTAGCGGCACCTCACCGCCCATCCCCTCCCCCGCTCCCTGCCTGCAAACCTGCTGATCTGTCTCAGGGGCCCATCCTCCTCCAGCCCTGGCTGAAGCTTTGAAATGTCCCCTTTCACCTCTGCACCCTACGCAGGGCGCATTAGAAGCATCCTGTTGGACTGTGCCATCAGATCGGGATGGACTTTTCGGGTCATCTGTCTAGTTCACTTCTATTAGGTGGAGGAGACTCCCCAAGAGTTGTGGATGTGGCTCAGATCTGACGGCTGGCCTGATGACCCAGGTTTTGGTTTTTTTTTTTGCTTTTTGAATTGTATAAGAAACATGTGATGACTTTAATAATTGGGACTACTAGCACAGTGTTTACTCTGCCAGCTGTGCCTTCAGGAGTGCTCCCCCAATCCACTTGACTGATCCCCACAGTGACACCCAGAGCCTCTCTTCTGCCCATTGTATAGATCAGGAAACCCAGGTACTGACCTGTTCAGTATCCTAGCTGAGGTCCTATCCCTAAGCAGCAGAACGTGATCTGGCTCTCTAGCTGCGCCTTTGTGGAGTGATTGGCAGACACAGGTAGATGTAAGTTCCAGTAGGAAATGAGAATTAAGCAATGCCTACACCACGCAGGTGCAGCTCTTACTAGCGTCTCGAATACTTCTAACACGATTCCTTCTCACGCCAAAACAGTAGGATCAGACATGTCCATGAGCCCCACTCCGTGATTGACCCGACTTTGTTTTTCCCCTAACGGCATGTAATGAGTAGCTTCTGGGGCTCACATGCCTGTACATACAGCAGGACCTTCAGTGCTTGAGATGCTCTTTGCTGAATGGATGTGGCACAATTTATTTAACCTGTGCCTGCTACTGACATTTGGGTCATTTGCTTCTTCTCTTTCATAGGATGTTTTGACTAACATCTTTACAGACTGTTTTTACCCATCAGTTAGCTTTTCTTAGGACAATGTCTTTACTAAAAACACGGAAAGGTGAAGGGAGGGAGAGGTGAGAGAGAGTGAGAGCCCGGAAGCCTGAACCCTCACTAGCAAGGGAGGAAACCGTCTCTCGAATGATATCGTTAATCACATGCCCATTCTTGTGTGGTTCTACTTTTTTGGGGTAGTTTTCAGGGTGAGTCACTAAGACTAGGGCCTTCTAAAATAATGAAACAGAAGAGATAATGTCTCTGGCTGAGAAAGCGACCCATGGAGTGGGCTAGCAATTAACCTGAGACAATTGTGTGTGCCTTCAAAATCAAACTTAGGGGCTAAGCGATGGTGCAGAAGTTAAGAGCACTGACTGCTCTTCCAGAGGACCTAGGTTCAATTCCCAGAACCTACATATTGACTCACAATCATCTAAAACACAGGTTCCAGGGTACCCAACATCCTCTACTGACCTCTGCAGAAACCAGGCAAACAAATGGTTCACAGACATACATTCAAGACACTCATGCACATAAAATACATAACAATCTATGCTAGTCTTATTTTAGGTTAATGACTATCAAATGGGGTGTATGTTGGTGTATACAACGCTTGTTTGCCTGGTTCTGTATGTCTTACCCTCCAGCCACAGAAGCAAGAAAGCCCCCCCCCCCCACCTTCAACCTGGGGTGTAGATACAGGGGCCAGCCATGCACCAAGGTAGAGTTTGGCTCTAATGCATTTTCGGCCTTTTTATCTGACTGGCATCCTCAATACATCTGTCAAGTGGGAGGTAGATTAACTGTCCTTGTCCCTTCCTGGGACAAAAGCAGACCTGTCACCGTCAGATCAGGGGAACTTTAGAGCTGCCTGGAAGGACAGCTGAAAGTCCTCCTCATTCGTTGTGATTTATCATAATCACTGACCCCTCCCCCAGGATGAAATAGGAATGAAATAGGAATGTGATAGGTTAATGTCGGTAATTAAAGAGAGTTTAAGAGCAGTGTGAGACTGAACTGTGTGTGTGGGTGGTTGAGATGGTTGTTTGATGTGGAAGTCAATGATTGAATTATTCAGAGAGAGTGATTTCCAAATGATAATTTTACACTTTACATAACTGATTCTGATTTATTATAGTGGCACCCAGTGGAGCTGGCTTAGTTCTAAGGGGCTGTCGGCTTTTTTGTTCCAGCCTCTGGGCTGAGCCCCCGCCCCTAAGAAAGGAACTGCTCATGTCCAAAATTCAATGTTGTTCTTATCTCTCTTGCATGAATTGGGTCCCCTCATCCCTGTGGGCGTATATGGCCTGTTGGCTTTGTAATGTGTAACTTGACAGAGGTGTGTGTGTGCGTGGTGTGTGCGTGCATGTCTGTGTGTGTGTGTGTTTACATGTACACCTTCACTGGCTTGCATCTATGTAGACAGACAGTCCAGATTATTTGAAAGTTTTGATCTCCTGTCATTTAACAAGACGTAGGGCCACGGTTAGACTAGGACCATGAGGGTCATTTGGAATGAAGATGGCATAGGAGTGGCAGAGGCCTCTTCATAGTTGAAAGGTCTAAATCTGGAGTCGAAGTTAGGATCTTCCCAGGAGCATAACTCTGAAACTTCATGCATTTGCCAGGTCAACACATCTTAAAACTTAGTTTGCGATGGTGGCTACCGCTTTTCGTAGGTGTTTTTCTTGCTGGCAGAGGTGTAAAGCAAGGCACAAGCTGCCCACCACTCTTCTGGAACAATCTAGATGCTGTGCCCTGTTCAGGACAGTTGTCTGCTTTCATTGACATATTTACTTGTTAACTAGCTTTTCAGCCCCTTCACCTACCTCTGGATCATGTGGGATACAGGATAACTGATTCTTGTGAATGGAAGAGGTGGCCAGGAACACTGACCACCTGACTGACCTTGGCTCTATACCATGGACAGAACCTAACACCAATGGGGTGCGATGGTAAGCCCTGATTTCAGGACTTATATAAATTCATTTCATTCTCTCCATAGTCCCTAGAAGTAGATTATTTTCTTCTTTGTTTTGCACTATAGGGACTGGAGGGTGACTCATCTCTGACTGGGCACTCAGTGCAGCCTCTGACTTGGCCCTGATCTAGCATCCATTAGTTTTTGGGCTTCATGCTCATTGGCTATCTGCAGTTCCCTGACCTATGGTATCCAGGTAGGAAGGGATAACACTGACTTATTCAGGAATATGATAGAAAACAAAACTGTAAGTCTGCTTTGGTGGACTGGGGATTGAGAGACAGTTCTGAGGTATGTGGAAGGAAGAACAAAGAATCAGGATATTTTGTGGGGAAAGGGCAGGGTGATCTGAAGAGATTCTGGAGACCCACAGTCTACACCCCCTCTGGACAGACTCCCATAGTGCTACACCCTCTCCTCGGCACCCTGCCAGCTGCACACTCCTCTGCCTCTCTGCCTCATGCAATTCTAGCGGCGGGGCCAACAGTGCCTTCCCTCTGCAAGGCTCAGATCAAACCAGGGTTCAGGTACTGCTGGGGAAATCTAGTGCTGCCCCAGAGGTCTGGTGGGTAATTGTGATCAGGGGAAGTCACATAATTTGATTGTTAGCAATCAAAACGTTACTTTATAGAAAAATAAGCACCAAAAATTATGGAGTAAGAAACAAAATTTGCATAAATTATTAACATGAAACATGAGGTTTCTAAGAAGCTGTTGTTCCCCACCCCCACTGGAATTCTGAGATGGAACTCCAGACTCTGAAGTGTGCACTCCTCTATGCCTTTGGTACACATGGGAAGCCAGGCAAAGAACCCTGGCTCCCTGTGTCCTCAGGCCTTGCTGCACTACAGCCCTTTTCCTTTGATAAAGGGGGCTCTCGGTGTTGAATTTCCGTAGTGGATATTACTGTGATAAGCTTGGGGGTAAGATGCCTTGTAGAGTAGATGAGACCCCCTGAATGCTTCAAGGAGAAACAAAGCACAGGACCAAATAAAGGCAAAAACTATAGTCAAAAGACAACTAGGCAGGGCTGAAAGCCGGTCAGCTGGGAAAATGTATTTGTACGATACACGAAGGATTACTATTCTGGGTAGATGAAGAGGCTTCAAAAAGACTTTTAAAAGAAATGGCCAAAACAATCTGATCACGTGATCTACAGAATATTTCCCCGTGAGGAATGAGTACTCAAAGAGACACTCAAGCAAGAGATGGGGGAATGTTCCCGTGGGTGAAGTGTCATCTGTGTGAGCAGAGAACTTGAGCTTTTTAGATGGCCAGTACTGGAGAGTGGGCGTACATGGATTCTGGGGTCTGCTGCCCATCGGCCTATGGAAAATGGTGAAACCCGAGTTCAGTGAGAGCTTTGTATCAAACAGTAAGATGGAGAATGGGAAATAACACCTAGCATCAATCTCCGGCCTCTACACATGCATGTGTTGGCCTATACATCCATACGGGTGCACATGAGTAAGTGTGCATGTGTGTGTGTGTGCACAAACACACACAGCTGTGCATTCAGGAAGTGTAGACTGGACAATAGCTTGCACTTTCCCCGCCTCATATTGAACAAAATGAAACAACCTGATGCCTGTAATTACACAGGGAAATGGAAGGGTAAATAGTGTCGTGGATGGGATGAAAACTGATACAGCCTTGCAGGAAAGCAGTTTGGTTAGACCCCTTGAACTTTGAAATGCTCTTTAAGCACCTGAGCATAAAGTAACTGCAGGACTGTCATGTCTCGGTAGGAGATACGAAGAAGGATATCCTCTGGCCTTGCTGTAATGCAGTAAGATGCCCGATTCCTCTCATTCCAGGGACTAGTATGCAGTCGCCATCACCTTATTATGGGAACATCTACATACTGCTGTAAGTAAAAAACACAGTGCAGGCTGGCAGGCAGGGCAGCAACCTCCGTTCAAAGAATTAGGGTTAGCAATTTTCCTTGGTAGAGGTGTTACCATGATCACAAAGGACGTGCTGACCCTGTGATTCCCCCAAATGGGGGTATGGGCACTCAGCTTACCCTCCACCCTGATAAAAATAAATGAATAATGTAATATTGTGAATATTGTAATAGGTGAACAAGGATAGGAAACACATCTAATGCCAAAAAAAAAGGCTTTAGGAAATGTAGTTCAGATAGGAGAATGCTAGTCTGGCATACGTAAGGGTCCTGAGTTCAATATTCAGCATCCCGTAAACTGGGTGTGGTGATGCTTGTCTTAATCTTAATCCCAACTCTTGGAAGGTGGGGACAGAAGGATTAGGAGTCCCATGTAAGCTGTAGCTAGTAAGATTAGAGCTGAGGGTTTTTTTTTTTTTTTTTTTTGGTTTTTCGAGACAGAGTTTCTCTGTGGCTTTGGAGCCTGTCCTGGAGCTAGCTCTTGTAGACCAGGCTGGTCTCGAACTCACAGAGATCCGTCTGCCTCTGCCTCCCGAGTGCTGGGATTAAAGGCGTGCGCCACCACCGCCCGGCTTTTTTTTTTTTTTTTTTTTTTTTGTGTGTGTGTGTGTGTGTGTGTGTGTGTGTTCTTTGGGTTCCTGCATGCTACTCTGGCCGTCCCCTGTTGTGTGCCCCGTAAACTGTCCAGGGGTACCCTTCTCGTCCTCACTGCAGTCAGTTCCGTTAGCACACAATGGATGACCTGCAGTCTTCTCCTTAGTCCTTGGATTTCCCCTGCGAGCCTCTGCCTGAGAACAGTCTCAGAAGTCACCCAGGCTGTTTGCCAGCCTGCATCAGGGGAGCTCAGTGACCAGTGCGCAACCTCTGTGACACCGGCAATGGCCGAAGTTCCTAGTAAATCCTCCTTTGTTTCTTGGTGGCCAGAAACGAGGAAATGGCTTTTGAATTTTCACCCTTGACCTTGGCAGGAAAGAGAGGCAAAGAACATGGGTGAAAATACCAGGAGCAGCAGCCCCTTCTCTAGACAGTTCTGGGCAGGAACTGGAGGGTCAAACACTCGTTAGCTCAGCAGGTAGCAGAGTTCCGGAAGGTGCGTGGGTGGCCTAGCATCTCCTGTTTCTTCCCTGGCAGTTTTCACTGCAGGATTTTGAAGTCTTCTAAAGCAACACCTTGTTTCAGGACAGCAGAGGACCCTGAAAGGGCTGTGTGCTGGATGTGGCAGACACTAATGAGCTAACGGCCCCGTGGACTGCTCTCGTGTTTGCCACTCGTCTGGCAGCTGTTTCCAAATTAGTGAGCATTTATTATGTGATAGGCACTGCATCCTGCTTTCTTTCCTTTCCTTTCCTTTCCTTTCCTTTCCTTTCCTTTCCTTTCCTTTCCTTTCCTTTCCTTTCCTTTCCTTTCCTTCCTTTCTTTCTTTCTTTCTTTCTTTCTTTCTTTCTTTCCTTTTTCCTTGGTTTTTAGAGATGGGGTTTCTCTGTAGCTTTGGAGCCTGTCCTGGAACTAGCTTTTGTAGACCAGGTTGGCCTCGAACTCACAGAGATCTGCCTGCCTCTGCCTCCTGAGTGCTGGGATTAAAGGCATGCGCCACCACCACCCCAGGGTGTCCTGCTTTCTAACATGGCCTGGTCTAAGTCTTAAGAGCCCTCTGAGCCTCACATTAGCCGTTACTGCCTCAACCAGTCAGACGCCGAAAAGCTTGAACCTGTCCCCAAGTATTCCAGAATACGAGGACAGACCTCTCTGTAGCTGCCGCTGGGCTTTTCTGTGGCATGCCCCAATAGCCTACTGTGCCCCCAGCGCTGCCCTAGACAGGAGATTCTCGCCTAGGAGGTGGTGACCATAGATTTTCAAGGCACAAGTAAGTCATTTCTGTCTAGTTTTGATTGACACTTTCTTTCGTCTTGTCCCACTTCCATTCTTTCTCTAAGAGGAAGAATGTCTCAGATACCTGCTGGTCGCCTTATCTTTCAGCTTATGTGGTCAACATTTAATTACATTAGCATTTGTTTTCACTAAAAAAAGTAATCACATTACCGCCTTTCATGTCACATTAGTGAAAATGGATACCAATATGATGCATATTAATAGACTATGATGGGAAGTTGCTAACACAATTAGACTTTCACATTTTATTAGGTCTGGAGTGACACCATCCACCCAATAACAGCTCACTTAGTGGTGAGGAGGGGTAGGGTGGGAGAGGTAGGTACCTTTGGATCCTTTGTGGACAGAGCCAGCTCCCAGGGGGCCTTGGAAAATCCATGGGGTCCCCTGCACAGCTTTCTGATCCCTACTTCCAGTTCCCTCTTGTAGCGTGAGCATCGCCGGGCCTTGGGCTGGGAAAGGTGCCTGCCCTTCACAGCCAGCCTGTGTACTTGAATTGTGTGGTCATTAAAGGATCCTGTGACACCACCCTGCCCATGCGGCCTCACATCAGATAGAATAAATATTTCATTATCTTTTCTGTGCTGGGTGCTGGCAGAGAGAGGGAAAATGTCTCCAGGGCCCGCCCCAGCACTCACAGTGAGCACTCTAAGAGGCCTTGCCTTTGGCTGGGTGCCCGTGGGTAACATTTGGTTGCTTTGTTTTCCCAGCGGTCTGTCATCACCCCCTCTTTCTTTTCTTGCCCTCTGTCCTTCTTTCTTCTCTCCTACGTCATGGTGGGAAACCACTTGTCTACTTCTGTGGTAAGGGTGGTGTGGGGTAGTGTTTGGGAAACTTCCACAGTTCACAGATTCCCCTGAGAACACATCTTCTGCCATATTGGATCTTACACCCATGGCTTGGGCTCGTCAGTCTTCTATTGGAAACACTCTGTACAAATCAATTTGGTTTTTTTTTTTTTTTAGGCCCTTTTTGAATCTTTTTGTCCTCCATGAAGTCTTCCATGTGTATCCAAGATGGTATCACCCCAAATAGAACACTTGGTGCATATTTCCTTATTTGTTCTCATATGAACACCCCCCAAAGTTCAAGGACCTTGTTTAAAAGAGAAATTGATTCCAAACTATGATGGAAAAGTATTCAAGACTTAACAAAATGATGTTAATGTTGGACACTGAAGAAAACAGGCAAAAGCACCTTTTCCTGAGTCCTGCCATTTTGACTCCAGACTCCATTTTGCCTGCAGGGTGAACAAAAATTCAGGTTCCCAAGCCCTAGGGGAGCTGAGAACTTTCCAATGGCTGATAAACCTCCTTTCTTAACCATAGAAATAGTCGTTGTGCATCTTTAGTCCTTTAGAAACATTGTGGCTGTTCCCAACCACAGAAAAAACAAATGTATCTGGTTGTTGAACTGAAAGGTTACATTGTGTATCCACTGATAACGATGGACCATTCAAGGCAGTCCCTACTTTCTAAATCCTGATTGGTGAAAATTGTAAATGTTTGTGGTGTTTGTGCTTATGAACCCCACTTCTGGCCCTGCTCGGGCTGTCAGGAGAAACAAGGAGCAGGAGTCCTTGTCCTGCAGTCCTGATGGGTAAGTGACCTGCCTATGAGATGAATTACGTGTTATCTCTTCCTCATGTCCCTTCATCATGGTGCATAATGGGCTAGGTGGAGCAGATATGAAGAAAATGGTGGCCTGGGAAGGAAGCCATGATGTGCAAATGGACGGAGCGGAGTACAGACCAGGAGCCAGAGGCATGCACCCTGCTTCCCAATCTCTTGGCTGTTGTTTTCCAGGGATGATCCAGGACAGAGTCTTGGATCGAAATTTAATAGTACCGCTATTAGTAAGAAAAACCAGAATAGCAAGAAAGAGAACTACTGCCTTGACAGGGTGGATGGGGAAGGAAGGAACGGAAAGAAACCAAAGACCAGGAAGAGAACAGCCTCAGTCGATTCTAGGAGGTTTACTCTGAAACAAATGATATACTGGGTGTGGTTAAACCAGAGCTAGCAGCTGAAGGCTCTAGCCAGCCTCGTCAAGGTGGCATCAGGGCTTTTCCTGCCAGTCCCTTCAGGTTCCTTTGCATTGAGGACACCGAGGAGAGAGTGCCAGGTGTAACCTACCTTCATAGCACAACTGCCCGGAACAAGGCCTGGGGGTGGGAAAAGCAAATCTGCCTTTTGGATTTTCACCTGCAGAATCTCTACAAGGGTACCGTGTTAGGTGCCATGTAAGGCCCCTTCCATTCCATAATTCTGAAAGTGCATGGAATAGGGAATGAGCCTTGAGTCGGATAAGAGACCCTGGTGTCCTGCAGTGCAATTCTGACCTCAGTGCAGTCTAGATGCAAACAAGTGGGGAGCCTGGGGGAAAAGGCACAAGCCAAAGGAGGTGGTGGCAATTCCAGCAGGGTGTTGATGGCCTCAGAAGGGTTTTACAGCGAAGTCCGATTGCCATTCTGCAGTCCAAGGGTGAGCAGCATGGATTGGCATCTGGAAGATGGTGGAGTTCATCTGCAGGTGGAAGAAATATTGTTACTCACCTTAAGTTGCATTCCCTAGGATGGTTCATAGGGATCCCCCAGAAGGCAGATAACACTGCCTAGGCAATAGGATGCTGGCCAGTGATCCTGCTGTCACATCTGGGGCCCTGTGGGAAGATTTGTATGAGGCTGGCCCCGGGGAGGGGTAGTCTTGTTAATTAAACATTTTCAGAATAAAGAAAAGCTAAGTGCACGAGGAATCTTTTTAAGAATTCATATCCAGGCTGTCTCTTGGGGGCACCGTCCTGGTGTGTTGGTGTGGAGGTACCATTCTTGTGTATTGGCATGGAGGCACCGACCTGGTGTGTTGGTGTGGAGGTACCATTCTTGTGTATTGGCATGGAGGCACCGACCTGGTGTGTTGGTATGTGGGCACCTTCCTGGAGTGTTGGTGCTAACATCAGTTTCTTCACTGTACACCGACTAAAGACCTGACAAACAAGTTTAAGGAGAAAAGGTTTCTTTGATTCACCATTCAGCGGGATTTCAGCCTGCCCCAATGAAAAGGGCACCATAGCGTTCATGACCGTGGATGTGTATGACTCACATCACAGCAGACGAGACATCTCGACTGGAACATTCTTGAGCTATAACCTTTGAAGACCCACCCTAACAACCTTCCATCAGCCAGGCTCCACCCCATAAATTTTCTATAGTTTTCGAAATAGTGCCATAAACTGAGAGTCAAGTGTTAAAGACAGGAATCTCTGGGGGACATTTCAGATTGACACTGTAACTGAGCTTTCCCAATTCTTTCCTTCCCTGGTCTTTGAAGAAAACATACACATGTATATACACACAACAAACACACACACACACGCCACACTATACATCATATACACACAATAAAAATACACCACACTATACATTACACACACACACACAAAATAAATACGCACATCACACACACAAAATAAACATGCATACCACACTATACACTACACAGACACACGCAAAGACACCAAGACACAAACATACCACACATACATCACACCATACACACATACACCATAGCACACACACCACACCATACACCATGCATACACACAAAGACATACACACCACACACACGTATCACACCACACACACATCATACCACACACCATATACAGACACAAATACATACTACATACACACATACACACAGAGACACAGACACACACACACACACGGATGAGCATGTGTGTGTGAAGGTCTTGGAGGTGACTCTGGAAGCTTGCCTGACTTAGACTGAGTTCTGCAAGATTCTACCCCAAGTGAAAATGAAATTGATGCAATATTCAGTTACTTAGTGGCTCTCGTGGGTCCTGGTCCGGTGCTCCAGACCAGGAAGTTTTGGTTGCAAATGTCTTCTGAAGGGAGAGAGTAGATGAGCAACATGTCATTGTCATTGGGTTGTGACTGTTGCCGTATCAGAGAAGATGACTCTGAACTCAGACTGGATGATGAAAGTTACACGGGTTATCATATCTCTCTACCATAACAAACAATGCTGTTTATAAAGGATGACTCTGCTTTCTAATTATAACGTTCATTAAACTTCTCGGATTGACATCCAGCATGTTCATACAGGGAGGAGCAGGGAATACCTGCATCGCATGGTCCGCGTCTTCTTTTGGAGGTGCAAAAACTCAGGGGGTACCAGGCAGCAGGCTGTCTTTTGAGTGGCCGCATTGAGACGGGAATCAGTTCCTTTGGGGAGGTGGGCAAGATAGGGGTGAGGGGAAACACCCTAGTTTTTAAACCAGACAATTCAGTTTAGAGAAAGGCGCACCTTTTGTGGAAGCAGATAAAAGGAAGGACAGGGCATTGTCAGCTGGCTGTCTTAAATTAATAATGCAGACAGTCCGTCTTGGGTATCTAGTCTGCCGCGAGGGGGAGGGGCACCTGGTCACAGGCTAATCCTGAAACACAAGCTCTTAGCTGGAGTTGTCTGAGCTCTTGTGGAGCTGGTTCTGCTGTCCAAGGCCTCTCTGGCTTCTGCCTGGCAGCAGGCCTGCAAGGGGGCAGAGTGCATTAACATCTTCCGCCTCTAGACCACATCGGCCTGCGTCCATTACTTTGCCAAGCAGGGACACCTGGACAGGAGGCTCTGTTTTTCTTTCCATGGCCCCTGGCTTATAAAACAAAACCAGTAAAGAGCACGTGATCCTCGGAGTATCTGGTGCGCTTAATGGAGTTTTTTCTGAGCGTGCCAGGTACTGTGAGAAGACTGGGTTAAAGAGAAAAAAAAGACAGCCAGCATTTTTTAATCAGCTCCTTTGTTTACAAGGCGGTGACGTTCAGTCTTGAATCAAAGGGAACAGTTTCCAGGTAGAAAAGTCTTGCCTTCCCCCCACCCCACCCCCCGGTAAGCTCCCAGCTACCAACACGCCTCTCCTCTAAATTTTGTAAAATCAACTTACCTTGATTTAAGCAACAAAGGAAAGGACTTGGGGGTTGGAAGGGTAGGAGAGGCAGGGAGGCTTTTAAAAGATTATCCTTTTGGAGTTTTGATAGATTAAGGGGGTGATCAAACTAGGCAGCGTCTTAATAATAGAGCCATGTGAATTTTGGCTGGGCTAATGGCAGCTCTTTTGTCAATTTCCTGTAACCTGCACTTGACAGGACTCAGGAAGCAGCGGGCGGGGCCATCTTTGATACCTAGAAGGGGCTTAATGAGATTTAAGGGTTCGGCACCATGACTGGAGTTTCCCACCGTAGGTGTAAGTTTCACAGAGTGTGTCTGCTCTCCTCAGCCCTTCACCCTTCCTGGTTGGCCCTGTTCCCATGTAGGAACTATATATATATATATATATATATATATATATATATATATATATGTATTTGGTTTTGGCTTGTTTTCTTTGCAGGAGTAGCACAGCTGAGAGCTGTGCATCTGAGTTTTTCAACTGAAATTTTTTCCTTTTTTTCATAAAAGATATTTCACTCTCATTTCATTCAGGAGTGTGTCTCTGAACTATTATCTAGCATGAAAACATGACGTGTATTTTGCTATGGCAGTCAGTTGCAATTTTTAAACACACTCATTAGATTAGTAAAGAATGTCTTCAATTCCAAGAGAGACAGGACTGAAGAGGAATGAACACATCAGGCTGTTGGTTCTTGGGGGTGGCAGAGGGTGGTTGGTAAGGCTGTGTCAGGACATGTGAACGCAGATGGGGCCCACACCACTCTGCTGGAATATCTGATCTGGAAATACTCAACATGAAAGATTCTGCCTCAGGAGCAAGCTGTCAGAGGAACGGGCTGTGAGTCATGGTGAATCCATGGGTACCTGTGTAGGGGGGGGAGGTAGGGTGGGGCCACCTAGGCGGAGTGTGCAGGCTATGGACAACCTTGCTTACCTTCTAGGACAGTGACCCTTCAGGGCATCTTGTGAGGAGAAAATGTTTTCTTTGGGGTTGATCCCGATGAAGCTACATGGGGTCAGAACAGACCCCTGAGGATGAGAGGCACCCTTACATTCCTGCTTGGTGACTCTCGTCTGACTTTGCAGGTGTTTGGTCTCCTTACCCGGACACAGGAAGTTCCGATGACCAAAGGCTGGAATTCTGCCTCTACCCCTGGCTGAACATCACCACTCCACTCCTTCTCTGGGAGACTGTAGACCAAGAACTTGCACGCTCTACTGGAACTCCTCGGTGATTACGACAGATGGACTCTTTGAGGCTGGGGATGAGGCTATACACTACGGCCGGCCCATGCTGAGGAAACACTGGAACTGCTGCTGGCTTTTCCCGGGGCTCAGTCAGCTGCACCTCAGTAGAAATGGACCCTGTACTTTGCGTGGCCATAGAATTAGACCCAAAAGTGCTTCCAACCTTCAAGTCCAACATAGGATTGTTCAATGTCTTCCCTAGAATCAAATCCTGAGCTTCCATGCTGGGAAGTCTACAAGTTGATACTCTGAGGGGCAAAGCTCCCAGAGATATTTAAAGCTGGTTTTCAAGATGTACAGTGTCCGTACTTTGTGTAGCCAACGCACTCAAGACTCACTGAGAATAAGTGAGAAGGGGAGGGGGTCTTGTTCAAGTCAAGCTCCTTGGCGTCACCTCATCTGCCTTCTCCAAGCAGACTCTCCTCTCCCCTGCATCTCACACTTGGGATTTATAAGCGCTAGATTCCCCTTTGCCATCTCTCTCTAGCATCCACTCACGTTTCCCTGTGGGTTTTCCTTCTCCGGTGCTTGGGGCATCACAGGGAGGAATCAAATGTAAACCAATCTCTTCTGCAGATAGGCTGAGAAATTTATGTGAACCCTAAAAGCATGAGCTGTTTAAAAAATGTTCACAAATCTAGAAGTCGTCAAAGTGCTTACCTATGGCTCCCGACAACGGGAGGGATCAGGTCAGGAGGGGCCCCCAGGAGGAGTCTGTGGGTCAGGGGCTGCCAGTGTACCTGCTGTGAGGAAGACAGCAAGCTTGGGGGTCACACCAACTTTGTCCCAAAGACTTTGACTGCCAGTCATCTGTGTGGCTTTGAAAATGCAAACCGTCTGGACCCTGCAGAACAGTGCCCTTCCTTGAGCAATGGAGATAGGAGAGGTGGAACCTGCTTTAGAAGATTGCTTCACTGATTTGTGTACCATGGGCCACACTGTATGAAGACCACTTTATATCTTAACTGGGATATACAAATACGCATGCCCAAAAGGGAAATAAACGCTTCCCTGACCTCAGGCCAGTGGGGAAGGAGAGAAACACCGAGTGTTCCAGTGGCTCCACAGCGTTCACTCAACCTTCAGTTTGGAGTTTGTTTTACTCAGGTATGTGCCTCAAACGTGAGTGTGTCCTGTGGGGAGAACACTCACAACTCTGACAGCCATGAAACTGGGGTGCGGTGAGCTGACCTTTCTGGGGTTGAGAATGAAGAGTTTGTTGAAAGTTAATGCAGGTACAGCCTGAAGAGTTACACTGTCATCATCAGCATGAGGTAGAGCCACATATTTCGATTTTAGTAACATGCCCCCTGCACGCTGTCTCAGTATTAAGCAATCCTTGGTTACCACAAGTACCGAAGAGAAAATCTGAAATTTCCAGAAGCGCAGAAGCGCATTGACAATATAGGGTAGAGGCCACTGGTTTAAGTCAAAGCATAAAGGATGTCCGTTCTCAAGGCAGACTTTTCGAGTGACAGACAGTCAGTCCTTAAGCCTGCTCGGAGGTGACTGACAGTTTTTAGGTCCCCCTCTTGGAAACCTTAAACCGTACCTGGTCAAGGACTGCATCCAGCCACAGCTGCTGACCCCCAGCCACTGGGAGTTCCCCTTAGGTCAAAAGTGTCTATGATTTCTCATTGATAAATGTAGTAAGTGGTTTGTACGTGCTCACAGGAAACGCTAGTCTAAAAGTTGTACGGACCTGTGTGTAGGTAGATCGTACATGCACAAAAGCTCTTAGCACATCATTAAGCATAATATAAATAACATACTACTAATTTTTGTTTATCATGTTCCTCTCACTGGCATGGTAGTCTCCCAGAAAGAGCGTGTTTTGCTCATTGGTACAGTTAGGTGCCCATAGACATGCTAAACATAGTCCGTGTTCAATAAATATTTACTGGGTAATTAGCATGTTTATTCTTTTCTCTTATGTATGACCAGGCACTCTGTCAGTGCCGACATACTACTAGCTTTGGTCCTAGAAAATTTCAGACTTTTCTGTTTGGAACTATTCTCCCCCCCCTCTCAGAATTTGAAGCATTGCAGATCCCTGATTTCCACTGCTTTCCTGAAGTGAGAGGTGGTAAACAGGGTAAAACAGGCTCTCTCTCCGCACTGTGCCAACGGCCGTTTATTGCAAAGGGCGAGGTCTAGGATCGAATGTAAACAAACACAGCTCTGAGTTTAAAATAGACCATTGAGCAGCTTGCAAAATGGGCCCCTTGTTTTTAGAAGCACAGTGGACGCTCTCGAGAAATAATAAGAAATAATACGTCTGGAAGTGGGATAAGAATCTCTGGCTTCCTGGCTGCACTCGTCCCTTCGAACTTATTTGTGTTTGGCAGGCCGGCGACAGAGCCGACTGCCAGCTGTGGCCAGCATCCATGGGCAGCAGAAAGTCGGTCTGGGCTGCTGGGGGGAGACGGACATTGCTTTGAAAAAGCCGCACCACGCTTGCGCTAATTTCTGAGACACAGATGCCCTTCGCTGGGGGCGCCTGTGTTTGTCTCAAGCTGAGCACGAGATGAAGGCTCTGACTAAGGCTCCGGTGCACGCGTGACCTAGTGAGACGTCATAAACACACCCATGCCTAAGACTTTTCATCTGCACAGTCTTAATATCTACCATCTAGGGTGGCTGCCGGGCGCAGCACGTGCCTGGCATCTGGTGACAAAAACACCAGAAGTTTCTGCAACTTGTAAAAGGGTCAGGATTTTGCTGGCAATTGGAAGAAATAAGCATAGTTTTCCTTTTTTTTTTTTTTGTGGTCTGAATTACTATTATTCTTAGAAAGTAAACACATACCCAGAAACAATGTTAATATATTCTCATTTTATTGAGAAAGAATAGAATAATAATTTATTATCTGTATTATTTATAGCAGCTGACAAAACTAGGGAACATATTTCCACTTCTCTCCCTAAGTTTCCCCTGTGGCGCTATTACCATTCTAGAAGACCCCATACTTCTGAAGCTTTCTGTCTGGCTGGCTGGCTATCCTTCCATCATCTACCTGGCAAACAGAGTTTTAGAGATACATTATTGCAGCTGTTTCTTTGATAATATTTTTGGATGAGATAATGTTCCTGTGTGGACTCTGGGTTCAAGAGGCATTCTCCATTGTGTGTGGGGTCCATCTAGACAGTCAAAGTCATTCGCAGAACTAAGCGATCTTTCTGGAAGAATCAAACACTTAGGAGAGCCGGCTAGCTTTACGCTCTTTTGACACAAGCTAGAGTCATTCAGAGAGGAGGGATGAAAAAATGCTCCCATAAGATCAGGCTGCAGCCAACCCTGTAGGGCATCTTCTTAATTCGTGGTGGATGGGGGAGGGCCCAGCCCATGGTGGGTTCTGACATCCCTGGGCTGGTGGTCCCCAGGTCTATAAGAAAACAGCCTGAGCAAGCCATGAGGAGCAAGCCAGTAAGCGGCACCCTTCCATGGCCTCTGCATCAGCTCCTGCCTCCAGGTTCTTGTCCTGTGTTTAAGTTCCTGTCCTGACTCCAGTGTTGTGGAAGAATAGGCCAAATAAACTCGCTCCTCCCCAGTTTGCTTTTGGTCATGGTGTGTCATCAGTAAGACACTAGTCCAGATAGCAGACTCTGAAACTTTAGCATAATTCAGAGGAGGGGTGATGAGAGTTTAAGAAAAGAAAGAAAGAAAAGATTGATCCTGTGTGTATATACTGATACTGGCATTGTATTTTCTGTATATCTGTAGACCTCCAGTTTATACTTGACTCAAAAATGAAAGATATTATGTTCCAGCTTAGATTTCAAGTATTACTTTTTAAATGTGAGAGTATTCAAAGCGGGACACAAACTTTTCATTTACTAGATTTGCTATATCTTTCCATAACTCTCTCATCCTTCCAAGCATTCGGTGTTACTGCTCCGTGTGATTCATGTAAAACCTTTCCTGCTGATATTTAGTTTGTTTTCATTTTTCTGGTATAAACCACACTCCAGTCAACACCCCTGAAAACCGGGTAATTAGCCTCCAAGGCCTGAAAGGCAGAGTGTCCTCTCCCAGGATCCTGCTCACTTCTGTGCCCCCACGAGCCAGCTCTGTGATAGGCTCAGTGGGGAACCCAGAGAAGACACAGTTCACCCTCTCCCCGCTGGAGGCTGTGATCTTGGGAAGAAAGTCAGCCCCAAGAACAAGGGTCTTCTGTCTGTGCCACAGGACGTCATGGGGTGAGAGATGGGCCTGACAAGTAATTTGGGGAGTCACCGTGGCTTAAGGGTGTGTGGACGAGAAGAGAATGTTCCCACTCCTTCCCTGAGGATTCCTTGGGCTCCTGAAATGTATAGCAGAAGTATCCTCCATGGTTATTCTCAAGACCTTTGTTTCCGTGTTTCCTTTTGGTATTTATATTATTATTATTTTATTATATGATTACTACTACTACTACTACTGCTGCTGCTGCTGCTGCTACTAAAGAAAAGTCCTGGCAGCAGTGCCAGAGCCAGCCTCTGAAAAGTCTTAGTGCCCCCTTCCCACTCCTGCGTTGTGTTCTCACTATGCACGCCTGCTTTCACAAATAATGTAAACTCTTGGTTCACGTGTTTAAAAACTTGCAGACCCTTTCAGCAAGATGTAAACAGGCAGGGCCTGAGGTTTGGTTCCTCTGTAAACCTGTCAGCTTTATGGAGCAGTTAGAGCGGTATGTGCCCTTGACCAGGCTCTGCCTTCCTTCCCTCATGCAGCTCTCTCTTGTCTACTGGTGACCTTCCTCTTTTGATACTCCAGCCAAGGGCCTGGCACTAATTTCAGAAGGCTTCTGGAACGCACTGGACCAAGACCTGAGCTCGTAAAAACCGAAGCTCTAGTCTCCAAGGAGCCTTTGCATTGTGGGGAAATACCTGGGCTGAGAGGTGAGCACTGAAGGCTGGGTGTGAGCATGGTGGCCTTGGCCTGTAACAGGAGGAGAGACAGAAACCCTGGAATCCTCCTGAGAGTCTCCAGATATGAGGCCCCAGAAAGGCTGTCTTGCTATTGGGCTCTCTGGCTAAGGTGGCAAAGCTGATGTGTTTGTTAGGGAGATGTTGTTGGGTTTGGACATGCATTCCAGACTAAGAATAAGATTCCCTGGTGGAATGATTTAGACCATCCCGTACTCCGTCCTCTCGGGACCAGTGAGTGACATGTGCAGTTCATGGTTGGAGAGCACTTGCATAGATGCCGGAAGCGCTACCTTTTCATTCCCAGCAACATTTAAAACAGGTGTGGTGGCTCATGCTCCTACCGCCAGCACTTTAGAGGTAGAGGTGGAGGGCCGGAAACACAGTATCATCCTCAGCTACATATTGACTCTGAGGTCAGACTGGGCTATCCTCGGCTACATATTGACGCTGAGGTTAGACTGGGCTATCCTTAGCTACATACTGACGCTGAGGTCAGACTGGGCTATCCTCAGTAACATATTGACACTGAGGTCAGACTGGGCTAGCCTCAGCTACAAATTGACTCTGAGATCAGACTGGGCTATCCTCAGCTACATATTGACTTTGAGGCCAGACTGGGCTATCCTCAGCTACATATTGACTCTGAGGCCAGACAGGACTCATTTTTGAAAAGGCTAGACAAAAACAAAATTAAAATAAATGAAGTAAAAATGTCCTGTCTTCCCTGGGAAAAATTTGTCTTCAGTAGTGAAGAAGAGCATGAAATACTGCAACCCATGATGCTAAAAGGTGACAGGACCAGAGATGTTTGCTCCTAAGAAGGTGTTGATGTCCAGAGGATGAGGATATCCCATCGCCTGGCTGATGGAGCTGGCCTGGCTCTCCATCTCTCTTTTCTCCTCTCGAGTGTGAAACTTTGTGTTCTACATACCTGTGCTTCAGGAGTTTGTTGTATTTCGGTTTGTCAGCCAAAGAATGCTTGGTGGCCAAAAGGAAACACTCAGAAAAGACTTTCTAAAAGTTCTTTTTGGACTAAGAACAAGTCACGGTAAAATACCACATGCCCAATGTTTTCTCGGCTTTCAGGCCTTTCTTCTTCAGACACCTTTGCATGACAATCTTAAAGCAATAAAGTCACATTCATTCAGTGCTCTTTCCTAATTATTCAACAACTTTCAAGTGAAGAAAAATGTGAGCTGTTTAATTTTATTTATTTTTTTGGCTTTAAAAAATGTTATGTCTCCTTTCTGTTTGCTAAACAGTAATTGCAGATCTTCCTGGCCACCTTTAATACACCCAGCTAATTATCCTGAAATAAATCTCTTTCAAGCCTGCATGCCAGCAGTTCTGGGATCCGGGCGGCTCTTTCAGCTCCTGGCTGCCTGTCACTCAAATGGGCCTCAGCTGCAGCTCGGAATGATGAGTATTAATCTCCCGCTGGGAAGATTCGCCCAATCTCCCACTTCCAACGACAGCTCCCAGGACCTACCTGTTAGTCTAAGCCGGGATTTTCTGTTGCGGACGCTGTGATTCTGCAGAGTGGAAGAGGATTCCTGGGAGAAAGGCACTCCGTTAACCTTCTCCTAATTGCCATTCCAGATGGAAAAGGGAGAGGACGAGGATGACAGCCCTGGGAGGGGGGCAGAGCTGAGGAGTGGTCTGCAGTCTAGACAGGAAGTGCTGGGGCCCATTGGAGAGCCCCCGAGAGCGACTTCCGGAGCCAGGGACTGTGTGCACACACTTCTGCCCAGGGGCTGTGTACAGTGGACAGGTCTTTATTCCCCCCAGTGGTTTTCTCTTCTCTCTGGGCCGTTGTGTCTCCCCAGGTGTCCTTTTCACGATACCCTCGCTTTGCCTTCCTCTCCCCAGGCACTGGTCTTCTCCTCTGGGTTTTTTGCTAGCTCAGGAAGGCTCACAATTTCTTATTCATCCTCAGCCTAGATTATTTCCTCAGGATTTTGTGTCCGGTCCCATCTGCCTCTGCCACCTGAAGTGGGATCTCCACCCTACTCCAGACTCCCTCATCTGTTTCCCCTCCGCTTCCAAGCCCGTTCCTTCCCGTGAGCAGAAAAGGTGATGGGGGAGCAGGCCTTACAGTGTCCTGGCTCCATAGTGGTGCTGCCCAAGACACCACAGTCACTGTCTAGTTAGGTGAGAGGATGGAGGTCAATAGTGTATCTTGTTGCCAGACTTTATGCTACATTCCGAGATTGATGTCTCTGAAGCCGTCTCTCGCTGTTCTGGGTAGACTGAGCCTCTCTCTTTGTTTACCCTGTGAGTGCCCCTTCTTGTAGGAGAATTACTCTCTTGGCCACTGGCGGCCGGAGCTATGTAACTTGTTGAGGTCAGCGCGGGAGTGCTGGCCGTTGGCTTTGACCAATGAATGCCATGTCTACGTTGGAGCCATGAGAACCTCTTTGCTTTCTGCTTTCTGCTGGCAAAGTTCCAGAGGGTGGCTGCCGCTTCTGCTTGGGCCTTGGAGTGAGAAGCCTGCCTGGGTCTGTCATGGACATATGGTGTGAGCAAGAACTAAACCTTTGTTTATTTTGGAGCACTGAGGTTTAGGTAAAGGCACTGCGGTGCAACCTAACCTCTCCTGACAGATACACACACACATGTATTTCTCTATGTCCATGTGAGGTTTCATTGCTTCGGTCTTTAAATCCATGTTTCTCTCTCCTCTCACTGCCTATCCTTCATATGTATATGTACGAGAACATATATGTGTAATCTATTTCTTCTCTTTGTTTTCCTCTTTTAAAGTAGGGCTTTTTTTTTTTTTTAACTCAAATCTTGGCTAAAGAGGAAAAGCAGTGTCCTTGCTTAGCTGCTTCCACTGTAGAGATGAATCTTAGGAACATCAAATACTTTCTATGTGTGTTGCCTCGATACATCTGAACAGGGCTGCCACCTCCGCTTAGGAGGGCATGCACTTAACCACCGAGGGAAGGGCGTTTACCAGGACTTTGTAAAATGCTGGTTGTGTATGTGCAGACCACTTTTGGAAGAGTCTGCTTTGAGGGCCGGAGAGTCTGCTTCGTGATTAAGAATATACTGCTCCTACATAGGACCCAAGTTCAGTTCCCAACTCCACGCCGCCTGGGCAACTTATAGTCACCTATAGTTCTAGCTCCAAGGGTCTCCCATGGCCCTGTTCTCCATGGGCACCTGCACACACATGCAAATACCCACTCATATCCACACACTTAAAAACAATAAGAATAAATACAATTTTTTAAAACAAGAATGCTTAGGAAAATTGGAGTGCTAACGAGTGGTGAGTTCCACCATTAACACAAAGCCAACTGGTTTATTCTAAAGGATGTGTGAACCCCACTGAACCTCTGGAGGAGATTACTAGAAGCTTTACCTATAACTGTGACTTTGAAGCGAAGCAGACAAGACTCGAGCACCACGCTTCCACCAGTCCATCTTCCCACGGACCTCAGTTCAAGAGAAACCTTTGGACTTGGACCATGTTTCTTTTTGAGGACTGTGTTTTCCAGTGTCCCCTTCCTGAAGTCGGTGCCTGCCTGGGCCTGCCCAGTATAGGAGCCCTGTAGATTTTGCCCAGCATACGAGTCCCCTGGACATTTTCCTTCCAGTTGTTGCCCTGGATTATTTTCGTCTGTCAAGCCCTTTGTCTTGACTGGTCAGGGGTTTGCCCGAAGACATAGTGTTGTTTGTTTTAATTCCAATGATTATTTGTTAAGCAGTGAAATATGAAATCACATGTCGGTCTTGGGTTTCCTCTGCCTAGGAGCGTTCCAGCCTCAAACTGCAGCACGTGGCACTGGCAATGACAGAGGAATCTTGGGTCGGACGCTGCCCAAGTCTGTAAATCATCTAGCTGCCTGCCCTGGTAGTTATGCAAGTGACCTTTGGGTTTCTCAATTTTTGAAAAAAATTGAAAAAGTCTGACAACCGACTTCGCCCATGGAGGCGTCCCACAGTGAGACTGTGAAATTGCTAGTGAAGACAAAGGCGTGGAGGCTCAGCACTATGCTGGGAAGCACCCAGCCCACGCTCTGCCACGCCTGACTGTGTGGCCTCACAGGGCTCCCTCAACCTCTCTGGGTCTCACTTTCCCTTTCTAGGAAATGTGACTGAGTATGTCTCTGTTTTAGCATTTTACAGTTTGGGGTATCATGTGGCTTGATAGGAAATTATATTCTTTAAAAAACATTTCAAGATATGATTATTTTAAGAAAAATCTGGGGGATTATTTTTATATCTTTTTATTGAAACACTCAAACAATGTATTTTGGTATTTTTGAGCAAGCTTTTCATCCTTCCCTTATTCCTTCCAGGTACTCTGTTCTTTTTCTTTCTTAAAAAAATAGAAGCAAAAAAAATAAACAACAGCAAATCAATAAACACCCCTCAAAATAAACCCCCAAATCAAACCAATCAAACAATAAAACAAAAATGATAAAACAAAGCAAAATGAAACCAAAGCCCACAAAAGCATCATTGAGTTCCCACTCCTGGGCTTGGCTCCTGTCCTGAAATGTGTTTCATATACCCAGTGAGACTCTACTTAAGAAAACCAAGTTTTTCCTTTGCCATTGGTCATCAATTGCAGACAGTGTCTTGATTAGGGGTGGGGGCCTGTGTCTACTTCCCCTCTTAATGCTAGGACCCGGTCTGGCTTGGACCAGTGCAGGTCTTGTGTGTCTTGTATCTGGAAGATGCTCTTCTTGGCGCCTCCATCAGCTCTGACTCTTATGGTCTTTCTGTCTCCTCTTCCACATGAAAATCCCTGAGCTTTGAGGGGTGGGCTTTGGGGCTGAGTGCTCCTAAGTTCCTCACTCTGGACACTGTCAAGTTGTGGGTTTCTTTGTCAGTTCCTATCTACTGTAGGAGGAAGCTTCTCTGATATGGGATGAATGAAGCATTAATCTATGAATATAGCAAGATGTCATTAGGAGACATTCTACTGCTATGCTTCTTTAGCAGAATAATTGTAGTAGGCTTTCCTCTAGGTCTGAGACTCAGCTAGTCTCAGGTTCTTGGCTACTTTAGCAGCGTCTGGTTTGAGTTCAAGTCTGTTTCAACTATTTTGTTAAACAAGTGTAGTCATCTGCATTTTATAATACAGCTATGTTGAGGTATCATAATTTATCTAAAATAGCCATCTGATTAGTGGAGGGAGGGAGTTGAGAACCCAGAAATTCCAGCCTTCATTCCTCACGTGAGATGGAAAAAGGCTGTCCCTCCTGCAGTATTGGTGGGGAATTATTAAGGTACGTTCAGCTACAATAATTCAGCTTGATCAATACTAACTGAGTGCATTTTATACGTTTAATGGTAAGTAAACGATACTGTCTCGCTTCTAAGAAGGTGTGATCTCGTGAGAGTCCTAAGCAAGCAGTTGCAGGGAAGACGATTCTAAAGGTATTTTTAGGACTTTCCCTTCTAACTGGGATGGAGTAACAGGCACAAGGCTTACTTTCCCACTGCTAAACAACTGTAAAGCCAGACAAAACACGTAAAATAATGTCTTTATGTCATTAGGCTAAAAGGAAACAAAGGAAAAAAACAGGAGCTCATGCTGAGTTCTATGCTCACCCCATCTTATTTCTTAGCGTTTCCAATAGAGGGAAAGAAGACTGGGAATCTTCCCAGTTCTTAGTGTGTCCAGGATGTAATGAGGGTGGGGAAGCAAGGTGACCAGAGTTCCCTGATGGGAAAATTCAGTGGATAGACCCTACAGAGAAAGCTCTTTGGAGATCATTGCTGCTCCCACTCGAAGCCTTACTAGACTGAACCAATCAATCAGCGTTGGCTGTAAGCAAGCCATTCCAGCCTAGAGATTAGAGGCAAATACTTCTGAAGACCTTGGGACCAGGAATGGATACAGGGTCCTTTATGCAGAATGGGAAATCTCATAATTTAAAAGACCACATGAGAAATATTTTGCTTGGGTACTGGGGAAAACTAGCCTAGGCTTAGATGTTAAGAACATCTCACAAAACCCAAGGAAAATCAGGAAAGATGAAGCTGTTTCCAAGCAACTTAATTGTAGCACAGAAGGGAGCTCAAAATATTTATAGGACACTACAAATATTCAACAGGGTAAAAATCCACAATGTCCAGAAATCTAAGAAAAATCATAAAACATGCAAAGAAATGGGGAGATTTGCCTCAGAAAGAGCAAACTCTAGCCGGGTAGTGGTGGCACAGGCTTTTAATCCCAGGAAGCAGAAGCAGGTGGATCTCTATGAGTTCAAGGCCAGCCTGGTCTACAGAGTGAGTTCCAGGACAGCCACGACTGTTACACAGAGAAAAACTGTCTCAGAAATCTAAAACCAAGTGTGTGGAGGGAAATTTAGCAATAGAAATCAAGTTAGAGTACTCACAAATATGGAATTTATAAACAAAGGCACTAAAATGGTGTAATTGACTTAAATTCAAGAAGATAGTAGGAAAAAGGGGTATGTCAAGCAGAGATGGGAAGACACAAAAACTACAAGTCTGCACAGAAATCTTGATTCTTAGCAGCAAGATTAGACACCAATATACAGAATGTAAGGAGATACCTACTATGGAAATTTGCTCATAATTATAGAGGCCAAAAAATTCCATGCTATTTTGTCTACAAGAAAGCTCATGGTGTGACCGAGTCTGAGTCCAAAGGTCTAAGAAGCAAGTGTGATGTAGGTGGGTCTTCTATCTATCTGTTTCTTTCATTGGTTAATTAATAAAGAAAACTGCTTGGCCTGATAGGTCAGAACATAGGTAGGCGGGGAAGACAGAACAGAATGCTGGGAGGAAGAAGGCAGTGAGACAGACGCCATGGAGCCAGCGCCAGGTCAGACATGCTGAATCTTTCCCGGTAAGCCACCACCTCGTGGTGCTACACAGATTATTAGAAATGGGTTAAGCAAGATGTGAGAGTTAGCTAATAAGAGGCTGAAACTAATGGGCCAGACAGTGTTTAAAAGAATACAGTTTCCATGTAATTATTTTGGGTATAAAGCTAGCCGTGTGGGATCCTGGTGGGATGAAAAGCAGGCCTGTTTGTCTCATCTCTACATAGGTAAGCAATGGCATACAGGTAAGGGCTACTGGTATAATGCCTCCAATAGCTGAAGGCAGAGCACAGATGTTTCAACTCAAGAAAAGAGAAAGAATTTGCCCTTCCACCTCCCATTACCCTTTGCTACTTAGACTCTAAGTGGTCTAGGAAGTACCTGTTCATATTAGCAAGGGAGGGTTGATCTTTATCCCTTGGCCTACTACTCAAATGATAACTTTTCCTACGAGCACCCTCACAGACACATTGGAAATGAAGTTATTAGTTTTGAGCGTATCTCATAGGCTGGTCAAATTGGCATATAAAAATTAAGCATTGCATTCTATATATGAACTAGTTTATTATTTAAAGGTAGACTCTGAGAAGCTAAAGATAAATAAAATAAACCTTAAAGATATTACTCAAATTAAACAAAACAATAGTTACATAAAAATTAAAACAACAGTTATTTATTGTATTAGTTGCTTTTCTATTGATTTGATAAAATGCCATGACCAAGACCATCAGCATCATGCCAGGGAGATGTGGCCATAAGGGAGGCATGGCAGCAAGAAAGGCTTAGCAGCAAGTATCAGGCATGATATTGGGAACAATTGAGAACCCACCTCTCTGAACACAAGCAAGAGAGAAGTGAACTGGGGATGGTGTGAGGCTTTTAAACTTCAAAGCCAGCCCCAGTGATGCACTTTCTCCAGCAAGGCTGCATCCCCTAACCCGTCCCAAACAGTGTTACCAACTGGGGTTCAAGTATTCAAATGCTGGAGAATATGTGTGTTATCTCATGTAAACCACCATATGTTTAATCAGCTAACAGAACAAAATGGAATTAAAATTAAAAGATAATTCAAATAGCCCAGAAGAGTATGGGAGAGATATAAAAGGGAACCAGTATAGATAGAAAATTAGGATACCAGTGACAGTATGGTCAATTAAAATCCAAACATTAATTAAACACAGTGACTGTTAATGCATACAGATCTAGAAATTGTCAGAGTATTATCTGTCTATCTATCTATCTATCTATCTATCTATCTATCTATCTATCTATCTATCTAATCTATCTATCTATCATCTATCTATCATCTATCTATCATCTATCTTTCTATCTATCATCTATCTATCTATCTATCTATCTATCTATCTATCTATCTATCTATCTATCTATCATCTATCATCTATCTATCTATCTATCTATCTATCTATCTATCTATCTATCTATCTATCTATCATCTATCTATCAATCTATCTATCTATCTATCTATCTATCTATCTATCTATCTATCTATCTATCTTATCTATCTATCATCTATCTATCATCTATCTATCATCTATCTATCATCTATTTTTCTATCTATCATCTATCTATCTATCTATCTATCTATCTATCTATCTATCTATCTATCTATCATCTATCTATCATCTATCTATCTATCTATCTATCTATCTATCTATCTATCATCTATCTATCTATCTATCTATCTATCATCTATCTATCTATCTATCTATCTATCTATCTATCTATCATCTATCTATCTATCATCTATCTATCTATCTATCTATCTATCTATCTATCTATCTATCTAATCTATCTACTTACCTATCTACCTATCTACCTGGACCAGAAAATCTACTTGGAATGAAAGATAGCAAAAAATAAAAGGCTGGGAGAGGCTTCGCATGCTATCCTTAAGCAAAGGAAGCAAGCATGGATATTTTAAAAGTAACATAAATTTCTGAACAAAGAATGTCAACAAAAGTAAAGAATATTATCTAATGGTGGTGAAAGTGCTAAGTCTTCATTTGAAACATAGGAAAGCAAAGTCTGGGGGAGCTACAAAGAGACAAATCCACAATTGTAGTCAGAAATGTCAATACCTCTCCTTTGGTCCTGAATGTAACATGCGGACGGCAAACCAGTAGGAGTCCAGGTGACGTGGACGACCCTGTAAAGCCTACACTAACCAACATTTATGAATCACATAGTCCAATGGCAGCAGAACAGACACTGTTTTCAAGTTTCCAATGCATTCACCTTTTTACTAAGATGAATATATCAGGATTGGAACTTGAAGCTCAATAAATTTGATAGGCTTCATATTAGAGTCTGTTCTCTTCCCATAGAGCAACCCTATTACACAATGCAATAGCAGAAAGACCTTAAAAGGCCCCAAATATATGGATATTAAATAGCACACTTAAAATACCAAGGAACCAACGAGATAATGAAAGGAAAATTTAAGAAAATATTTAGTATTGAGAAAACATGAGAATGTAACCAAATAAGACCTGTTGGGAGCAGCTAAGAGAGTATTTCAAGGGAGATTTATAGTCGTAACTACATATACCTGACGGCTGCAACAAGGAAGACCAGCAACCTCAGTTCCTACCTTGAAAAAATTAAAAAGACAAAGGAGGTTCAAAGTCCCCACAGGAAGAATTCTAAATTTTGCCATGAAATTCGCTTTAGAAAGGAAGACAAATATTAAAGGAAGACTAATGAAAGCAAAAGCCAGTAGTTTCAGAGATCAGTAAAACTGGCAAAACTCTAGATGGATTGATCAGAAGAAGAAAAGGTAGAAGTTCCAATACCAAGAATAAGTAGTTTTCAGATCGCCTCGGAAATCCGTCCGTAGCCCAGACGGACCTTGACCGCAGGAATCTCTTGCCTCTGCCTCTAGACTGCTGGGGTTACAGGACTGGATGCCTGGGTCTCGCTGACATTCTTGAAAGACATTTGGCTGAGCACTGGATTTTTAGTGTGCCAGTGATCTTAACTGTTAAAGGGTCAGATGTGAGTTTTATTGTTTTCGTGATTTAGTTGAGAGAAGTTCACCTGCCCCCACACTGCTAGCCACTGATCAGACTTTTCTGATTCACGGACTAATATTTGTGTCGCCTTAACCAAATGCTGCTTGGATGGCTTCTTCTTCCTCTTCTTCTTGTGTGCGTGTGTGCGTGCGTGTGTGTATGTGCGTGTGTGTGCATGCATGTGTGCACACTCGTGTCTGTGTGTGTGTGTGTGTTTCACCAATTTGGGAAATACTCTTAGATACTCATACATTGGTTTTCCCCCCTCACCCTCCCCTCCTCTGACATCAGCCACTTTCAACCTTTTCTTCCTGTGTAATAAGTCTTGATTTACCTTTTGTGTTCCTCTTCCTCAGTTATATCCTTTATTGCTTTGTTTTCCTTCTGAGTGATTTTCTGGACCATCAACCAACATTTTGATTGTGTTGAACCTGCTCTCATAATCAGCCACAGACTTTGTTTTTTCATTTTAGAGTTTATTTCCCTCTCTTAATCTTAATCTACTTGTGTTTCTTGTGCTTTTTCTTTGGTTATTTTTTCTGTTTGTTTTATTTTTGTTTATTTTATTGTATCTTATTATATTATTATTATTATTAATTTTTTAGATGACTGTTTTATAATGAGAAAAGATGAAAAAGAGTACATATTAAAGTGTGTAGGGGGATCTGGGAAGAGTTAGAGGAGGGGAAACAATAATCAGAATATAATATATGAAAAATCTATTTTCAATTATTTTATTGAAATAAATAACTGAAAAAAGTAAATAAAATCCAACTTTCAAAAATTCGAATTAATTGTTACAATTTCCCATCATGGTTTTAAATTCCTTAAAAGAATTACAAACATCTTTTTTCAAGCCTTCCTACTGGCTCTATTCTCTCTGTCCTCTGTACAGAGGTTATTTTTTGATTGAGAAGCAGGTATTATATATGAACAAATATCAGAGGTCATTTAAAGCTAGTATTAACTTAACTTACTGTAGGCAGAATTAATTTGAAATACAGTATGCTTTTAATCAGGAGTAAATGGTTCCGTGCTGACTTTTAATCCTTATGAGGACAACATGGCTTGTGAGTGAGCCTTACTTGTAGGATAAAGTTCTGTTCCTCCCATCTGCTAACCGAAGCTGACACCTTTGTCAACCTCAAGAAGTGTATCAGAGGCCTGAGAGTTTTAGCGACACCTCCCCTGGAGCTGGCTGAGCTGAAGACACACTGACTTCTGGGTTTCCTTTCCTCCCTCGGTTTTGGGCATGTAGCTCTTTCCTGTCTCGTGATATTCATGATACCAGATGACTATAACACGTCAGTGGTTTTCCTGATGCTCTGTGCATGCCAGTTCACCTGCTGTCCAGTATGCCAATGCTGGCAGGCACTGCAATTGTGTAGCTGTGTAACTCAGAACAATCGTTTTCTGTCTCTGTGCTTCAGTTTCTTCCTTATACGACACAAGCATTAGACTGGAGAGTTCCCAAGACTTCCTTCACTCTTAGCCTATTCTTGGTGTTGGGACAGGTAGACTGAACTACCAGTTCTCACAGAGTGGGTGTAACAGTTCCCATGAAACACTGAGCTCCCTTCCGTCTGGCTAAGGTAAATGGTACCATGTGGAATGATGGCCGTGGGCACCTGTATCTCTTTGGAACATGTTCTATGAGGCTTGGGTACAACTACCGTGTATAAATACCCTAGAAGCCATCTTGGTGTGAAATGTAGGCTGGAATGTTTCATTTTTTCCTCAGTATATTAATGATTCCTTAGGGCTATTTGTCACACTCAGAGGGGAGATAAATAAAAAGAGAACAGGAATGTTGTTAATTTATTCAAATTCCAAACTCAAAGTCTCTTTGAAGGAGTGGGGGCACCATAGGAGGTCTGAAGTCAGATTTCTGGGAAGTCATCTGGAGGGTCTGTCACTCATCTTATTGCCCATGAGGCTAACAAACACACACACACACACACACACACACACACACACACACACACACACGACTACCACCACTACCCCCTAAACACGTGTGACTAATGATGACCACATTGTGGGTGGACATCTCATAGAGTTTCCAACAGAAATTTCAAAGTACCGTCACCTTCATTATAAAGGGCTAATCTATTTACATTTTGCCTTGGGTCCTCTGTAGTGGAGAGCGCTTACCGTATTAGGTGGGTGTGTGTGTGCTCGTATGTGACTCTTCCTAATTTTTGAGCTAGGGTCTTTAACTGAACCCGGAGCTTGCCAATTTGTCTAGACTGGCTGGCCAGCAAGGCCCAGGTAGCCTTCTGTCTCTACTTCTCCAGGGCTGGGTTTACAGGCATGTGCTACCATCCTTGACTTTAGAGAGTGTGCTGGGGATCTGAACTCAGGTCCTTGTGTGTCTACAGTAAACACTTTACTAACTGAGCCTTTCTCCCAACCCCTTCACCACTGGGTTTGGATAGACTTTTGTGGACTTGCAGAGCAGAGACAAAATGTTCTTGGCAATGGTGTAATAGCTCCCCTTGGATCAGGATTCCTATCCTGCTCCCCCCATTTGCTGGTAAGTGTTGGGCCAATGGGTAAGTTTCTTAGTGTGCCTCAGTTCCTTTATAAAATGAGGGTTAGGAATGTTAGCTGCCTCTTCAGGCTGCGGGGATTAAATGACCTAATGTGGTAAAGCCTGCTGAAGACGGGTTGAAGAGTGAACTGTTGGCTGGCCTGGTAACCCCTCTGTTTGTGCAAATTTTGCACGTAAACCATGGAGGCACTGATGCCAGGGGTAAAGCCAAGTGGGTGTGGCACCGGAATCGAAGAATATTGGCTACTTTTCTATTGTTGTAAAGAGACACCATGACACCATGACCAAGCCAGCTTAGAGAGACAAGAGTTTACTTGGAGCTTACAGTTTCAGAGGGTAAGGGTCCCTGCTCCTCATGGCCGGGAAGATGGCAGCAGGCTCACAGGTGTAACTGTGGAACAGTAACTGAGAACTTACGTCTTGACCCATAAACACGAGGCAATGAGAACACTAGCTGGGAACAGTGTGGGCTTTTGAGACTTCAAAACCCAGAGCCGGTAACATCTCCTCCAAGACAACAACTCCTGTCCTTCCAGAACACTGCAGCGTACTGAAAACCAAACATTCTGACATATGAGCCTATGGGGCCATTCTCATTCAAATTGCCGCAGACTCTTGCAGGAGACCAGCTGTGGCGTTAGCAGGAAGGTGGCAGCAGTTCTCCCAAGTGTCACCCTCAGTTTAGTTCTCTAAGGCTGGGTAACATTCTCAGTCACATTCACCTTACAGTGAGGATTTCAAACCCAGAGATGGACGTGAACATGCTTTGCAAATGCGCTAAGCACTTTATAAATGTGAGAGGCTGCGGTGGTGGGTTCAGGGAGACCTGTGTCTCTTGCAGGGGAGGTGAAATGGAGGGCTGTGGGAGGGAAACTGCAGCTTTCTGCTTTAGTCCCCAGCTTTGTTGAGTTTCTTCAGGACCCCACTCTGGTACTTGGCAACGCGTCACAGAACTGATACACTGCTGAGGGTCTGAACTAGCTCGCATCTTCAGGGCAGCTCTTCAAGGTCAGTTCTGTTTCGTTTTTCTGTACCTTGAAAATTCTAAACCTGTCATCGGTCAGTGTTTACGTCGGACCTAGCAAGGAAACCCAGACTCTTTCCCAGGAGACAGTGAGAGGTTTAAAAATGATAGTAGCGGGACAATATTTGGGCGTTCCGGGTGTAGGTTAGAACTGGTTAGAGCCTCCACTGTGGAGGACATGAGGTAAAAGGCAAAGCAAGTATTGCTTTGTTTCTTGTAGCTGATGAAACAAATCGCCAACATCAGACGTAAGTATCTTATAGTATTGGAGGCCAGGATTTGGATGGTGGTACTCCTGGCCCCAAACCAAGATGCCATCAGAGACATGCCACTCCCAGGGGTCTAGGCAAGAGTCCATCCCTTGTTTTTCTCAGCTTACGTGGCTGTGGGCACTCCTTGGCTAGTGGTCACATCATCTTGCATCTGCTCACACAAGTAAACTCCCCTTTTCTTTCTTGTTAGTCTTCTAGAGGTGCTTGCTGTGTGTGGCATTACTAATTCACACCGATTATTGCAAATTCCTTATGGACATCAGCAATAACCCATTCTCCAGATAAGATCACATTTACAGACCCTAGGGACTGGAGTGTGATTATGATTGGAGGCCACTTTTTAAATTACCCCAAGGGCAGATTAGGAAACAGGCAGAATGTGAGATAGGCCCACACAGGAAGATACCTAGAACAAAGACAATGGAAACCAGACCTGTCCTAATAGAGCAGAAGACATGAGAAAATGTGTGTGTGTGTGTGTGTGTGTGTGTGTGTGTGTGTGAATGTATGGAAGTTGAATAACCAAGAAACCTTCACAACTGTCTGCAAACAGAGGTCACTTCCGGAATGGAATAGAGATAGCCACTGGACACCTACTGTCCCCAGAGACCCACACGTTGAAGGCTTTGTTGTGCCCCCAACCCCGGTACTGCAGACCACGAGGGCTCTAACCTCATCAGTGGATCCATGCCCTGAAGAATTCCAGAGGCAGAAACTAGGAGGTGGAGCCTGCTTAAAGTAAGCCCCTGGGGGCATTCGCTGGAAGTGCAGGTCTTTCTTGTGCCCCCACCCCACCCCTTCCACCTTCCCTCATTCTTGGCTATCATTAATTGAGTGTGGATTTTTCTCCACCGCTTTCTCATGATGTTACTTTGCACTAGCCCCGAGAACAATGGAACTGCCAGCAGTGGATTGAACACACTGAAACTGTGAGTAGAGATAAGTCTTTCCTCCATTTTTCTCAGCTATTTTATAAAGGCAGCAGCAGCAGGAGGAGGAGGAGCAACCACAACAATAACAGCAGCAGTAGCAGCAACACAGTCCTAGCATAACAAGAAGGAACCAGTTTCTAGGGTGGGAGAGGAAGTTGTGTGGGGTTTCTATTTATGGAAACCTGTGCAAGTGGGTTGCTCAGTAGGGATGGTCTTTGTTTCTAGCAAGTAAGGTGTCCAACCTAGCAGGAGGGCCTAAGGGCTGCAGCAGGAAGTCAGAGGGCAGGCAGGTGAAGGAAGGCCTACCCCAGTACTGTGGATGAGGGCTCTTATTTAGTGGGGTTCATCTCTGGATTGGTTGTACTCTGATTTTATGGGGGAGTGTTTAACACATGCCTGGGCCCTAGTTTCAGAGACTGATTCTCTTGGTCAGGGTGGGCTGAACGGCGATATACTTTAGTTCCTAGGTGATCCTAGTGGGCAGTCAGCAATGGGGACTAGGGTTGGGTTCTCTTTGGGATGGTTGCCTCGTGATTTGATTTGAGGCGTGCCTACAAAGAGGGTTATGCCACGACCCCTTGGGTTTATCATATATCGTCTCTTAGTTTCCATGTCTGCATCTATAAAACTTGGGAAATAATCTAATCTTACCCAATTTAAGGTTTGGAGCATATTGGAAGATGCTAGCTAAGTTGTCTTGCACATACGGAAGACTAAGTCTGCATCCCTACAACCCCTCATTGAGGGAGGCATTATTGCTGGGTTTTCTTTTACCCTAGCCCCACATCGTATGCCAAAATGTTGCTGGATGTTTTCTACTGTTTTGCTCTTTGTTCTTTTGGGGGCCCACCACCCAGCTCTCAAATAAATCACTCACGGAGTCTTATTCTTGTTTCTGCTCCTCCCTCCTTTTTCTCCCGGATTTCTCCTTCTCTCTATTCTCTCTGCCTGCCAGCCCTACCTATCCTTTCTCCTGCCTCACTTTTGACTGCTCAGCTCAATTCCTGGCACCTGTGGCTAGCGTGTCACAGGTCAGCATCTTTCCAGGTGTGATGAAGGGAAGGCTCTTGAGATGAGATGATTGCGGACTAAGCAGGCAGGCTCTAATGGCCATCACTAGGGTCCTTAGAAGGGAGAGAAAAGGGCCACCCATGTGACTATCAAGGTAGTGATCCACCAGGTTACACACCCAAAAGTCAGAGTGCTGACAACCACCAGAATCGGAAGGGACAGGAGATAGATTCTCTGTGGGCACCTGATGGGCTTTTGAGGTCAGTTACGTTACCAGTTTTGCATTTCCAGCCTCCAGAACCACGAGAGAACACCTTTCTATCATCCCCTTAAGAAATCCGTCTGATGGTAATTTGTTATAGTGGCCACATCAAGCTATTCTTAGAGATTCTCTTGGACTTACTCTTGGAGGTGTGTCAGAAAAGCTCCATGGGCTGTACTTCCTTCTCCGCAGGCTGCCTGATAGCTGCAAGACTCGGAGAGCCCTAGAGGAGAGCATGTCTTTGTGGCTCCAGGAGAGCTAGCAGAGTTCCCCTCTCTGTTGCTCCTCTCCTTCCCACTACAGGAGCTATAGCAGGGGGCCGGGATCCTCTAAGGACTGCTGCTGGGAGGTAAAGGGCATGTCCAGCGTGCGAAGGGCAGAGCCACGAGGGCTGACAGTCCAGGGCACCTTTGTGCATCTTGATACTGAGGCTCCCTGACCAAGCTCACTCCCTTCCGCTAGCCCCGCTGCTCAAGGATAAAGCTTGCTGGAACAATTTTACTCCATGTCCAGGGAACAAAGGAGAAACCAAATGCTTTGCTTGGGAGCAGCCCATATGGAGGAGGCCAGGCGATGCCCAGTGACAGAATAATCACTTAAATATCTGCTGCAAGTATAAAGGCAGACTCTACCTCCAGCTGGAGTTCAGGTTCCCACAGGTCATGCAAACAAAGGGGGCGGGGGAATGGGAGAATTCAAGAGGAATAAAAATGGAAATGATTAGGAAAGATTGCCACTGGGGGGGGGGGGGGCAGGAGTTAACCCTTTTGAGACGGGTGGGTGGTTAACCTGATTCTCGGGCTGATATACAGGACACGCTGCAGGCTATGACCCATTCCTGATGCATTCTGCTCCAGGCCAGTTCTCAGGGGCTGGAGATGGTACTCAGGTCTGCTCCGGGAATGGGTCTGGTCCAAAAGAGGCAGGACCTTTGTGTCTACCTCCTACTCCGCTCTCTCCTGCCTCTGGAGTCTAGACCTCGGCCTGGCATGCCTCCAGTTTCTGTTCATCGAGCACTCCTGTGTTCCCCAGTCCACATATGGTCCTCTGCCCTCACCCCCACAACACTCTGTTCCTTCTTTGCAATCTCCAGTCTGCTGGTCAGTAAAGACCGTACCACTCCATCCTAAGAAACACAAAGTTTTCACGTGTTCCTGGAATTTGGGCCTACCTTGCCCTTGGTGGACATATTCAGTGTGTGTTTTAGGGTTCTCCAGAGGAAAAGAAATGATAGGAGACAGGAGGGAGAATGTTTTAAGGCGATAAAATACAAATTATAGGGGCTAGCATGTTAAAAAATTGATTGGTACAGGCAGGAGAGCCAGGTAGGGTTGGTGTTTCAGTCTTGGGGTCAGGTTGAATTGCTTCCTTCTCAATAAAACTCAGCTGATACTTTAAAGACTTTCACCTAAATTGTGGAGGACAGTCAGCTTTGTCTAGTTGACTACTTAAATATCGAGTCAGTCTGAAAAAGCAGCCCTCATAGAGACATGGAGATGAGAGTCTGGCCAACACTTTGCTGTTGATCCCGGGATTCATCCTACGCCTCTACTTTTGCGGCTCAGGTCCTTCCCTGAGAATATCTTTTATGCACGCGTGTGCCATCTTGGTGACCGTCTTCATCACAGGGCTCTCCCGCCTCTGTCCGCTTTTCAGTGGGAAGTGAGCTGAATGAGGGCAGGATCAGGTGTCAGCGGCGTGGAACACGTGCACGTAGTTGACATTCGATATCTGCGGACTGCCTGACCAGCTGTTTGAGCAGTGGCTCATTTGGACTCTCATCGTCCTTCAACTCTGAATTTCCTCCCTTTGGGATGCTGGAGGCCTCTCCCCCGTCTCTTTCTCCCCGGTACACTCCGTGCCACCGCTTCTTCTCTTCACCTCCTGCTTTCTGGCTCCTCCCTCACGATGCCTTTGATTTGGCTAATGTTCTGTGCCTAATCACATTAGCCAGCACTGGCAGTCTAGAGCCGTTTACAATCCAACCCAGGTCTGATTAGGAGCTCCAGCAGCCCCGGGCTACTTTAAGAATGTGTTGATTGGTGGGGGGTGGGGAGCTCCCCGAGGGGGGTAGTGTCATTGGCTGGTGGAGCCGCCCACGTGCCTCTGGGCTCTGGCAGGACAGTTGGTTTTTTGGTTTTCTCCCAGATCAGGCTCCTGGTGGGGTATTTATCCTGGCTGGTGTTTGAGCCCTTCCTGATTGTATTAAACGTTATGAAAGTGAGCCCCCAGACAATCTGGCCACTGTGGTCAGTAAGACAGCAAAGTGGGCTCGAATTCTTTTCCTTGTCTGTTGGAGCTCATTTCAGCTTTCTCCCAATTTTGCGAATATAAAAAAAGACTGCCATGTGTTTCTCTGGTTTGCAAACATTACCTCATTTCCCTTGTCTTAATTCAGTGACATTAGTGAGTGACCTCAGGATTTGGGTTCAAAGTCTTCAGTTCAAATTCCATGCAGGATGCCATGGTTTTGGGGAAATTACCTACTTCTCTGCCTCTATTCTGGATTTGCTATCAGAGTGCTTCTTAGCCATTGTTGCCAGTAATTTACTGTCTGTCACTCACTGGTGGCTTTCTCTCCTCCAGACTGCAAGGCTCTCAATCCAGGCAGGATCCCGGAGTGCCATCTTCACCACTGGATTCCAAAGGACAGGCAGCGAGTTGTCGCTGAGAACTTTTGATATGCTCAGATGGCGAATCCTACTTTGGAAGGGTAATTATGTTTCTGGATGTTTTCATATTTAGATAAGCCCGATGGTAAAAACCGAATTCTTGGGATCAAATCAAGAGTCACTGTCATCTAGGTCAGGGAACTTAAGATGACCCTGTCCTGGTCCCTTGAGAGGAGCTAACTCCCTCCAAGTGCTTTAGAGAGAGTTATGAAGACATATGTGTAAGTATGCTACAATACACTGTGCTTCGCTGAAGTCCTGCCCTTGACAGGCCCTGGGCCTTCCTGGGCTCGGAGTCTGGAGTACCAGTGTCTACACGTCCCAAGTGGATACTGAGTGGCTTTCACATAATATGTCAGCTTTGCTTCTTAGTCTAGTTATCTATGAAAGGGAATTCTAAAAATCCTTTCCTTGTAGATTTGGGGATTCAATCCGATCATTTATGTAAAGTTCCAAGATCAATGCCAAGCTCAGTGCTAGCTCAATAAATACCAGCTATCATTACTGTTCTGTTTCTCCCCATTAATATATAGTAGTGAAATTGTTTTCTCATCGTTATCTGAGAGGGAGACAGAGAGAACACATGTGGAGTAGAAATAGAACTGGGTTGATGTGAGTGATAGGAGACCAATGGCTCAAGACACAGGATGCTAGGAAGGAAGAGGTGGAGGAGGCATATGGAGGAGACAGTTGGTTCTACTGTCTATGGTGTCTTAGCGGGCTGTCAAGATGACGGATGTCTTTCTTCTATTGGAAGGTGAAGTCAGTTGCTGACTAGGAGCTTCAGTGGAGTTGACTCGTTTTGCCATTGGTTACTTCCATCTATGCTTGCTTGGCATCTTTGCACCTGGTCATTTGAATCCAAAAGTTCAATCCAACCATCAGGGAGGGCTGGTGGCTTGCCCGTGTGGGGCCGGAACTCCAAATCATCATTTGGCCTGGCTAGCTACTGGCTCTGGACGACTCTGATGGTGGCGTCTGCCAATCCTCCTGTGACAGTTATCGGGGTCAGAGATTTCACTGGCCTGAAATGATGAGCAATGCCCGAAGCGTAGCTGATTTTGAGTCCGTGTGAACGGAGACAGAACTGACCAGAGAGTACACTGCTGTGCCGCTCAGACAGCACAGAGGCGATGTAGCGGCGCCATCTTACCCCTCCCTTCCCTTCTTTTTTCCAGGAGAGTTGAAATGTAAAAATCAGGCTGGTACTGGTACATTCTCTTCCAACTTTACTTTCAATTTTGTTCCTTGATAGGACTTCTAGGAAACCTGGGACGGGTCTTCTTGTTTTTTTTTTTTTTTTTTCTTTTAAAATACAAGACTGTTTTCACTGACTGATATGAAATAGTATGATATCATTCTATTTAAAAAGAATATGTTACAATTTTTACTACGGTGTGTTTCTTCATTCCTAAGAACTTATCTTGGCCACTGAGTTATTTGATCTTTTCAACAGTCCTGTGGGGTAATTGAGAGGGTGAGAATATTATTAATTTCATCTTTCACATGGAGATTCAAGGACAGAGGTGATTGCTCATCCAGAGACACACAATGGTAAACTGGCCATGATAATAGCTACTATGTGTCATTACCATGTACCAGGCACGATTAGCAGTACTCATTCCATCTTCACGGTGACCCAGTGAGGACGTACTATTATCCCCATTATGTAGGTGAAAATGCCCAGACAGAAAGCTGGAATAAATTGCTCAAGATTACAGCTGGTCCGTAGGAGAGCTGAGAAGGGAACTCAAGAGTCTTAGCTCTGGGGCCAAGGTAGGTAAGCATGGTGAAACTGGACCCCATAGCGGGGGGACTATCAGCAAAGCTTGCTCAATTCTTGTTCTAGCTACTGCGTGCTTTCATGGTTCCCCTTCTTCTTAAAGATCTTCCCAGTCTTAAGTGGGCAGAGGGTTTTGTGAAATGTGACAAGATCTCAGATTTTTAAAAGTTCACAAGCCTATTTTCAAGTCACGTCAGTTGTTGGCGGACAAAATAGGAAAGTCTAAAGCTGCGCAGGAGAGAGATGTTGTGGAAATAGGTGTCGTACCCCTGAACTGTTGTCTGAAGCTCCTGTGGCCCTCTTGGACCGAGCGGGTTTCTGTCAGTGCTGGCTTTCCTGGGGCTGGAGAGAGCATCGCTTGCATTTTCTTCCTTCAAGAACTTCGGAGGAGTATAAGCAGCAGGCCGTGCAGCAGCTCTCTGCGGAGATTCTGTTTGTGAGATAATACTATCATGGGAAAACCGCTCGGAGATTCTCAGAGAAAGACAGTTGAAAATGTTGTCTTGTAGTTAGGTTTTCTAAAGGCACTTTATCGCGGTTGTTTGGGAACAAAGAAAACGTGCTGAGGAGGTAGCTGACTCTGGGGTTTGAGATCCACAGCATTGTTGGTGTTGCTTTACAGCCGTTCATTGTGTCTGCTCGGGAAAGAGTGTCATCTCCTCAGGAGCAGAACTGGGGGAGAGCACTCTGCGTCCTGTGGGAGTAAAGGATGGAAGTGAGGGAAATTATTCTGGGCTCTGAACTGCCAAACAGTGTGCTCCTTTGCTGAGTTCACAGGTGAATTATGCTAATTCACAGAAGTCTATGAGAGGCGTCACCTGCACTTCCGGTATGGCACAGAATTGGCTTCCTGCCCTGAGTTGTTACGTAAACTCATTACACCATCAAAGTTGGACAGGAGGGGAGAATAAGGCTCCAAGAGAGAGTCCCGGATTCCCTGGGCACTTCTACCTAATACAGCTTTCCAGGACCTTTGATTGTGTGGACTGGACAATGTCATGAGAGCAAGTGTGTGTGTGTGTGTGTGTGTGTGTGTGTGTGTGTGTGAGAGAGAGAGAGAGAGAGTTTGTGTGTGTGTGTGTGAGCAAGTGAGTGGGTGACAGTAAGCTTCAATTCCAGTACATGATGCTCAGAAAACAATAGAATAATGAAGCATGTGCAAAACCAGTTTGACACCTTTGAAACGTAAGTTGTCTGACTGGAGACAGTTTTGCTTATGAAAAATGGGAATAGATAATTATAAGGATTTGGTGCGAGGTAGATATTTTTGTATCTATAAATATAAGGGTGGGGTTTGTGCTATATGCCGACCCTCTCAGAGGTAATGCTTAATATTTTCTTCCACATAATATAGCATTTATCCAATTTTTATCATAAAGATCACAGCAATCATGTCTATTAAATCTGGGAAGAAGAAACCCCTCTAGTTCCCCCACCATTCTGATACCACAAGTTGTTCTTCTTTCCCTCTCCATCCCTTTCCTTTTTTGACAGGGTCTCACGTAGCCCAGGCTGGTTTTGAACTCATTGCGCAACCAAGAATGACTCTGAACTCTGACCCTCTTTCTTCATCTTCTGAATGTTGAGGTAGAGGCCATCTGCCATGCCCACTTCCTGTAGTGCTGGGAATTGAACCCAGGACCTCGTGCCTCCTAGACAAGCTCTCCACCAACTGAGAGGAGCTCTTAGCTTCATTTGTGTTTGAGTTTCCTCCCTTTGCTGTTGGCTGATACATTTTCATCTGCGCAGAATCCTGGCTACACGGATGTTCAGTCTAGTCAGTTTGCTTTGAGACTGGGAGGAGCTTCAGGAGCTGATACCTGGATGGAGCGGCAAGAAGGGACTTTTGTGAGCTTCTGCCACAGTCTCCCTGTTCTGTAAGAGAGGGGGAACACTTGCCTGGGGACAAAGGTAAGAGCCACAGAGTCAAGACTTTCTGGCTCAGCACCACAGTGACAAGCCTCCTCTCCTTGCTGAGGTTTGCCACACAGTCTCCATCTGACCTTTCTTATGTTCACAGCTATGTCTGTGTGTCCAGGTAGGTCCCTGTACTTAGAAGCATGTATTCCTACCTAATTAACCAAGAATCTTAACTGTTAACATGTTCCAATTTTGTAAACAATTGTGAAAACTAAAAGGAATAAAAACATGGCCTTAGGAGTGTGGCGCTTGACATTTTTTTTTCATGTTCCATTTCCTTTCCACATCTCCTGAAAAGCTTGATGCGGGCTTCTTTGTGCATCGTTTGACTATTTGTGGTGGGATGTCACTGGCCAGTTCTGTGGAAGCCTCAGTGGTACAGGGGAAGTGGAGCTCCAAGGAGTGAGAGGAGAATAGAAGTTCTCCTGGGGGAAAGCTTAGAAGGGGACAAGTGTGGCCCAAGCAGAGCTGAAGTTTATGTAAACTCTATCAAGTGGGGAGCTGCAGTGTTTACTTATCTGCTTGGCCTGAGTGGGTGACCAAGATTAATTTTCCACAGGAAGAGGAAACCCCTCCTTTTCCTTTTCCCCTCCCCCTGATCTTTACCACTGGCCTTTGCAGATGTCAGTCATGCCCACCGTCCTGGGATGCTGACCGCATGCCTGGTGAAGAGCTATGGACACGAGGGGATGCAAACGTCCGAGCAGGTCCACTCGGGAGCTCAGCCGGAGCTAATTCAGCAAGGGATTTTTCCCTACTGGGCTGCACATAGATCAGTGAAGATGGAGTTATTTGCTAAAGGCAAGTATTTTTTCCCCAATTTTAAATCAATTTTTAAAAGATCAGAATATTGTTGTTTGTTTTGTGTTTGTGTGTATGGGGGTGTTGTGTGTGCTATGGTAAGAGAGTGAGCATCAGAGGTCAACCTGTGGGAGTCAGTACTCTCCTTCCGCCTTTGGGACCTGGAGACCCAACTTCCTCTGTCAGGCTTGAGGGCAGTTGCCTTTACCAACAACCATGACTCCAACCTTTTGAACAAATTCTTCAAAAGACTTCGTATTGTTGTAATGGAATATTTTGGACTTCCCCACTCAGGGAAAGTGACGTATCTCCCGCACACTGCTATCTCCCACCCTAAAAATAGATGCCTAAGAAAGAGCTCTCAAATCTTAAGTGGCTACTCTTCATTCAGTCTGTTTACTTTTTGAACAGTTTCTCGTGTCTTCTATCCAGAAACAGGCCTTCTATGGATTTGTATCTGTCAGTGTCGTGGAATCAGTACAGTAACAAATAGCCCAGATATCTCTGGCTTTCTGCTCTGCTCAGTGTCCACTGTGGGCCAGCATGGAGACTGCCCAGCACAATAACTGGAGGATGTAAGCTGGCATAGAATCAGTTTCAACATGGCCTCCTGCATCGTTGCTGCAAGTTACCAGGATGGAACAATCTGTGGGTCCTCTTCTGAAAAGGTGCTTGCCACTGTCTACCTTGTTTAAGGCTAGTTAGACACGTCCGGTTAGTTCCACCATGCTGTCTGTAAGGAAAGAGAGCAGAATAAACAGGAATGTCCCGTCAGCGCAACGTAAGAATGGGAATTCTGTTGGCCTCGTTTTCTGAAGACAACTGATTTTCCTGAACGCAACACTTCCACAGTAGGAACCATAGGTAGGTGACCAATCCCACTGTTTCTAGAAGGACCAAGGACATGGAGAATCAGTGACTTCCTGGAAGCCTTGACACACGCTTGCAGAAATCCAGCTGTCCAGACTCCTGCCTTAGGGGCTCTTCCATCCCTGCTAGGAAGAGCACTTATTTCTTTCAGCTTTCTTAAGCTCTCTATGGCATGGCGGGCGGGCCCTTGGAGTGATCTTACCAAGTAACTTTTGAAGCCTGGATTGGGTGGGATAACAATAAGAAAATAAAACGTGGGTTTCATTTAGGGAGCTCTGTATTTGAGCTTCGGTTTTGAGTCTCCCTTCTGTGTAACTTCTGGGAAATTGTTTAACCTCTCTGAGGGTCAGTTGCCTCTTCTGAAATGCGAGGATAGTGTTTCTTACCTTGAGGGCTGTGGTGATGAGTGGCGAGCCTCGCGGAGCGACTGTGAAATGTGATGTGCAGCGGCAGGGACTCCGCCGAAGTTTTGATTACAATTACAGGGATTTGTTTGTTTGTTTGTTTGTTCAATTATTGTTTCCCCTCCACATTTTGAGGAAGGGCCCAGAAATGCTAGACAAATGCTAGGAAGTGGGGCTGATGTTGTTTCTAGATAAAGAAGTTGGAGAGAAGCACACCCCGCTGAGTTCGGAGACCTCGAGCTGTGCCAGGGAGTCCGTCTTTCTGCCACTTGCGGGGGGAACCTTTGCCGAAGGGAGTCTCAGCACCGAGCTGCCAGCCGTATTCGCCAGCACAGCTCCACTCAGGGCGGAAGTCTGCTCTCGCTTGCCCCCCTTGCTTAATCGGACGCTATCGGTTGCTAGCTCCCTCTGTGTGGATCCCGGGCTTCAAAGGCAATTCTGGACCCTTTGTAGGTCACCTTCACTGTGAGCTTGTCTTTGCTCCACTTTCAAGATGAATGGCAAATGGAGGCCGCTCGGACCTAAGTCAGCCGACCTGCTGAAAAGAAGGCAAAACATTAATTCAACAGCTGCTCAGTAAGTAGTTACCGACCAGGGATCCACCACTTGTTTTGACTGGCAAAAGCCAAATAGAGGAAATTCAAAGGGAGTTACGAGCGGAGATACCATCTTAGTTTTGTTAAGGCCCACAAATAAAATCTGATCTATAAAAACGTGAACCTGTTTGTAAAGAGACCGGAGTGTTAGGTCAAAATTTGAAAGGTGCCAAATTTTGCCACTCAACTTCTAAACTAGTTAAAAGTCCATTTCTTAAGAAGCGTGTTTTTTTTTTCTTTTCTATTTTTGCCTGTGGGCTACGCCCCCACCCCCAGCTCTAGTTGGCCAATCCCCACCCCGCTTCTCTCTTTTAGACCAATGAACAGCAGCAAAATGAGGAAGGTGGAGGATGCTTGACCTAAAGCTAACAAAACACAATCTTGGCTCCAACAATCTTTGCTCATCACCTCGTCTACTGTGTTTCTTTCTCTCCTGCTCTGTGCGTGCCCTGTTTGTTTGGTAATAAGCAGGGAAGAGGAAAAGTTCCCAAACACAGAACTTCATGGGCAGACGTGAAGTCTGCCGGTGGCGCGCCACGTTGCCGTGCGTGGCTGTAGAGCAGGCCTCCGCTGGCCGCACTGCCGGTGGCGTGCCACGTTGCCATGCGTGGCGGTAGAGCAGGCCTCTGCTGGCCGCACTGCTCCTCTGCCGGCAGCAGGGAAGTCTGCCAATGTCCCATCAGACTTGTTTCCTAAGCAAAGTTGTATAAGTTAACAGATTTTCTTGTTGGGGGGTAATCTGGGCTGTTCTGACGGGAGGAAGGGACGAGGCCCCCAGAGTGCTTGCCAGCAGCAGTCCTTGGCAGTACTCATTCCCTCTCCTCATTAATTTGTGTGAGCTCAGCTCGGGTAACAAACGATGGGGCAGGGGATCCTATTCAGCCAGGCCTGGCCCCGCTAAGGCCTGTGAGCTAATTGCTCTAATTGAGTGGGAGGGACGGCTTTCCTCTGGATTCCTGTCCCTTGCCGGCCTTGTTTGGAAAGGAATGAATGGAGGCCCACTTCAGCTCCTGCTGGCAAGGCCCGGCAGCTGGGATCCACCATAGGGATCCACAGTACGGTCCACACTCCAGCGCCACTCGGGTCCTTTGTGTGAGCAGCGAGGTGCTCACCCAGGGCTTGGCGAGCTTGCTTTTCGCTGCCTTTTTAGTTGAGAAAACGCTCGGCTATAATTTATATCAGGGAGACGGCATTAGGAATGTGTTAGCATGCCTCTCCAGATGGACAGATCATTTACAACCGGCACAATATATTATCAATGTACTGCTCTTTAGGACCCGCCACATAATAGACATGTAATGAAGCATATGAAACATGGATTTCATTTCCAAGCCCCGAAAGGGAAACACGATTTGGGGGGGAAAAAGCCACTCCTGGTGGGGGCCACGGGGAGGGGGCTTGGGGCGGGGGAGGACAGGGAAAGGGTCTGTCTCTTTAAGGCGGACTAGGAGGAAAAGCAAAAGTCATCAACTCTGAAAGTAACAAATGAGAGCCCAGAGCTGTGCCGCTAATGTGCAAACTTGTTTCTGTCCTCTATGGCGCCATCATTTATTCAGGAGGTAGAAGCAGAAGACGGGGACTTGCATTTGCTTGATACTCAATTATACATTAGTGTACATCACTTGGCAATCTGTTCATATCAATTTAATTGGATTTTAATATTGCCTCTGATCTTGTTGTCCAATTAACAGTACTGGCTGGCAATAAAGCAGAACCACACACTATGTAACACCTTTGATCCCTGCCATATGGAGCTCTTCCATTGATTACCACATTTTCAAAAAATTTCACTCTCTCAATATGGGCTGTGATAAATGGGAGAAAAAGCACATCCCTGATGTGATAAAAATTTCACTTCAACTCGCAACTTCATTTATTTTGTTGACATTCGGCTCTGATTAAGAACAATAAAAAAATCATGCCCTGAATATCATATGCAAATACAACCCTGGGCATGAATCTAATCATGCCATGGGAGCATTACCATGACTAGCCTGGCATCGGCTCAATTTTTTTTTAAAGTGACAGCATACACTTCTGGGCTGGCTCTACGAAGTAGTCACCAGCACTATGTCATTTAATAAACATCTGATGTTTCTGTTTCCACCGAGCCAGGGGAGGGGCATTGGAAGTCCTTTAATTAGGCCTCTGTGCTCTGGTTGGAGTCTGGTGTGGACCTTTCCTTAGTTCTACCCCAGGCCCTGCCTCCAGAGTCAGGCAGCTGGGAACTGGGACAGCCCTGAGGTCCCTGTGTGAACTTCAGGCTTCCTACACCTCTTGAGGCTGCCCCTCAGAATGGACAGGGCTGGGGGCGGGGGTCTGAGTTTGAGGCTGCAATGCCAAGGCAAAGGACTGGACCTGCCTGCTCTAGGAAGGTTATGAATGTGTGTGTGTGCCAGCTTCCTGTTTGCCTCTTGGAGTTATGCAAGCAATTATGGCTTAATGCCCTGGAGACACTCCCAAATGACAGGCTTAACCCCCAAGGGAAACAGGCTTCTGTTGTGAAGGATTACATCAATGTTCTAAGGAGCCCTTCCACAAGTCTGTGGAGAAGTTGATCCTTTTCATGCCTCAACAGGAAGATTGCTAGTGCCCAGAACCCGGAAACACCAGAGAGGCCCCTTCTGGGATCACCCAGACATGGCTTTCCCATCCTTTACTGCTTCCTGGGACAGATCCTCCTCACCCCACAGCCAGCTTGGTGGCTCCGCATTTTGGGTTCACTCAGCCTGTGCTGGAGAGTTGGACAGAGAGTTCCAGAGGAGGCAAGCACCCCAGCACCCTCCGGGAGTCCTGGGAGGCAGGGCTTATTCCCAGCATGGCCCCACAGCAGTGGGATCTGTCCACATGGCAGCCAGGGCTCACCTGGAATCTGGGCAGCTTTGGAATGTGGGCGGAGGAGAGGAAAGGCTGCAGGATACACATGGCATAAATTATTTCTTGACCATTAGCAGTGTTTCTGCCTCATAACCGTTCTTCAGGCACATTAAATCAGCGTGAGGGAAGAGCATGCGAGGACATCTGGGGCTGCCAGATAATTCAGTTAATTTCTATTCCCTTGAACCTGGAGGTGTTAATTTGGAAGCACAACAGAAGAGCTGAAGAATGCTAATACGTCATTTGAATGATTAATGCAATCAGGGGGATTGGGGGGACCTCTGTTTACTCTTTAATTTTGACATGGCACAGCAAGGAGGAGAGCAGCTAATTTTCCAAAGTTAAGGGCAAGTTGGTTTCATTTCAGTCACATGGCCTCTCCTGGTGTTTGGGGAGCTAGGGTAACTCAGAAGGGCCGTATTGGGCGATGGGGACCGGCTTTGCTCCTATAATGGCCACCGCCAGGAAAACAAATGAAATTGTTTGTGATCCGAGGATCCGAGTCCTCTTGGGTGAGGAAGCTCCCAGAAGCTGCTGGGAACAGCCAACAAGAGAAAAAAAAAAAAAAAGATAGGAAAGGGGAGAGAGAGCTTGGAAAAAGACCATTGCTGAAAATAGGTGATAGCCTTCTAACGGTTGTGTATTTTTATCTGACATTTACAAATTGAGTGACTTTTGCTTTTTTTTTTTAAAGAAGGAAAATATTCCAAATTTATTTAAATGGAACCTTATTAGGGAAAACTTAGGGCTGAGCAACTATTTTAAAATACATTGTGAGGAACGACGCAAAGGAAGACATTTAACTTCTTTGCAGACTGTGGGCATTTGAAAGAAGTCTCTGGTCTGTTTATCACACTGCTTCTGATTAGAGACAGTGGTGACCGTGATAACAGGAAATTCAAAGGGCATTGCCCCCAGCCCACAGCTGGATCTCCATTTTAAAACAAAGGAGGTATATTGTGAGAAGGAAAGGGATTGGGCCCCAAGCACTAAACAAATTCTAGAGAGCAGAAAAGACCCTGTAATTATGATAATAGTAAATTAATGTTTTTACAATTTACCCATATCACCTCAGAGTAGGTGTTGTTCAGGGTACCTACTGGAAACACTAGGAAGACTGGAGAAAGGTGAAACCTAGAGATTAGTCTACATAGGGAGCATGCCTGTGCTGGAAATCCACATTTTCTTGAGGTGCCATCCAGACAGGGTCCAGTAAGCTGGGATGTTTCTGGAGTTGCATATGTTTTGGGGTTCCTTGACTGTGAAAGCAAAATTTGGGGGTTCTCCCTATCTCTAGTAGCCCTGACTTCTTGGGTCTCTAAGTATCCCCTTTTGTTCTGAAGTAGGGATCTTCATTCAGGCAGACCCTGAGTTGAATTGATTTTAAGTTTGGTTTGCACAGAAAGATCCCTCAGGATAGGGGATGTTCTTCTCCCAAACCGCATAGTGAAAGTGAACACCTACGGAGGAGCTGGGTTCTGTTGGCTTTCCTTGTCTGCGGCTTCCGTATCTGAGATGCAAGCAACGGTAGACACGCAATACTTGGGAACAGCCTCACTATACTCAGCTTGGGTGGTTTCTCTTGTCCCCTATGAATGATACAGCATAACAACATGTCATAGTGTTGACACCATATTAAAGATTGTAATTAAGGAATCTAGATTACTTAAGATCAACTAATCTAGCCATGACTTAAAACAGAGGGTGTGAGGAGGCACTGAATGTGAATGCTAAACTTGGTACTGTGTATCCAGGTCTCTGGGAAGAGTTCTGAGAACCCATTTCCAGAATATTCTAAGAGGAGAAACTCTATAGAAGAAATTTTGCTAAGCCCTGGCTGGTGCATGAGATTTATCTCAAAACAAACCTGAGGGGGTGAGGTTATCATCACATTTTAGTAAGGAAGAAATTATGTTAAGGGACAAGCTGTGCAGGCCTCAGCTGAGGGGGCCTAATCTCCTGAGTAGGGTTCTACGCTTGTCATCAGAGCTGTTCTAGGTAGACCTGTGAAGTGGTCACCTCTGCGGGTACTGCAGGCTTTCTTGTTCATTTCCTTTGTTCCCCGCTTCTCTTCAGGTACTCAGTGAGACTTTTTTTTTATGCTCTATGCCTTCATCAAAACCCACTCTCAAGAGAAGATTTTATATCAGTCACATATTCTTTAGTATGAATTTAAACCCAACTGAGAAATTGTGCCAGGCTCTTTTATTTTTCTTTTGCTTTTGACATACGACTTCTCTTGATTAATTCTCAAGAGATATCAATATTTAAAATTTTATAGCTAATAATGGAATAAAATATTTGACCTGCCTTTTAAAGTGGCAGAGGCATTAATGGGGAGGAACAATTAGGGCAGATTTGCCTTAATCTTTCAAGTAAAGCAAATGTTGGCTTTTCTGCCATGGACCATCTAAAAGGGCTGCACCCACCAGCATTGCCGATGAGCCTTGTGTTGAGAGATGGGAACTATAGGAAATCACCGAGGTTCTAGGGAGGAAGCTTTGGTTTCACGCCCCTTCACTAAGATGAAGGCTCGCTCTCTCATGCATGATGGACTTATTTACCTGGGGCCTGTGTCTGTTGGAATCGGGTTGCTGATCAAACTCAGCCTCTGTCGACCCTCCATCCACACAACCATTGCTCATCACTGGTAATTGGCAAACAGTAGGAAAATCCACTGACTCCTCCCTGCAAAGGGCTAGATGGTAGGCGAACCTTTTTCCAGTTAAAGATTCTGTGACACTCTAAATCTATGACTGTGACCCCCAAATCTGTCCACAAATGTCCAAGCTTCATAAGTATATGTCTCAATCAGATTCTCCAGGAGTAGAGCTTGGGAGTCTACCTTATACAAAAGGTCCTCGAGTGAGAATTGTGGAGTCTTTCACACCGCTGGCCTGTGGAAGCCTGTTCTAATTGGGCAATGACAGTACATTTGTGTCACTTATGTAGAGAAAGCACCACATTCAAAACTCAGACTTGGGCCACATGAACACCAGGATTGAGTTCCTTCATATTGATTAAATTGAGCATCACTTCAATTGTTCTGTTTCCATTATTTTATGGTCTGAAAAGAATTTATGCTTTGATTGTTTGCTTGTTTGTTTTTTGACATAGTGTCTTACCATTTCACCCAGGCTAATTTTAAGCTCATTGCTTTCTTTCCTCAGTCTGTATGGGTCCTGGGATGACACACATGCTGGTCATATGAAACCATGCCCAGTGAAAGACAGGACTTTAAAAAAAAAATCAAACACCATTGCTGATTTAAAGAGGATGTTCTTCTTAAGCCACAAGGAGGGTTGGGATACCCTCTTCCTAGGAGTAGGGTGTCACAGGCTATGGGATAATGTTTTCAAATATGCAATGGTGTCATAATAAGGAAAAGTAGGAGGGGAAGCAAGATAGAGACACAGATATATCCATTGACACGAGGTGCAGAAGTGAAGAACAGAGAGGACAGAAGCAGTGAGGAGCCATGCCCCTAGAGACACAGAACCTGGGGATTCACGGGAGGGCACAGCAACACATGTGTGCATATGAAAACCTGTCCCTGCTGCATTAGACACAGCAACACACATGTGCAAATGAAAACCTGTCCCTGCTGCATTAGATACAGCAACACACATGTGCATATGAAAACCTGTCCATGCTGCAGTAGAGAGAAATCTGGGAGCAGTGAGAGGTGTCTAGTTGAAGGGTCAGCCAGTCGTGGAACTTTAGGCAAGTTAATTGGTCTTTCCCTTACAAAATAAAAGCGTTTGGCCAGAAGGCTTCTCTCTGAGGCTTTTCTGCAGCTCAAAAATGCTATTATCCTAGGAATTTATACAAGTTACACGTCAGTGAAACATCATAATGGTTTCTAAGCAGTGCCTTCTAAATTCATATATTTATCCATTCAACAAATATTGAATGCAGGCCTGCTAGCATTTTATCTCTTCAACAAAGTGATGAAAGGTCCTCAGCTGTGCTCAGTTCCATTTGGCTTCTACCCTTTCCCCAGCTCAATCAAAACCCGGGCCACAGCAGGCTGAGGGCAGATGCTCTACGCAAGGAGGAGGGGCTGTCGTAGGATTTCATGTCAAGCTGACCCCAGGCCACAGACATCCCACTTCCTTCTTCAGAGCCACATTGTCCAGAGAAACCTTCCTGAGCTCCTGGGGACACCGTGGGCTGGTGGATGTCGGGAGGAGCAGAGGAAGCAGAGCAGGTCAACTTTTTCGTGGTCAACAGGCCATGACATTGGTCCATCCTGCCTCTTACCCATCCTGGAAGTGAAGTCCGTATGCTACACCCGGCTCACACATACAGATCAGTGAATTGAAGATAAAGCAAGAGCAATCAGGGCAACATTCCAGTTGCAAGACATAAAGGAGTATGGCTTTGTACTGGAGGAAACGCTGATGAAATAATGAGAAAATGTGGCAAAGTTTTTCAAGTTTTTATTTCTTTTTTGTCATGTCTCCTTAGGCTCCTCTTGGCTGCGACGGCTCTCAGATGTTTCATGTTTTAGATGACCCTGACAGTTTTAAGGAACATTAGCCAGGTAAGTTCCAGACTGCTCCTTAAGTAGAATTTGTTCAACACTTTTCCCATAATAAGACTAGGCTATGGGTTTCTTAAAAGCCAACCATGGAGTCACACTGCCGTTCATCATCTATAAAAGGAGAGGTTACTGAGCTGGTTATCGAGCTGGAACTAGGGGCCTTGCACATGTCAGGCCAGAGATCTGCACGCCCAACCTTGTACTGATTTTTCTTAGTGGCGTCTTTCACTGAGAAGTTTTAAATTTTAATAAGCCCATCATAAACTTTTTGCTTTCTTGAATAAACTTTCTGTGTTTTTATATAGAAGCTCACTGTCAGACTAGAAATCTTCTAGATCTTTTCTTAGGAAATTTTACCTAGAACTTTTGGAATGATGATGTGAAATTCACAACTTCAAAGGAGACAAGAGATAGTTTACACAAGAGCCAAACAGGAAAGGCCATGGCTTGGGAATACAGATTTAGGTTACCCCATTTCCATGTTCTGATGTGCTAACAACTTTTATGAAGTTTTTATAGTAACAGAGCAAAGAAAATAATAAACCAAGACATATTTCAAATATGTTCATGAAAGCATTGGGTGGGTGGGTGACAGCAGAGCGGAGAGGCCTCCCTCTGGGCCTTCGAGGCTGTGTGATGGCATTCTTAGACTTGGACTTGGTAGGAACTGGTGGTCTGGTAAAACTCTCCAAGGTTTCGCATGTTAGTGACATCACCTGTTATGACAGGACGTTAGATCAGACAGGCGTGGACAGTGAATGGCCACCTCCAAACTAGCCTAAACTAGTTTGGAATTAGGTCCAGAACTGTGACATTCCAACCTCTTTGCTTCACTGAAGTTTTAAAAGTCAACCAGCTTTTGTTCAATGCTTACCCTGAGGTACAGTTTCTGTTTGGGAACTTTGGTTCACAGTAGTTTGGAGTTCTGTATATAAGACTATGATTAATTTTGGACTAAGTTTATGAAAAGTCAAAGTTCTGAACCCAGTCTTATCATTTGCCTGTGTTTGTAAGATGAAGTATGAATTCCTGGCTTTCAAGCTTCCTCCTGTCCCAGCACAGTTGGTGCCGTAAGCAGGCCCTGTGTATTGCCTTCACTACACTTCCTGAACTCTAATGAGTTTATCTTTACATTCTTTTAATAAAATGTTTGCAGAGACATATTGTTTCAAAGCAAGTGATTGAAACTGTTGATGTCCGTGGTGGATTTAGACTGTCTTCTTATTTTGAATTATAACACTTTTATTGTAGTGTGAGAACACTGTACTGGTTCTATTGTTTTAAATTTCTGAATGTGTTTTATGGCTAGTGTTAACCTATTTTAGCTACTGTTCTGCTTAGGCTTGAGTAGAATATGTGTTTCTTACTATGCTATAGACAAAATATTAATGTTTCTACACCACCTTACCTCACCTGAGAAAGTCTAGTTCCCAAGTCAGAGCTGTAGGGACCTAGAGAAATCTTAAGGTGCTCTCATGAGTTGGATTAGTTCCTTTGTGAAACACTTCAGGGGCTCCTTCATCCTTTTCCACTGTGGAGTGCCATAGAACAAAAGCAGACTTCTTGAGCCAGGAGGTGGGCCCACAACAAATGGTGTCTCTGACGGCTTTTCTATCTTGGATTTCTCAGACAGTTTCAGAGTGGGCTTCAGTTGTCCACATGGCACACCTGCAAGGAGGAACCTCAATTGAGGAATTGAGGAATTCTCTCCATTGAATTAGTCTGTGGGGTATTTTCCTTTCTTCTTTGTCACTGTCTTTATTGATTTTTCTTCTTCTTCTTCTTCTTCTTCTTCTTCTTCTTCTTCTTCTTCTTCTTCTTCTTCTTCTTCTTCTTCTTCTTCTTCTTCTTCCTCTTCTTCTTCTTCTTCCTCCTCTCCTCCTCCTCCTCCTCCTCCTCCTCCTCCTCCTCTTCCTCCTCCTCCTTCTTCTTCATTTTTGAGGCAGGGTTTCTCTGTATAGGCTGGACTGTCCTGGAACTCACTATGTAGCTCAGGCTGGCCTTGAACTCAGAGACCACTGTGCTTCTCTCTCCTGAGTGCTAGGATTAAAGGCATGTGTCACCATGCCTGTCTTAAAGTTTTTATACAGCAGTGTTGCACGGATTCTAATTGGTATTAATAATAAAATCCTGAAGATAGATTTTAGGGGGTGAAAGCTGAAAGATCAGAGAAGCAGAGTGGCAAACCACTAGAGATCTTACCTCTATTACTCTCAGCACTGAAAGAGTCCAAGCTCCGTTCTCTACCCTGCCTTATCACTTCCTCTCATTTCCCAGCCTTGTCTGTTTGTACAGACCTCCAGACCTCTATGGATAACTAAAGGCTAGCCCCTCCCTCTGATATTTATGCAAGCTTTATTTATAGAGTACAAACAAAATATCACATTTCCCCTTTTGTGCCTAAAATAAAAGGTTATAACTAATAAGAAAAATTATATACAATAAGTATAATAACTATATATGATATATAAGTGATGAACACATCAAAAATGTCTAGATCTTTAGCAATTAACAAATTCATAGAAAATACTCCATATCAATCCTTTCTTGATGAGTCCAAAAGGTTGTACCTAATTCACTTTTTATTCTAATTTGTATTAGCCAAACTATCTTTTAATGTCTCTCAACCTTATATACTTTACACCTCTTTAGTAAATTTATTTTCTGAATCTGGTAACAAAGAAAGCTATAAGTATAGAGTCTTCAACTCCATCAGAGACCTGAGAAGGAAATAATATTACCAATATCAACTTGTAACCAACCCCACCATACAATGCCAATTATCCATAACACAATGAAAGACCAAAACCACCCACTCCACCTCTTGAGAATGTGGGCATTATGTTCTTAAAGTTACTTCCTGCTGTCTGGGGTTGGGAACATGTTTAGGGGATCCTGAACAGAAAACTTTGGATTAATTGTCAAATCCTAGAAGAGGTAGCTGTATCATTTGTTGTCCAGTCTCTGCATAATGGGAAAGTGCAGGGCTTGTCTCAAGTCCTGGCTAGAGTAGTTTGTGAGGCTGGATCATCTCAGCTAGTCAACTCAAAACTGTCCTGAGCAGTTTGTAGTCCAAAGCCTATCTTTAGGTGGTATTTTTCAGCTTAGAGGTGTTATCATTGTCCTGGTGGAATCATCATTGTGTGGCCCCATAATCCTTTTGGAGACTTCAAAGGTCACTGTTAGGCATGGTCATGGCTCTCTTCAGAAAATTTAAACATTTTAAATGTCATATGCAGCAGATCTTAAAGAGGTTAAAAGATCAATATTTGCTACATACAATCAGAGTACAGAAACTTAATTTCTATTTACCTGATATAGACTCAAACCCAAAATCATGTATAGGAAACTAGATGGAGCCTTTTTCTAGAATGAGTTAGTACTCTATATGACCAGTATTATCATGACTAGAAGTTTAAAATATATATATTAATATTATAAATTTTGAGATACTTATACACCAAGAAAAGATGTCAAAGAATAAAAATAAAACCAAAGGATTATGAGTTTAGTAGCAATAAAATAGTCCCTTAAGTTTGTTTTTTCTTCTGTCCCATGTCAGGTGGTTCTTCTGACATGAGATAGATATTTTAGATTTTACTTTAACGAGCATGCTTGGGTTTAGAGAAGGAGAGAGCCATATTCCAATTCCAAAGTCAGTTTTAATTTTCAATTGAATCAGGACTACAAAAATGCCATTTGCATTTGCATTATGTGTCTGTAGAGAACAGCAGAAACAAATATTTAGGAAGATTTAGGAAAATTTATCCTATTAAAGATACGATATTCCAATAAACCAACCTACTCTTTCTTGAGACTTTTTTTTTTTTCTGGATTATTTGTTCTTTTTCCTCGGATACCTCATTTGTCCAGTGATCTTCAGATTCTTTAGCTGGATACCTTTATTCTCCTAAAAAGACAAAAACAAAACCCTTCCCCAACCCTAATTTTGGGGAGGTTCCCTTTTGGCAAGTTATATCTGATCAAATGAGAATCATTTACTAACCATATAGGTTAGTTTAAATTGAATGGTCACAGTAATGAATGATCACCTCTTCTAATCAAAGGTCTCTCTTGTTCAAATTGAACCTTTATAATACTTGCTTTATGTTTTTTTCCTAAATTTGTTGTTCTCTCTTCTACAGCTTTTCTATTACCCAGAGCAGAGTGGTTTCTTACAATAGGCATTAGGTTGTTTAATTGCTCTAGGAAGGAGTTTCCTTCATGATTACAGGAAAAGAGTGGACTGATTTGGCATGGGGGCCTGTGAGAGGCCACTGAAGGAGTTCCCTGATGGTAAAGGGTAACTTTGACTGTCTCTTGTGGATCTATATTCGATAGTTCAATGCCTGCCCTTGCCACACCTTCTGTATAATCTCGAAGGGAGGGACAATCCATTTGAATTATGCTTAGAAAAAACATTGTTTGAGCAATGCCCTGATTATAGTCCCTTTTAATATGACCTTGTTTGCAATAACTGAAACACTTGACATTTCAATTTTTCTTCAAACCTCTGGAAATCACCTCTCCTATCCAAGCATCATTATGGTCATGAGATTCAATATTGATTATATCTCAGATCCATTCCTTCAAGGGTGCTGATCTTGCCTTTAACAGACTAATTACCCTTTTGTATTGCACATTAGCATTTTAAAAAGCCAGAGATTCAATTTTATTCATCTAGATTTTGAATTTGGTATCATTCTATTTACTGCTGAAGTCAGTCTTTGTAAAAAAAAAAATCAGTAAATGTTTCCTTTGGGCCCTGCATAACTTTAGTAAATGACTCAATTTTCTTTCCCACTTCTCCAATTCTGTCCCAAGTATTCAAAGCTGCTGTGTGGCATAAATCCAGAGTGTGGTCACCATATGTCTTTGGACATCAGCATAATCTCCTTCTCTAAGAAGCTGATCTTGGGAGATTTTAATACTGCTATCCCTACTCCAGTGTTCAATGGTCTTAAGCTCCTTTTTCCACAAGTTCCTCCATTGTAATTGAGGACCAGGCTCCAAAACTGCTGTCACAAAGTCTCTGCAAGCTTTAGGGGTAATTCTATTACAAGTTGATCACAAGTTTAACATCTGTTTCACAAAAGGTGAATGTATGTCATATGAGACTATTGTTTCCTTGAGTCCCCTTAAATCTAACATTTCCACAGGAGTCCATTTAACTCTTGCATGGCTTTGAAGATATATATCATTTGGTAGTTGTTACTTTAAGGTGACTGGATAAATTAAAGTTGGTTATTTGAAAAGCTTAGGCTGTTCCTCTCTAACCTTAAAGTACAATGCTGAAATTGGTTCTTCATTAAATTCCTCTCTCTGGACCTGAATATCTATATGATCTGTTTTAATATGTTTTTCTAAGGCCTGTATCTTGGCATTCATATCAACCAACTTTTTCAGAGATAAACCAAGAATTATCAAGATGATAAGTAACATGATGTCAATTCTAGTTAAGAGATCCCTTCATTAAATTGTTACAGTTTTAAAGCATGCATTGCATAAATCATACAGAGACTTTATACTCTCCATTGTGGGAAAAGAAACTCTCTCTCAAGTTCATTCCCCTCTTTAAGAATTCCAACGTGAGCCAGGCGGTGGTGGCACACGCCTTTAATCCTAGCATTCGGGAGGCAGAAGCAGGCGGATCTCTGTGAGTTTGAGGCCAGTCTGGT